>NC_143130.1:20000-388125 GCF_059928025.1 Delphinapterus leucas | reverse complement strand
AAGTTCCATATGTAAAACATAAATTCTCTACGAAGTGCAATAGGGAATCAGAACCTGCCCTCCCCACCCGCCTTCTGTTGTTCCAGGATTTATCTCTACTTGTAATATTCATTTTGTATAGCTTTTTACATCCCAAAACCAGAGGAGAGGGCATGTTAAAAGCCTATGGTTGGGACTTCCCTGGTGGCGCAGTGGTTAAGAATCCACCTGCCGATGCAGGGGACACGGGTTCGTGCTCCGGTCCGGGAGGATCCCACACGCCACGGAGCGGCTGGGCCCGTGAACCATGGCCGCTGAGCCTGCGCGTCTGGAGCCTGTGCTCTGCAACGGGAGAGGCCACAACAGTGAGAGGCCTGCATACCGCAAAAAAAAAAAAAAAAGAATCCACCTGCCAAGGCAAGGGACACGGGTTCGAGCCCTGGTCCGGGAAGATCCCACATGCCGTGGAGCAACTAAGCCCGTGTGCCATAACTACTGAGCCTGTGCTCTAGAGCCCGCGAGCCACAACTACTGAGCCTGCACTCTAGAGCCCGCAAGGCACAACTACTGAGCCTGCGCTCTACAGCCTGTGCTCCGCAACGAGAAGCCACCGCAATGAGAAGCCTGCACACTGCAACGAAGAGTAGCCCTCGCTCGCTGCAACTAGAGAACGCAGCAACAAAGACCCAAGGCAGCCAAAAATAAATAAATAAAAAATAAAATAAATTTATTAAAAAAAAAAAAGCCTATGGTTTACAAACTGTGCTTCCCAGAAACAGCTGGGTGGAGTTGCCTTAGGAGTTGGGTAGGACCAGGGAGAGAAGCAGCAGAGACAGGCGGTGACTGTAGGACCCCAGGCCCACTGTGTCAAGAGAGACAGGCTCTGTTGTGACAACACAGGGTCTCAGCGGCGTCATACCACAGACATTTACTTCTCATCCCACAAACAACCAGTGCAGTCACATGGTCCCAATCTAACTGCAAGGAAATCTGGGAGACATAAGCAAGCATCTGGAATATACCAGGAACACAAAATACTTCTGCCACAAGGCCCTGTGGCTGCCTCAATGAGAGTAGCTATTTATTTATTTACGTGTATACAATGTTTCCAAGGGGTATTTTATATGAAGAAAGTTCTCTGGCTAAAAAAAAAAAAAAATGTATGGAGGCACCAATTCAATGATAAAAATGATTATGTCAAATCTAAGATCACCTGATTTTGGTATACTTCTGAAAATATAAAACTTTCATGGTTTGATCAAGTTGAGGGAGATTGTTGATAGATTAACATACTGACTTGTCAGAATCAAGAAAAAAGGACACTGTCCCATATAAATGTTGAGTTTCCGTTCTAGTTCCAGAACAAGCATGAGGTATTGGTGCCCAACATCCACTCCACCCTTTCTCTAGTCGGCCTTCACATGCTACAGAAACTCGAAAACTAAGATCTACATTTCCCAGGCCTTGCAGCTTGAGTTCTCTAAATGCAATTTAGATTTGACAAATTAGATGCATCCTGTGTGAGATTTGGCATTTGGAAGTAAGGTAGAGGCCCTGCCTGTGCAGTTTTGCTGTTTCTTCCTGCAGACCTCCTCCCAGAGACATCTGAGGTTTTTTGTGCCAGCGTCAGCAGATGTTCCAAGGCCCACACACAAGGTCCACGTGTGTCAGAGGCACCGAGCAGGCCACTGATGCTCCTTGTGTGAGTCTTAGTTCTGGTGCCCCCAGAAGTGGTGGCTTGTAATCATGACGTTTCCTGACGGTGCCGCAGAAGTGGTGGTGGGTCAGGGACAAGAGAGAAGCCCTTCTGTTGGTCCTGCTCTGTGGTGTACTTAGAGTCATTTCTGAAAAATCTACCTAGAGTTTACTTGTTTGGCCCCTCCCTCCTCGCCACCTTAAGCTCTCAGTGATTCTGTGTGTTGCTTAGTGTCCTGTAATAAATTCCTTCCTGTTTATCCTAGCTAAAGCGGGTTCTGTTTGCATCAATTTTGGCCAGACTGATACAAGACCCAAATGTCGAACAATTATAAATCTTACCTTGATAAAATAAAAAGACAGTAATATGGGGGAACATCTTGGTACCTTACTCCTAACATCTGGTACCATGGCAAGTGCAACTCAGACCCTACTTCTTAGCACTTTGTAAAGGTTGCTGGATTTTATAAATGAGCTAAACTTGGCTAAAGATGAGAGAAGAGAGGGCAATCGCCTAAGAAATGTAACAGGGGCTACAAGTTATCCCTCCTTTTCTCTCACAGCAGGAATCAGCAAACATTTCCTGTAAAGGGCCAGACAGAAAAGATTTAGACTTTGTGGCCCATATAGTCTCTTTCTCAACTGCTCAGCTCCACCACTGCACAGAGAGCTCAACAGTGGACATTATGTAAATGAATGGGCTTGGTAATGTCCTAATCAAACGTTATTCACAAGATTCAGCCCGCGGATCCCTGGATCCCTCGTCCTCCTCATTTTGTAGATGGGCACATGGCCGTCTGGAATAAAGACTACAGCTCCCAGCCTTCCTCAGCTCAGTATGGCCATGGGATTATACACCATCTATGGGAGCCAAAGAAAGGTAGTGTGGGAGTGGAGGAAGCAGGCATTTTTATCTCCTGTTCTCCCTGCCCTCTGGCTGGGATGTGGTGGTAATGGGTGAGACCCCAGCAGCCATTCTGGACCAGATAATAATCTCAGGACCGAAAGCCATGCATTGGGAAGCAACAAGGCAGAAGGTTACTACACCCTTGACATCTTGGAATAATACCAGGTGGACTCCTGGATATAAGGAAGACGTAAACTACTATCTTGTTTAAACTATTTTGATTTGTTTTTTTTTCTGTCACTTACAACCAAACAATCCTAACAGATCAGGAAAAAATTCCCAAAGTATAATAAATGAATAAAGAGCTGCTCAGTAAGTAAGTTCCGCTGGATTAATAAATGACCATGAATTGAAGTAAGCACTACATGAAATAAGGCTATTGGGGCTTGGCTCAAAAGATCTAAATGCCAACTTTGGGTATAAAATATATAATTTTATTTGGTTTACAGTATTTACAATACCAAATTTCTGTATGTGAAGTTTCTCTGTAGAAAGTGATTTGGTATTTTCATGATAGAAAATAGAGAAAAATACATTTCCTTAAAGGGGAATAAAACAAGTCTAACTCTACTTATAAAGTGTGGATTAAAAATTCAAACTAAAACACTAAGCAATTATGGGCTAAGCTGCCATTATAGACAGTGTTCAGATTTATATCCACATTCTAGTCACTGTGCTACAGAAAGAGCTTTCTTAATTAGTTTTACAAGTTTTGTTCATTAGTTTACCAGTAGCCTTATTAATTAGTTTTAATTAGAAATTCAAATATTCCACTATACCAATAGTACTATAAAGGTGTTTTTTCTCATCCCTACCCATGTCCACACCTCTCTCTATAATGATAGTTTCTCATTGTATGCTATTTGTTTTTCTAGGTTAAGAAAAGAAAGGCTGAATTAGGCTGTAGGTAAATTCTTTACAATCTTGCTATTCAAAGTGTAGTCCTTGGGCCATCAGCACCACCTAGGAGTTTGGTAGGGATACAGAGCTTGGGCAACCTTGCACCAGAATTGGATTTTAATAAGATCCTCCAGGTGAGTTTGCATGCATGTTAAAGTTTGGGAAAGCTGTTTTTCAATTCTTCTACACTAACATCAAGTGGCAAATACCCTTTAACTTCAGTTAGCGCTTTCAATCTCAAAAATACTAACCACCTAAATAAAATACTTCTGATCCCTAAACTACCCGCGAAATGCAATAACTCCGGTCAAAGATCTGGAAACCAGAAAAGGGACTAAAATTAAAACGTATGTCTCATAGCATCACATTCTTTCCCTTTTATGGACTCAAAGCACTTAAAAAAATTTTTTTTTTACTAGAAAGCATCCAGGATTGGGTTCCTCTCTGGTCCTGAGATGAAGAATGGGATTTTAGTGATAAATCCTAAGAATCAGATGTCCTACCTGTAGAACCATTTGGAGATCCCGCAAAATCTATTAAACTCTGATAAGTTAAACTAATAGTTTTATTCCTTGAGACATGAATTTATTAAGGGTTTTCAACAATAGGCTATTATATAATACTCTGTTCATTATAAATATGTCAGTTTCATGAGTGCCATAATTCAAATATAAAAACTTGTATTACAAAGTAGAAATTGTTTTCTCCCAAAGAAAAACCTCTGCTTGCAGCCCTGCTTGGTTAATACACCCATATCTATGCTTCAGGAATTTAGAGGAGAGCCACAAGTGTAAATAAGGGTTTGAAAATACACTTTGAAAAAAAATTAAAACCTTCTAGAATTAAAATACTGAAAGAGAATTGAAAAATAATCTCTAAACTTTTGTTAAAGAATGATGCCCTACTGTTCACAATTACTAGCAGCAACCAGAGAAGAAGATTAGTCTCCTGTGAAGCATGAGAATTTGAGGCAAGATATAAAATTAAAAATAGAATATTCTCTTCTTTGAGGGTATTTTAAAATTATATTGGGTAGAATCCCATCATGGTCTAATTGTGGCCTTGACTAGATATGGAAAACAGACTCTATAACTTCTCAAGGTCCCTTTCAATCTAACATTCAATGAATAGTCTCTACAGAATAGTACTTACTATAAATAAAATTCCATAGTGAAAATCAACTCAAGCACATTTTACCTCACACCATTCCATTTTCTAAGCTTTGGCTGAAATATTCAAAATATTGGTAACTATATTACCTCTTCTAAAGTAGTTAGATACTTGGACCCTTTTATACTGGCAGTTTTAGACACTTTTAGTGCATTCCTGATATTTCTAACAATTCATATGTACTTAAAAGGTAATTTCCCTGCCAGTTTGACATATCAATTTGTTTTTGAATTAAAGACTTCATTAAACATTTGAGTTAAGACCAGGAAGATCCATCAGAGATCCGTTGCTTGAATGCCAAGCTGTTTCTCATCCTGACAACTTTAGGGTGACCAACCAGCCCATTTTGCCTGGGACTGGAGGGTTTACGGCGACACGTGACTTTCAGCACTAAAACCGAGACAACTGGTCACTCTATAATTTAGTAATACACCTCTCAATGCGCGTGTGTGCCTGTCTGTGTCTGTGTGCATACTCACACGTTTATCATTATCATTTTCTTCTGGGTTTAACATCACTTTAGAGAGCAGAATGATAGCCAAATATAAAGCTCTTTTCAATGGATGTGCTCTGTAATGAACTGTGCAATTAAGCCAACAGTTGGCTATTGAGCAACTCATTTTTTAAAAAAGGAAGGAAAAAAGTATAAAGTTCAATAGCCACAGTGTTAAATTTTTAAAAAATTCCCCAAACAGAAACTTCTTGTCTGGACTGTGGTACAGGTGAACAATTCTTGAAATGGTGTTTCTCTTTAAGTCTCAGTGAACCCATTTTCCAAGAGTAAATTCATTTTAATCACTTGAGGCTGACAGATTGAGCATTAGACACCACACCTGGTTGGTGGAGGGCATTTTCTGGGCTGAGTGACCCGTCATGTGTAATGAAAGCTATTTTCACTGTTTGGGTCAATCTCATTTTTTCAAAATGTTCATAAAATTGTAGATTAGGCGGTATCTGAATAACACTAAAGAGTAAAACAACTGATACTGAATTATTCAACTCACAACTTCTTAGACCAAAAATGTTACAGGGATGTAGGGGCATTGACTGAATCACTGAAAATCCATGAATAGATAATGATACTCAAAAAAAAGAAAGCAGCCTCCAACTTATATGTCATCATTTGAAGCAGTTATTAGGTCACCTCCTTCCTTTGATAACATGTATCTAGTGGGAAAAATTAAACATTTATCCTATGTTTCCCATAAGACTATATTTCATAGTAACTAAAAAAAAAAAAAAAAGAAAAACTTCACGTAATGAGAGAAAGCTTTATTTTACAGAAGTATGCCACCTATTAAGAGAAAAGGAAGGATTAAATTAGAGTTTAATCATTGTCAATCCCTAATGAAATTACTGACCCAGGCAAGGGTAGTCAACTAGTGTTAAAAGCATTAAGTGGGGCTTCCCTGGTGGCGCAGTGGTTGAGAATCTGCCTGCTAATGCAGGGGACACGGGTGCGAGCCCTGGTCTGGGAGGATCCCACATGCCGCGGAGCGACTAAGCCCATGCGCCACAACTACTGAGCCTGCGCGTCTGGAGCCTGTGCTCCGCAACAAGAGAGGCCGCGATAGTGAGAGGCCCGCGCACAGCAATGAAGAGCGGCCCCCGCTTGCCACAACTAGAGGAAGCCGTCGCACAGAAATGAAGATGCAACACAGCAAAAATAAATAATTAACAAACTCCTACCCGCAACATCTTCTTAAAAAAAAAAAAAAAAAGCATTAAGTGCATGGTTTATGGGGAATCTGACATTCCCGGAGTGCCAAAGTAACCCCACAAAGATTTCCTTCTAGCCACAGGAGTAGAACCTAAGTGCCAGTTCCTGGAGGGATCAGACTTTCATCATCCTAACGCAGTGGTCAAATCTGGCCCCGTGAATGGTGGAACCATCAGCTGCTGTGCCCCCCGTTGTGCTACCCAATAAAGTACAAACCATCGGCTGTGGCATGTCTAGTCCAAATGTTTAACATGAGTCCAGCAAGCGTTTAGACTTAATTTTCACCATAAGAAAACAGAGGGGATAGGGAAAGTTCAATGACAGCACCAGAGGTACCCAGACAAATGAAGATGGCGAATCACCCTTTGGGATCCTTGGTCTGGTCTATCCACCAAGTCAAGTGTGTAGCGGGAAGAGAAATTAGGGATGATTCTACATTAGAAGAAAACGGAGGGACATACAACTAGGTTCAATATGTGGGCCTGAATTAGACTCAAATTTGGGCAAACTAGCTCTAAAGGGTATTTTGGGGTTAATTGAGGAAATTTAAATATGGATAGACTATTAGACAAACAAAAATTTTGAATTATAGAAGTAAAGATCATTAACCTATAAAATCAGGATATAAAACAACTTGCAAAGTATTATTTCATCTTAATAAATACATACACACACACATATATGTGGTACCTGAAAATGTAATCAAAAAGATATTAAAGATAATCTCCAGTGGTAGGAATCCAGTGCTTTTATTTTCTTATTTTTATCTTATTTTCTAGCTTTCTCAAGGCACATATACAGCTTTTGTAACAATAACACATATTTCTTTATTAAAAAAAACAAAGAACAAAAACATTGTGTGCTGAGGGTAGGAGTGCCTTGATTCAATGACCTTAAAGTTTTAGACCTTTCTGTTACCTGGCACTGATTACTGTAGTAAATGTGGAGGGATTCAAACAGAGAACTTTTCACCCTAGGTAAGGACTGTCGGTGAATATCTGCTCCTCCCATCCTGTTTCCTGCTAATAATACATCTTCTGATGATAAGAAAGGAATTCTGTCTTACTGAAAGGAAGAAAAAAAAATAAACAGAATTGTGGATAGGAGGAAATTTGCGAAGAGGAAATGGTGAGGGAACGTGGAAAGTGAAAGAGAGAGCACTTGATATCCATTTTCAGGTACTGTGATAAACAAATGAAAGAAGGCCACCACTCCACCCAGCCGACCGCAAACCATTCCTTCTGGAAGCCTTCTCTGTCTTCCCAAGTCTGTGCACAGCCATTTGTCCCTATAAACAATCTCAACATGCTATATGAACTCCATACCCACGTAACCTGTTTCTCTCTAGATTGCAATTTTCCTGAGAGTAAGGGAAAGATCTTTGAAACCGCTGCATCTCAAGACTCAACACAACGCCTGGAACAGAACGGATGCTTATACATTGACTCATTTGGAGGAAGCGGTCCAAGAAAACACAAACGAATATTTATAACAATCAAAGAAAATGCCCCCGTCACTAATATTACATCTCTATATATGTCACAGAAATTAAAGAAACACATTCTGAAGCAAATGATATCCAAAACAACCAGACAGAGAATTCTTGCCGAGAAGTTTCCAGACCTCAGGAAATCCATGCCCCACAAGCTCAGCTGATGGTTTCAGATACTCCAGCCTCTGCTCTGTTTGCAGACTGAAGACCGCAGAGGGCACCTTCAGTGAGAGGGAGGTCTGCTTCCTGAGTGTGTAGCATTCAGCCCCCAGGTACCCTCGAGTACCCCTTCCATCTGACTGGGAAGACAGAGTTGAATCGTGATGAGTAGGTCCAAGGCCAGACAGCACAGTAATTCCTCATTACCCACGGCTGTCATCCCCAGACCTGCCGGGCTCCTGAATCCATTACTCAGCAGCTGGGTGACCTTGAGCTCAGAGTCCTCACCCATAAAAAGGCTGATACATTGGTGTGAGTATTGAATGAAGTGCTGCAACACGTGAAAGCCCTAGAACCGTGCCTGCCCCTAAGGGCCCCGTTACGATTAGCTCTGGTCACTGTTACTATTCTCTCTCACAGCGAGGATTCCACCATCTACCCACTTAGGGCTGAGAAACATCCCACAGGCCCTGTTCCCCTCCCACAGTAAATGGGGTGTCCATGACTGGCATTTATGATTGCTCCATTTTTCTAGGATAGAAATGAAAGTCGTGGGCATAAAATACAGGCCTCACATTATCTAGCCTTTGCCCATTTCTTGGCAGTCTCATGATTTTCACTATTTCCTTAATATCTCCTCAACTTCAGCCGTAAACCACAGTAATTTGTTCATCTTCTTGGAAATGTGACTTTCTTTGAGCATCTACTTTATTTAAAAACAAAAACCATAAAACACTCTTTATCTGCCCCCTTCAGGTAAAGATGACATTTAACAATGAGAAAGTTACTGCTTTCCAAAACACACATGATTAAAAATGTACCCATCACCGTGTGATTTTGTTCCTGAAAATGACTGTATTGCCTATTGAAACTCACCACATTTTAAAAACTTGGAAACAGAATTTTCAAATCTATTTTAAAATCTCTCAAGGAGTTTCAGCAAATTATTAAAGTCAATTTTTGAAAGTAAAAATGTAATTGTGAAAAATTTATAAGAACTGATGGATCTCAAGGAAGACTTATAAAGACAAACCATTTATATAATTTTGTAGGTAAGACTGAAAACAGGTACAAATACAGTCAGAAATCCACCTCTGCTGTGTGAACCTGGCTTGTCCTGAAGCATCTCTTTTAAAGATGACATTAAAAACAAGTCTCTAATTCACCTGAACTTGAATCCCAATCTTTATATCATTATTAAATCAAGATTTTTTAAAGTATAAAGCAATTCAAATTACATTGCTTTCACTAATAGCCTGTTGACCATATTATTAATTATTTATTCATTAACAGTGACAGTTTGGTGGGAGCAAAAAATATTTTGTATCATTGACAGATAAAACAAAAGTATTTAAAAATATTGTTTATTTCATTTTTGCCTTTTAGAAAACTTTGTTTTGTTTTACTATTTACATGATATATTAGCATAATAGTACATGTATACTGTTTATACATAAATGACTATATATTAGATCCGCCTGCCCAAATTATTTTAATGATAAGGGAGTATAATAAAAAAAAGCTTAAGGGTCATTGATTTAGACTAATTTTTCTCAAATCCTGGTTTGAGAAGCATCTGTGTAAGTATCGCTATAGGGCCTAAGCTCAGAACACCTCACTTGGAGCATGTATAGTTGAGATCTGGAACATGTATTTTTAACAAGCACTCCTACTTAAGGTGGTTCATAGGCTGCATGCTGAAAAAAATGGCCCTGAAGGAAATAAAAAGCCTTCTATGGGGACCACAGTGCCTGTGAGCAAGGTGGTTAAGTAGTAGCCATGTGCCACAGGCAGTGCCCACGACCAGCTGTCTCCTTGTTCGTCCTGTTGAAAGTCGAAGGGAAGACTTTGCAAAACTGACCTCTCCCAAGTGTATAAACGTCTGACCCTCAGTGAAGACATTATTTCCTAAAGGATGATTCTTAAACAATTGCCCCTGTTAAAAATATATGTCGCCCCCAGAAGGGCTTTAAAAATAGCTCTGCTTTCTGCAGCTTCAGAAGTTGTGGTTTGTATTAACGACTGCAGGATCATCAGAGGAAAAACTCATGGAAAGGCTCCTGTAAGAGTGATTTCATTTTGTTGCATCACAGGGTCCAAGTTTAATACTTTAAATAAAAATAAGTAAAAAGTATGTCAATAAATAATACTTATTTTAAAGCATTCCCCAAACCAGTACCACTCAGACCAAGGCAAAGGGCCACTGCCCTGAGCCCTTCTTTTAAAGGCCTTACATCACACACGCGTGCGCACGCACACACACGGAACTTCAAGAACATATGATGTCTCTGTCATTTGGGATTTAGGGCTCAACAGCATACAGCGCAACTTTAAACTCAAACGTCTGCTCTTGTGACCAGCACCACTGAGGACCCACGGAAATGCTTCCACACATCACTTGCTATATGTCCTCAAACTCAAAGGTGATCACACCCAAATGGCATAAAGGCTCGCGCTGTGCTGATAAGAACACAGCTTCCAAGAGCAGGCAGAAAAGACCATTAATCAACCTGGCAGATCACGCGAATGCAATGCAGCCTTTCCTCATGCACTATCATTTCCCAGGAGGCCTGGCATTGTTTTCTTGCTTCTCCAGTGCTTGGCTCTGCAGGTATTGAATATTTAGCGACTCTTTGCAACAGCTGCACCTGGCAGCAGAGGGACATTTTGCAATATTAAACAATTCATAACACTCCTAGGTTGGTAAGTCTATAGATCTACACAAATAATTTATGAATCTAACACTAATACTTCACCTTGAAAACCAGCTGCATTAGCAAATACTTTTATTTGCATAAAATATTTCAAATTTATTTTCCAAAAAATTAAATTTCAGCCTTATTTAAAATCTTATATTCATTACTTATAATTTTTCTTTTCTATTTGTATGTGTAACTTTGAGTATTTTAGAATAAAAATAGCATTTTATAAATAATATGTATTAAATAAATTTAATGTTAAATTGTTCTATATTTATATTAATGTACATTATTGATAAAATATATTCAAATTTTGGACCCTTTTAGTAGAATTACATTTTATTTGTAATCCTTCAGAACACAAATTATGATGGAATATTGATTATAATGACACATTAGTGATTTCTGCTGAAATGAAGACAAAAATGTCAATTTAATGGAATATATAGTAAATTATGACTTATGTCTTTCATTTTATTACTCTTCTAAACATTTCCAGTCCAAGGACAAAACACTGGGACATGCAATAAAAATTACACTGATTTCTCTTTGATATTTTCCCACCAAACCCCATAACTTTACATAGTTTTCCATTCTTCCTTCTGATGGTATATTTGTCAAGGTAGAAGGATGGAACATATTTTATTTAACTGTGTTCTAGCTGATTTTATAACTTTTAAATATTTAGACATATGGTAGGTGGGCGTTCACTTGCACTCTTGCCTTGGGCTATGCAAATGTAAGAGGCAGGCCTGACAAAGGAAAACAAGAGGAAACAAAACATAACAGAGACAAAGCTGCAAGACAGGGTTAGGAAGCTGTAGAGACCACTGGCATCTTAATCAAAGCTGCTGCTTTTTACTGCACTCAAGATACACTGCTTAAACCATGCTGTGTCCACTCCTGCAACAGAGCAACTATTTCAGCTGCCTTGGCTGTTCTACAGCCTGCTGTTTTTCGTTGCTGAACCACTTCATTCCCAGTGGGAAGGATGCTCTCCAGATTTAGAGAACCCGCAGAAGATTCAGAAGTCACTGGCTTTTGAGTGTGAGCTCACACAGGAAGGTCCACGTGAAGTACAGCCTTTTCACCACGATGTCAGAGCCAAGGGACGTCATTTTCCAGGTGACCCTAAGAGTCCACTTTCTCCCCACCCAGGATGAAGGGCACGTACGGAAGGGAAATGAACACACTGGCACTGAATGCCCTGCTCTTAAGTGAGAAGCCAAAAGGTGCAGCTACACAGTCAGCTGTGCCCACAATTATGCCGGCACACGTTTAAAGTTCTCTCTCTCTTGATTTGAGTCTTCTCCCTTTTTTTCTTGATGAGTCTGGCTAATGGTTTATCAATTTTGTTTATCTTCTCAAAGAACCAGCTTTTAGTTTTATTGATCTTTGCTATCGTTTCCTTCATTTCTTTTTCACTTATTTCTGATCTGATCTTTATGATTTCTTTCCTTCTGCTAACTTTGGGGTTCTTTTGTTCTTCTTTCTCTAGTTGCTTTAGGTGTAAGATTAGGTTGTTTATTCGAGATGTTTCCTGTTTCTTAAGATAGGATTGTATTGCTATAAACTTCCCTCTTAGAACTGCTTTTGCTGCATCCCATAGGTTTTGGGTCGTCGTGTCTCCATTGTCATTTGTTTCTAGGTATTTTTTTATTTCCTCTTTGATTTCTTCAGTGATCACTTCGTTATTAAGTAGTTTATTGTTTAGCCTCCATGTGTTTGTATTTTTTACAGATCTTTTCCTGTAATTGATATCTAGTCTCATAGCGTTGTGGTCAGAAAAGATACTTGATACAATTTCAATTTTCTTAAATTTACGAAGGCTTGATTTGTGACCCAAGATACGATCTACCCTAGAGAATGTTCCATGAGCACTTGAGAAAAATGTGTATTCTGTTGTTTTTGGATAGAATGTCCTATAAATATCAATTAACTCCATCTTGTTTAATGTATCATTTACAGCTTGTGTTTCCTTATTTATTTTCATTTTGGATGATTTGTCCATTGGTGAAAGTGGGGTGTTAAAGTCCCCTACTATGAATGTGTTACTGTCAATTCCCCTTTTATGGCTGTTAGTATTTGCCTTATGTATTTGATAAAGGAGGCAAGAATGTACAGTGGAGAAAGGACAGCCTCTTCAATAAGTGGTGCTGGGAAAACTGGACAGGTACATGTAGAAGTATGAGATTAGATCACTCCCTAACACCATACACAAAAATAAGCTCAAAATGGATTAAAGACCTAAATGTAAGGCCAGAAACTATCAAACTCTTAGAGGAAAACATAGGCAGAACACTCTAGGACATAAATCACAGCAAGATCCTTTTTGACCCACCACCTAGAGAAATGGAAATAAAAACAAAAATAAACAAATGGGACCTCATGAAACTGCAAAGCTTTTGCACAGCAAAGGAAACCATAAACAAGGCCAAAAGACAACCCTCAGAATGGGAGAAAATATTTGCAAATGAAGCAACTGACAAAGGATTAATCTCAAAAATTTATAAGCAGCTCATGCAGCTCAATAACAAAAACAAAAACAACCCAATCCAAAAATGCGCAGAATACCTAAATAGACATTTATCCGAAGAAGATATACAGACTGCCAACAAACACATGAAAGAATGCTCAACATCATTAATCATTAGAGAAATGCAAATCAAAACTACGATGAGATATCATCTCACACTGGTCAGAATGGCCATCATCAAAAAATCTAGAAATAATAAATGCTGGAGAGGGTGTGGAGAAAAGGGAACCCTCTTGCACTGCTGGTGGGAATGTGAATTGGTACAGCCACTATGGAGAACAGTATGGAGGTTCCTTAAAAAACTACGAATAGAACTGCCATATGACCCAGCAATCCCACTACTGGGCATATACCCTGAGAAAACCATAATTCAAAAAGAGTCATGTACCAAAATGTTCATTGCACCTCTACTTACAATAGCCCGAAGATGGAAACAACCTAAGTGTCTATCATCAGATGAATGGATAAAGAAGATGTGGCACATATATACAATGGAATATTACTGAGCCATAAAAAGAAACGAAATTGAGCTATTTGTAATGAGGTGGATAGACTCAGAGTCTGTCATACAGAGTGAAGTCAGAAAGAGAAAGACAAATACCGTATGCTAACACATATATATGGAATTTAAGGGAAAAAATGTCATGAAGAACCTAGGGGTAAGACAGGAATAATGACACAGACCTACTAGAGAATGGACTTGAGGACACAGGGAGGGGGAAGGGTAAGCTGTGACAAAGCGAGAGAGAGGCATGGACATATATACACCACCAAATGTAAAATAGATAGCTAGTGGGAAGCAGCCGCATAGCACAGGGAGATCAGCTCGGTGCTTTGTGACTGCCTGGAGAGGTGGGATAGGGAGGGTGGAAGGGAAGGAGACGCAGAGGGAAGAGATATGGGAACATATGTATATGTATAACTGATTCACTTTGTTATAAAGCAGAAACTAACACACCATTGTAAAGCAATTATACTCCAGTAAAGATGTAAAAAAAAAAAAAAAGTTCTCTCTCTCTGTCCTTCCTACGCACCTGCAAAGAGGCAGTTAGTCAGGCAACTGAGCAAACAAGCTCTGGCATCTCCCTGATTCCATTTAGATCCTGACTCCAGTTACCAACCTGTGACTTGGGGCAATTCTATGCCTAGGTGTCCTCTTCTACAGAATGGTTTTTAAGGGGTACTTACCCCAAAGGGTGGGTGCGAGGATCATATGGGCTAAGTTCCTAGAATAGTGTGTGGGCCTGTAGTAACTGCTACATGTGTACTATGCAAATAAAAGTATCCTTAATTATGCCCCCATTTATAAGAGTCTGCAAGAGTACTATTAGGACATATGTCTTTTTTTAAAGTATAGTTGATTTACAATATTATATTAGGTTCAGGTGTACAACACAGTGATTTGATATTTTTATAGACTATACTCCATCTAAAGTTATTATATAAAGTTATATTCCCTGTGCTGTACATTACATCCCTGTGTCTTATTTTATACATGGTAGTTTGTCCCTCTTTTAAGGCCTTACCCCTGTCTTGCCCCTCTCTCCATGGTAACCACTCGTTTGTTCTCTATATCTGTGAGTCTATTTCTGTTTTGTTATTTTCATTCATTCATTTTATTTTTTAGAGTCCACATATACGTGAAAACATACAGTACTGGTCTTTCTCTGTGTGACTCATTTCACTCAGCATAATGCCCTCCAAGTCCATCCATGTTGTTGAAAAATGAGGTCGTATGTTTTGAGCTGACCACTACTGCAGGTCCAGGGAAAAAGAATTTGTGCTACTTGGCTATTGTATGGCTCCCCTTACCCTAGACTCTGGGCCATTTAACTGGAACAATTAAGTGGCATAGCACCTTTCTCCTTCTCCCATTCTCATGGTCCAAGCTCCCCTCTAAACAATATTTGTGGTAGCCTACAACACCGAAGCCCACTTCACAAAGTTCAATGAATACCAAAACAAAGAGGAGGTGAATTACTTAGGATCACAATGCAGTCCAAGGTGCAGCTGCCTGCCCGTGGCTCTGTAGCCCAGATACACGGGTTACCCACAACAGAGTTACCCACAACTTCTCCCCTCCAGCCCTCTCTCCTTTCAACACTTTTCCGAAAAGTGTAAAGGTGGAGAAAGGTTCGAGGAGGCCTGGACAAGGGAAGAAAGAAAGATGGTGCACTAACCTCAGGATATTTATTTACTCTTACTGTATTTTTTTCCAACAGAAGCTCTAAAAATCTCTCTTGAAACCCAGAGGTTTTGGGCATAAAACTGGAAAAAGTCTGATGTAAGAAGTGAAGATGCTGTTTTTCGAGCAGGCTCAAATTTCTGAAATAATGATCTCGTTTTGCATGTTTCGGGGAAGGACTGTCTGTAATACGGTTACAAAATTTTTAGCAGACACACCAAATAGCCCTTCTATCACTTTCAAGGTCCTCGTGCGTGTCTACAGATGATTTGCAGGTTACTGGATTCAAGCAATCTTTACATCAGACACCCTAAAACTTTTTAGATGAGGTATACTTGTTTCCCTGTGTTTTCTTAACCAGTCTGTAAACTAGGCAAGGATCATGTCTTTTAAATCAAATTTGATGCAGTTCTTGGCAGGATTTTGCATGCAGTTGCCCCATAAATATTTATTGTTGACTATTAAAAAGGAAAACAATGAAAAAATGGTTCAAATTTCGTGGGGTTTTTTTTTTGGGGGGGGAGGCTAAGTCAGAAAATAGCAATTCTTATCAAGTAATCACTATTTTCCATGACTACAAAAAATGCAGGTATCCAAACCCAAATATCAATACTGGGTCTAAAGGCATATCAATACCTTAAAAACAAGTGGTTAAAATGTGAAAAGTACCTGACGTAAACTATTGTGAAAATAGTCAGACTGATTCTCTAAACACACGCAGCATGCTCGAAGAAGAAGGGAGGGAGGCAGTTTGTCACTCCATCTCCTTCCAGTTCTTGTTTATGGCAGCCTCGAGCCATGTAAAAGGCACTTATCCAAGTCCACCCATGGTGACTGAGACCATCTTTGCACAGGTGTGTATTACACAGGGTACCAGCTAAGTTCTTTTAGCCAGAAACGCCAAAATACAGTGACTTAAAGAAAAGGAACTTTACTTGTCTCCCATTAGAGTATTACGGTGCAGGGGCTGTGGGTAGGAGAAGACAACACAGCCTGGGGTCAAATCTAGCTTGCTGCCTGTTTCTAAGGTAAGAGTAGTTTCTACATCTTTAAATGGCTGAGAAAAGATCGAAGGTAGCATATTCTGTGCCACATGAAAACTTCATAAAATTCAATCTTCAGTGTCCCTTAAATAAAATTTTACTGGAACCTACCCACAACTCATAGTCAAGTATTATCTACAGCTACTTTTCACCACAAATGGCAAAGCTGAACAGAGACTTTATGACGTGCAAAGCCTAAAGCATTTACTACCTGGCGCTTTACAGAAATAATCTGCTGAGCCCAGGCCAAGGAGATCTCACTCGAGTGGTCCATCCAAGGCCCCAGGTGCTTTCCATCCTGCGCTGGCTCTGCTGGTCTCCATCCAGGTCGCTGTCTGATTGGCAGGTTGCTGTCTGATTGGCAGATTTGGGTCACTCCCATATCCATGTTCCAGCCCTCTGTAACAGGGTAACAGGGAGCGGCTACAAAGGCGGGCAAGCAATTGCTTTTTAAGTATGGTAAGCAGAAGTTGCACACAGCACTTTTGTTCACATGCATTCTTTTGGTGAACTTATTCAAATGTCTTACACGGTTTGCTGTACAGCAGAAACTAACGCAGCATTGTAAATCAACTATACTCCAATAAAAATTTTAAAAAAAATCTTACACAGAGATGAAGGCAATGAGGCTGAAAATGAAAGCAGGGAGGATGGAGAGAGGAGGAGGTGAGGTTCAACCCAAAGCCTGATACAGCATGGAGTACATACAGTAACTAAATCTCAAAAATCTACTGAGTACCTTAAGTCCATTGGGTTCCAAATACAGAGTCATGCTAGCCTATGATGAAAAGTCTTCACTATATTTACTAAAATGGCCACTTTCTGATGTGAAGACAAATTGATTTTCAAGCTAGAATAAACTTCTGCAAGAAATTCTTGTATTTCAATGCACATGCTGAGGACAAAATGTTGTCCAGGTTCCCCTCCGGACCCACGTAGTGAAGACGCAGCATTCACTGGCAGTTACTGAAGATATTTTGGAATCAATAGAAAAGATGGAGTCTTAGTTAGGGCGGCAGGGTTACTTCAGGCCCTGTCTCAAGCTCTATGAAGTAGAAAAAGACATTAACCCACCTGGATCTCAGCTCTGCTGACTGCTTATTACCTGTATTTTCTGCACTTATACGTAGCTAATGTTTTCTAGAAATTTCGCTGATTAAGTTTTTGCATTTTTGTCCAGAGTGAGTTTGCCTAATTTACAATCATATCGAAGGTTCTCATCTCGACTGGCTGCTTTGTGAAAAAAAATTAATTCACATTCCATAAGGAATTGAGCAAGAAGAAAGATGAATTTCCCTTTTCAAATCACGGATGGCAGGGCATCATCACTTCTACAAATAACCTATGTTACCGGTGGTTGGTTGTCACTTGGTTACATGGTGTGTTTGAAGAGCTCTAATCAGTGTACTCTATTCTGGAGAACATGGCTGCCTGGAACTACTCTCCTGTTTCTGAGCAGGACCACGACAGAAAAAACGGTACCTTCATCCTAGAACAGATTGAATTAGCCTTCTAAATTGGAAACATAACCAGGCCACGCACATTACTATTCCGATACTTGACATGTTCTGAAATTAGAAACAGAATAATATTGGAAGTCTTTGGAGTGCAAGATGGTTTTAAAAATGTGAAGATTAAATTTATTACAGTCTATTGGGTGCAACATCTCTCAAAGCCTTATTAGACCAACCTACATATGGAAAGGAATTCACCACATATATGAGGAAAGTTATTTCAAATTGATGGGGGAAACTCTTTAATAAATTCCATAGGAATAATTGACCATTCAGTTGGAGAAGAAAAAAATCAAATACGACTTCTCCCTTACAACATACACAAATTCATTCCAAAAGGATTAAGGAGCTGAGTGAAAACAATTTTTTAAACTATTAGAAGAAAATATAGAAAAAGTCTTTGTGAGGAAGGCACAAAACCCAGACTCCATACAGAAAAAGACATATCTATTGACCTTTATTCACATTTAAACCTTCAGTAAGGCAAAAGACAAACTAGGTAAAAGGCAGTCTTCTCAATGCATATTGTCAATACATAAAGTATATATTTCATGGAAAAGTGTTTTTTAAAGGAACTTTTATAAATGAATAAGGCATCTAATAAGGATATAAGCAAAGGATATAAGCAAATTTCTTCAATTAAGAAATGCAAATGCTTATAAATAAATGAAAAGTTTCTCAAACAATGAGACATTACTTTACTTATCATATAGGGAAACATAATGAAGACCAAACACATGAAATGCTATGCAGCATGTGAGGAAACGGGGACTCTGTGGGGCTGGAGGTTGGGGGGAAGTTTGTAAGGACCTATCCAAATTTTAAAATCCTGTTTCCTTCAGTTGAGCAATTCTACTTCTATGTAGTTATGCCTTGAGAAATACTTACACACGTACAGAAAGAATCATATACAAGAGTATTTAACGTTTATAATAGTGAAAACTGAAAAGACAGAAACGTTCATAGGAGGATGGATAAACAGATTATGGAGCATTATGTACCAGTTAAAAAGATGGAGTTCCATTTATATGGACCAATATGAAACTGCTCTATGAAATCAGGGAGTGAAAAAGCAAGTTTCAGTTTAATATTGGGTGTGTGTGTACACGTATGTAAAGTACGGTCTCACTGATTTAAAAAACTCACACAACAAAACGATAATGATCTGTTTGTATTCATGTCCGTGACAGTGTGGAAAAGAGTTGAAAGGATGCCCACCTCCTGGTTGTTGCCTCTCAGGAGTGGCAACCGGCGGGACAGGAACTCTCACTTGTACTCTGTTCTTTGACGTTTGAGGGCGCATTTATGGAGAAGGCCCTCGCTGAGAGAATTTATTCTGTACTATGTATGTAATTAAAGTTAAATTATAAACAAAGCAAAAGTGAGATACTTCGGCGCCATCCATCCTCCTAGCTCACTCAGGATGTTTCTGCAGCGGAGTCTCTCACTGCTTGTTCTGTTGGCCACTTACACACTCCAGTGTGTAGCTTTACAAGGCAAACTGGCTGAGTGTGAGGTGGAACGGCTATTTGTTCATAAATTTACTACTTTATACCATTTGGAGGGGAAGCAACACTCATTCCCTGGCTTTGTAATTCATTTCATTGCTTATAAGTAATAACTGGAAAAGAGAGTTTAAAAGCAATCATTATTTTCAAAAACTTTGACCAATATTTGTTCTGAAATGTCAGGTTCCTTGGTAAAATATCAAAAGGCTTAAAATGTAGGCTTCTTATTTTTTTCTTTATTAGAAAGTTAACATTACTTACATTTATAACTACACTCAAAGTCCAATAGACTGGATTAAGATTTCTGCCAAATGCTCTTACTTAACATTTTTCGAGTTTTAGCAATAGCAATTTTTACTTTCACATTGAAAAAAAATATCTTAGTAGCGTAAGGCAAGTTTGTGGAAAACTAAATATCTTCATTTTACACTTCAGTAGATTCAGCCTAAACCAACATCAAATTAATCAGAATTAAGAGTAGGGCTCAAGTCTTGTGACTTGTAGCCTAAGTTTTGGGTTTTTTCCCCCATATATGGCCGATGCCCACAAACTACATACACTTCCTTAAATCTTCTGATAGTGCTTTCTAAAACTGAAAGCTTTACTTCTGAGGCTTATAATACAGGATTTCACATACTGAGATTGGAATATAGCAGAAGAAGCTGAGTAAAATTCATTTTAGGAAAAGATGAAATTTAAGATAATGATAAATGGATCTGTATTGTGCATTAAAAGGAAGAAGGAATTTCTCTCTTGCATAGAGGGTGACACTTGCAAAAATAAAATTCTGGTCTATCACACAATAGATGCTCATTTGTATATGAGAGAGGGATTCTCCACACTATTTCATTTTAAAATGGACCCTCCATTGTTCTTAGATTTTTTTAAATGGACTCTAATTATTAAACTATAGTCTAAATGAATTAAAATGTATTAATTTTTCAGTGACTTAATTTGAAACTAAGGTGTATGTTATTCCTATAACAAATTTAAAATATTTTGCAGAAAGACTTTTTGCTGTATATATCAGGTTTGTAATGATATTATATGCAAAAATACCTTAAATCAAAGTGCTCAAAATGCATTTTAAAGTTGAGTAAATACACTTAAGACTAAAACCACAAAATTCACTTGTCCTCTACTGGCCTATATACTACAGCAAACAGCTAGGTAAGCCAGTAGAATGCTGTGAAATTGCTAGCAACGGCATACATGCCTAGTGCTTTATCCAGCACAGCTGAGCAAAATAAATGTCAGAGGGGCGTGTTACAGTTGGTTTCATTATAACGTCTGGTGACCACCACCAGTCACAGTCTTTAGTAGAGAACCAATCTCTCTCCTCCTCTGAATTATAAATTAAATCTGCTTTTGTTGTGAAACTTACTCGCTGCAAGTCGGTGGCTGAAATTTTATGATGTATCCCTGACTTTAAGTCCCCACGGCGACGTCTGCAGACACACGTCTGCACTGAACCCACCCTGCAGAAGTCAAGTGCAGCGCCAAGGGCAAGATGCGGCAGCGCCACAACCGCAAACCGTACGATAGAATAGAACCAAGGACATCTGGAAACAGGATCAAACGACAATATTTATCTGCCAGATGCGCAAAAATTTAAACCCACGCCTCTTTCTGCTTTAGATTGTGCCCCTGCCCGGTGTGCAGTCACGTTTTTGGGGTATAACATAATGGAAAATTCGGGGGCGATTAATGTTGGAAATAACAGATTTACTGTACATTTTAACCACTTCCAGGCCAAATAAAAGGAAGCGGCTTAGGTGGGCCACCGCGCCAGGATGGCCAGCCACCCTTAGGGGAGAAAAGAACAAATGATGTCATAACTTTCAGGTTTGGGGGAAATCTACTTTTGCTCTTTAAAAAGAGATGAAAGGTGTCGCTGCCGCAGTGAGGCCTGCGGCGAGAACGCGGGCGGCTTGGTGCGCTCGGCGCTGCGAGAATCACCTAGGCTGCGAGAAGCTCCGAGCTTCCAGTGACACCTAAACCACAGCTTTCGCTACTGTCACATTTGGGGTGATAGTGGGAAGGCAAGTATCACCTCTAAGAGAATCTGATAGGATTCTCTCCCCTTGCACTGTGTCCAGGTTCGGGATTCTTCCAAGTTCCCTCCCCTTTGCTCCATGCAGATCCTGACCCTGCCTGCACTCGCCGTCTCTCCCACACCTGGGTCGCCGTGGGTTGAGTACCTGGGCCCACCTCGACCCCGTCTTGCCTCCCTCTCCAGCGCTGGCTCTGGAAGGTGACTGCGTGCCTGGCTTGGAGACACCCAGGACCGCAGAAGCCCAGTGACACGAGAAATGGGGCGCAAGCACCTTCTGCAACCCGTTCTCACGCGTTACGGGCATAAACCGAGCTCTAACTAACCTCCCTCCAGCTAACCGCGAAGGGGAAAAAGGGCGCGCGTGTCAGTGCCCCCTCCAGCCTAGCCACGCGTGGTGAAATTTCCGGCGCTCGGTGCGGCCAAGACACGGGATCTGCACCGCAGCCGCTCAGCTCCCAGAGCCCGCGCCGGGCGCTGCTGCGGCTCCTCCAGTCGCTCCCCGAAGTGCGAAGGCCATCGCCCCTTTCACTGCGCGCCTGCGAGGCCGGCAGCTCTGGGAGCCGCGCCCGGCTGCGGAGCACTCGGCGGGCCAGAGGCTGCCCGGGGACGGGCCGGGGGCTGCCCGGAGGCGCCGGCGCCGGCGGCTCCTCCGCGAGGGTTAACAGTGGTCCCCGCGGAGGCTTCCTCTCACCGGCCCGGGAACGTGGATACCGCGACCGCAGGATGTTCGCCGGCTGGGCCGGGCAGTCAGGAAACATGAGAAGGCCTCGCTACTCCTGTTCCCGGGCCGCGCGCGCCCGTCTGGGTAAATAAAGCCGCGACGCCGGCGGTGGCCGCGGTGAGCGCGCTGGAGCCCGCGCGGAGAACATGCGGCGGGGATGGGAGCGCGCCTAGCCTCGACGCGGGAGAGCCAGCCGCCCTGCCGCCGGCCGCGGGCCCCCCCGCCACCGGTACAGCTCGCGGTCGCCGCGTCCCGGCGCGGGGCCGCGGGAAGAGAGGCGCGCTACGGCTCCCGAGCCGTTCCTTCCCCCTGCTCCGCGCGCCTGGGCTCTCCCCGCCCTTCCCCCACCTCCCTCCGAGGCCCTTGGGGACGCGCCCAAGGGGGGGGTGGGGGCGGCGGCCGAGGCTGGCCCGAGGGTCTGCGAGGAGCCGGGGAGCCCACCTGGTTCGCGGGCGTGGGGCGGGGCGGTTCCGCAGGGAGGGAGCTCCCCAACCCACAGTGTGGAGTGAATCCGGGTAAGTGGGGAGCACGGGAGCCGAGAGGCGGCGTTGGGGACCGCGCGGGGACCCAGCTCCCGGCCCTTGGCCGCGCCTGCCGCCTGCAGATGCAGCCGCGCCGGGGTCTGTGGTTGCGACCTCGGCGTGGGCTTGGGATAGCGGGGAGGTCCGCGTGGCAAGCTTCGCGGCGCAATGGCCGGGAAAACACGCCGTGGCCGACAGGAGGACAGGGCTGAGGTGGGGACAGACAGCGGGGCTGGGAACGGGTTGCTTCACAAATAGAACAGCCTGAGCGCAAATCACCGAGCGCACGGATTTAAAAGGAAAAACGAGGCGCCTCCTGACGCCTCGAACGAGGGCTGCGAGCACGGACCTTTGCTCTCACACTGGCCGCGGAGGCTGCACGGACGGCCCAGACACGTACCTGTCTGCGGGGGGCAGCTAGCAGAGGTCTGACTTCACTTCCCCGCGAGCACTGACGGGGGCTGTCGTTTAATCTCTGCGGTCACAGCACTACACGTCGCGCGTGGCCACTGCTGCGATGGCCGGAGGGCGGGGCTGGGGGGTCTTGGCGAGCGTGGGCACGCGGCGTGGGTGTGGGGGCGTGGCGGCCCTCGCCGGGGCGGGGCGCGGTGAAGGGGCGCCAGCTGTGAGGCGGGGGCAGCTCGGAAGCAAAGCGAGCTGCCCCCAGGCGCGAGGCGGGGAGGTAGGGCTGGCTGGGGCTGCTGCACGCCTCCGGCCGGTCACCCGGCTGCTCCGCGGCGGCGCGGACCGGCCCCCGACGCTCACGCGCGGCGGGCAGAGGCTCCGGGCCGCCGCGACCCGGGAGGTGAGCTGGCGGCTTTTCCGACGGGGGCAGCCGCAGGCCCGGCGGTGCGCGGACCGCGGCGCCTCTTCCCGCTCTTTAACCCCTTATCAACTTCCCGGAGACCCCAGAGAGGGGTGGGTGTGGAAGGACTCCGAGCTCGCGGCTCGCACCCGCGCTGCGGAAGAGGACAGCACTGGCCACTGGCTCGGGGTGGGGGGAGCGGGCGGGGTGCCGGACCCAGCGCGTCCGGAGCGGGCTGTGGGGTGGTAGGAGAGTCGGAGGGAGGGGAGGGCATGGTGCATTTGTCCCTGAGCCCACTTCACTTTCTAGCTCTGGAATCTGCTAACTTTCCTGCCCTCACCCCCACGCCAGGGGCTGTAGCCGGAAAAGGGACGCAGGGGTTTCAGCCAAACCAGCCAGGACCTAGAAAACATGCAAATCCCCTAAATCCCAGTGCGGCCTGGGACTCATTGACTGGGGCTTGCGAAAGCGGTTGTTCATGTTCCCCCCAATTTTTCCTTTCTTCCAACCCCTCCTTACGACCCCGAGTGGGAGCTCTGAGAGGCTTTAGTCTTCCGTTTTGACTGAAGAACACCGCGCGGCCCCGCGCCTGCCCTCCGCTTTCCGGAGCGGGCTTCATCCAGATTAAAACCAACTCAGGCAAGGCTCCTTGAGGAGTCACTTTGCTTCGCCCCCGCGGGTTAACTGTTGCCGGCTGAGATTCTTTGGGGGCTGGGTGGCCGGGGCTAAGAGGAGGGTGGGTACCTGCCCCGGGAGCGTTCGGGGGCGGGTGATGGGCGTTGCGGCGGAGCGGTGTAACCAGCCAGGGGGGAGGCGGGGGTTCCCGCGTTCAGGTGCGGCGGCGCCGCTCCTCCCCTGGGCTCCGCAGCCCCGCGCCGCGTTCAGGTTCGGGGCTCGGGACGCTCAGGAGGGTGAGCGCTCTCGGCGAGTAATGTGCTGCATCTTGATCTTCTAGAACCCGAGCCCTGCGGAGCTCCCGGCGGCCCGGCCCCAAGGCGCTGCGGCCGCGCCGCGCGGCCCTGCCTGCGCGCGCCATGAACACTATCGTCTTCAACAAGCTCAGCGGCGCCGTGATTTTTGAGGACCGCGGGGCTCCGGAGCGGGAGCGGGGCGGCAGGCCCTACGGCGGCGTCCTGGACAGTACGCACGCTCGCCCCGAGGTGGGCATTACGGACGGCGCGCCCCTCAAGGACAACCTGGGCCTGAGACACCGGAGGACCGGGTATGCGCACCCTCCCGGGGCCCCCGCCCGCTCCGCGAGAGGTGGGGGCGGCGAGAGGCTTGGGCGTGCTGGTGACAACCGGGGCCTGCGCCTTAGGGCCCCCGACTTTTCCGGGAGGAGCGGTCTCCGCCTCCTGGGTTCGCGCATTCACATTTTAAGGGAGTAGTTGCTCAAAGTGTGGGGGGTCGATTCGTCAGAAGGGCTCCAAAGAGGCTCGTTGGAAACTGAGGACACCTGAAACCGCCTCAGTCCTCAGATGCCCGGACCTGGGGGCGGGGGTTACGTGCCTCTCTCCCGACCGCGGGTGCTGACGCGCGGCCTCTGGGGAGGCAGAAAGGGCTGAGCGGGATGCACGGGCGCAGAGCAGGGCCAAGCAGTCGGGGCTTCCCCCGGGGCTCCCCCCCCCGCCCCCTCAGGTCAGGCTTCCCCCCTTGTGTCACGACAGGGCCTTGCATCGGCCAAGGTGTTGGGAAGGTCGGCCCTCCGCAAGATGCCCCGGACGCGCGCGCGTCTCGGCGGGGCCCGCCGCGAGCCCGGAGGGGGGGGGGCCGCGGGCCTGCCGGGCCGGGTTTCGGTTTAGCGGCCTGAGGGGCTGCGGGGGTGGGGTGGGCGGGGGCGAGAGGTCGCGGGCCACCAGCGGCTCCGGCTGCGGAGGAGGGCCGTCTGTAGCCCCGCCACGTCCCGCGGCTCCGGGAGCGCCCCGCGGGGGGAGGGGCGGCCGTCCTGGCCGGTCCACCTGGAAGATTGCATCAGCTGCTTGTTGTTGCTGGTTAGGGAAATAAAGATTAGGTTTCGTCAAAATGTTACTACCAGTCCTCACGGATGGAATTGCATTTCAAAGTGTTTAAAGAGGCAGAAGTCTCGGAGGCTGCGGCGCAGGCGCGCAAGCCTAGCGGAGTGGCTGGGCGCGCGGGCGGCGGCGCGGCGACACCTCGCGGAGCCGCTGGGGAGCGCAGCGCCGAGGCCCGGCTCCCGGCTGCTTCCCGCCCTTCCTCCTTGGAATATGCTTTTCCCGGGGTCTTTTTACGTTACCCCGTGGGACAGACCTTCCATACTTTTAAGCTCGCCCTTTTGTCTTGAAAAGCTCCCTACAGTGTTTTGGGTTTTTTCTTTCCGCTTTTTCGTGTGTGTTTTTGTTTTCGGTTCTGTATTTTTCCTCCACAAACCCCTTCTTGGAAAGCTTCCCCTTTACACGAGGATCAAAGGGTACAGGGGAGAGCTTGAAGAGAACCAGGGCAGCGGGGCGGCCATCACCCCTTGCTTTGTTCCCAACGTCCAGTGGGCGACGGGAAGCCCCGAGCGGCGGGCATGAGTCCTTGAAAGAACATTCGAGAGCCGGCCGCAGCCACTACTCATCCCCTGAGGCCAGGGCCCCTGGAGGGCGCGGTGCAGGCGGGTGAGGGACGGTGCCGGCCCTGCTGCGCAGGTCTGTGGCTTGAATAACAAAAGAGCTTCCCTCAGATCACCTAAACCTCTAACTTCTGGCTTCAGGATTTCCCCCTTTTCCATATAAACCTGGCGGCCTTCGCTGCCCCACGCCCGTCCTGTGCCATCCGGGCCGGCCCCGCGCGCCCTGACCCTGTGCGCCTCCCACCCCTGCCTGGCCTCCGCGTCCGGGCGCGCGGGGCCGGGTTCGACCGGGCTGAAGCGCGTGCGGACCCGGGGGCCCGGCGGGCGGCGCTCGGCCGGCGCGGCTCACCGGGAACCCCTCCTCTCCCGGTGTCCCAGGGCCCGGCAGAATGGCGGGAAGGTGAGGCACAAGCGGCAGGCCCTGCAGGACATGGCGCGGCCCCTCAAGCAGTGGCTGTACAAGCACCGCGACAATCCGTACCCCACCAAGACGGAGAAGATTCTCCTGGCGCTCGGCTCGCAGATGACGCTAGTGCAGGTAATCGGGGCCCACGAGCCCCGACCCTCCCTCGGCGAGGCTGAGCGGCGGCTCTGCGCCTCCCGCCGCTGGGCACGGGTGGGCCGAGACCGGCCGTCCGGCCGCTGCCGCCGCTCTGCCTGAGGCTGGTGCGGGGCGGGCCCAGGGCCGGAGCGGTGGTCTGGGGAGTTGCTGCGTCTCCGACCGTCTTCCGGAGGCTTGGCGCAGCAGGGGTCGTGTGGCGCTTGCTAAGGAGGGCAGGGCAAAGGCGAGCGCGGAGGTCTGAGGTGTGCGGGCCATGCACGCGGCGGTGGCTCCAGCGGGCACTACCCCGCAGTGATTTGCGTGGGGGTCGCCCGAGGGCTCGTTAAAACACACGCTGCCGCCGCCCCCCACCCAGCCCGGAGTTCGCAGGAGGTCCTGGCCGGGGACGGTGCTTTGTATTTCTAACACGTTCTTGGGGTGATGCGTAAGCTGCTGGCCGCACCACACTTTGAAAACCAGGCAGAAGGGCACCCCACATTGGGGCCCCATGTTAAAGGTCAAGTTACAGGGTACCTTTCAAGTTGACCGCTCCTGACAGAGCTAGTAGGTGGGCTGGAAAGGCCAGAAGCGGGTTTGGGAGGTTTTTCTTTTTTAAGAGGCACCCTGGGCCTTAGCTAGACTCCACGCGGCTTTGCTGGCATTATCTTTGTCCTTGGGTTAAGAGGCAGATCTCAGATGGCGGGTACCTGGTCAAGTGCATAGGGGCGGCCTAAGCTTGCTCCATTTCTAGCGAGCAGTACTGCTGTGCACAGGTTTCCCTCCGTGGCGGCATCTGATGCTCGCAAAACCCGGTGAGGTAGAGCACGTGTTGTCAGCCTTTCGTAGGTGATGTAACTAAGGCAGGAGAAGGCTGTGTTGAGGGGTAGAGGTGGGCCTGGAAACGCCGCGGGTCCATACCACGTGCTCTGGCCGGCACACCAGTTTCCTTTCATAAATGCAGTGACGTGAACTTTCATGCGTGCAGGCAGAGCAGATTCACTCAGAAAGAGGAGAGGAGGTGCTACCTGAGCTGAGAAGTCGCGTCCCTTGCAGTAGCACTGCATCACTGCATTTGTGAAACTTTGGTCGTTCCATGACGGGTATAGTAAGTGAGAACCCCAAAGTAACAGGGAACGTTTAACTACTAGATAACATAAAAATTGCTTTCCAGAGTATTTAAGATTATCATTTTAGGAATTACTAGAAAGTTGGATGAAGCATGAAAATTGACTTGTACTCAGACTTATTAAAACTGTAATAAGCATTTTTCTGCTTGTTTTCAGAATACAGTTGTAGAGAAAAACAAACATCTCTTCTGCTTTATATTACCAGGCAATAGTATTAATAGTGATTTGCTGCAGCACTGGAGGGGAAAATTAATTTAGTGTTCTTGGCTTAATATCTGTTTAACACAAAACTATGAACTTTCAGTGATTTTCACAAGTAGTTTTTAAATAAATCCATTCAGAAAAACTTAAGAAAATAAATGCATACATTCAAATTTGACTTTAAACTGGTATGCTATTTATTTTCAAAATACACTAATTTATAGAGCTATTTAAATAGTTCACTTTGATGTCAACAGTAAAATATTAACTTATTGATTACATAGTTCCATGTTTAATACTTGCCATTCTTTCAGACAGAAAGCAACAAATGTTTATGGCATATTTAGGACATTTTTAGCTACGAAAAGTATTATTTGGCATTAGCAGAGACATTTAAATTTTCACCTGTGGTAGTTTTTCTGAGTTGCAATACAAGTAGCTGTCATTCTAATACAGAATCAAATTATTCTCTACCTGTAATGATAGTTCAAATACAAATAATTCTTTTTGCGTTAAGATCTTGGTAAGACTATTGCATTTTTCTAATTTACATGAAGTTTTTGTTCATGTAATGAAAATCTTTCCCATTATATTTTCTCTCACACTAGTCTTCAAATAAAAATGCATGCAAATATGTGATTTTTAAATGGGGCAAAGAAAGGTAATTATTTATAATTATAATTGATACCTATTTAATGATTTCCAAGTTTTATAATAAATGAAGTTGGTTCCTGGAACTTTAAAGTGATAAATGGAAAAAATCAAACGTATAGAATAACCAAGGGACCCTTATATACCATTCAGGTTGGGTCCACCTCTTTCCATTAGGCACAACGGAATGTCTGTGTAAGAAAAAATATATATATTTATGAATATAAGGGGTTTGTATAAGTCAGACATTTACTAAACATCCAAAGCAAATTCTGACGCTGTGGAAAACAAATAAATTATGTCAATACATTTCACTTCTGGGGAAAAAATATCGAGCTGTGATCTGAATAAAGCTTTTGAGCCCTGCAAATTAGACCCCTGTTTCATGAATCAGTGAATAAATTTCTCCTGTGGAGTCAGCCTTCTTGAGAAGAGTGATCATGTCTTATTCATCTTCATCCTCCCATTTCACCCCAGCCCAGTACTTTCCATATAGTAAACTCTTCATACATGTTTGCAGACTGAATAGGTTCTCACTGGGGAATACTACTGTAATCACCATGTGACTTCCCCAAACATATTGTGGAAAACTGGAGAATGTCTTGAAATCAGACTAAGATATTCTAGTTTAAAATCCATCTCACTGTAGGGAGCACACAGAGGGCAGCTCGTTAACTTTAATGGTACATGTTCTACAGAACAAGCATATAACTCACCTTATTATTTTTAGTATATCTGGAAGTATGTCATATTTTATGTCAATAGACAAATATGGAGGGTTTCCCATATTTCTAGCTCCAGTCTCTATTTCTTGTTTATTATAATACCTCTTGTCTCTGCTTCTCATAATTTATATTAATAAGTTGTCAGCATAATTATTTTATTCCTTAACTACAAGAGTGTCTTTTATTTTTGAACATTTCTTTTACCCTTCATATTTCCCTTTTGGTTGTGTGTCAAGCTATCAAACCTTTCATAAGCAGTACTTTTGCCTTATTTTGCTACTCTGAAGGGTGTAAAACTTGGTCAGGAATCTCCATTAAGCCTGGAAACAGAATGCTGAAACTTTAATGAGGGAATTTTTTTAGGACCACAGAAGTAACTTTTTCTGATAAACAGAAGCTCTAAGGACATTAATCAACACTACATTTTGTTCATTCCTGAAAGATGAGGCAGAGAGAGGTATTTATGCAGCTTTCTTTTTTTTTCTACTCACTAGACTTAGCAACTTGTCTTAATTTACTATAACTGTCTGCGTTGTTAATCTGCCATCTTCCTACTAAGATATAAGCATTTTTATAAAATTAACAGGAAGATGATTTGTGTGTGTGTGTGTGTTTTCACTTTAACCGAAATACTCCATTTTGCTTGGTTCCTATGACTGACCGTTGTTCAAACATTATAAAAATATACTCTCTACTCTCAAAATATAACCAACTTCATTGTGGAATAACAGATATGCGATTGGGGCTTTGTATTACTGTAGGATATGGAGCTTACTCAGGGAATAATTGCCCCTGAAGAAGTTTTTTAAAAGAAGGGCAGATGGGGGCTGTACCTGGTTTCAATATTTCCCATTGTTTATGTGTATATATTTAAAATATATTTGTTTTTTTCTGGATTATAATAGTGAAATGATTTTTTTTATGATCACATTACAGAGTGCAATGCAAGTGGAGTTTGAGACTACATTTTAGTGATTGTATGTTAATGCTCCCTTTTCTTACAGTAGAAGTTTCCAGTTCCTGTGATACAGCCATGTACCATTTGGTTAAATCTGGTGTGTTGCAAGATTTTGCCCCTGTGTTGACATAGCTTTTGCTTGGTATGGAGTGCTTCTGCTGAGATATGTGTGTACTTATCAACTGCAAGAATTATGGCTACTGTTAAATATTCAACAAAATCTCAGATTGGTCCTTCTACGTTATTCCCAGCGTCAAACTACATGGTGTAGAAGTGAGGTGTTCGATATTTCAGTTGAATGACTGAATCTGCGTTGTTAATTCTGTGTGTTCAAAGGTGGACAGATGCCAGAGTACCCCTTGGGTTTACTATAATGATTGCTCTGCCAGTGTGATGAATGTAAACACGGCTGCGTAGGATGAAAGCTACTGGGCTTTCTCTTCCAGCTTCTAGATATTTTGTTCTCTAAGCTTTCGCTATAAAATGCAGTGTTTTTAAAGCTCTGAGTTTGACGTTAAAATGCTGTTGCAGAACCTATCCTTGGTAAGGAGGCCTGTTTCATGTAAAATAGAATTTCAAAAGAATTTGAATGATAACCTGAAGGAATCCATAGTAAGTTAAAGGTAGAGAATTTGAGCTGGTGCTTTTTTACCTTCAGTGAAACGGATGGCGTTTGCATCACTTCATCAGGAAAAAACTTGTGAGCTGATACTCGTGCAGATTTGTTCACCAACTATTGTCTGCTGTTTGCATGACTTAACACAAGAAGATATTCAACACCCCTGACTATATCCAGCCCTTAGGTTGTACTGTAAATTGCTGATAATAAAACACTGGCAAAGTAAATGTATTAGTAGGTTGGGTGCCGGTCAAACTTACGAAATCAGTTTAGAAATAGCCTGTCAGACACCATCAAACCTTTATGGAAAATCTTCTGATATATAATTAATAAACTCTGTTAAGAACTATGAGTATACAAAACGTAAAAAATGGTACGACTCCTATATATGAAAAGCTAGTTAATGCCACCATGACATTTAAAGGTCCCTATTTTTGTATGTTAGAATTATAAGTATATTGATTGTTTTTAAAATTTGAAGTCCATCGCGTTTTAATAAAAATATGAAGAGTTTCATAAGAATTGGATTTTACACTATGTGGTACTGTGTGTTGCTTGTATTAAGAGTTAAGGTCAGGGACTTCCCTGGCGATCCAGTGGTTAAGACTTCGCCTTCCAATGCAGGGGGTGCGGGTTCGATACCTGGTGGCGGAGCTAAGATCCCACAGGCCTTGCGGCCACAAAACCGAAACATAAAACAGAAGCAATATTGTAACAAATTCAATAAAGACTTTAAAAAAAAGTGTTAAGGTCAGTTAAGATTTAAGATTAGCCTCTGAATTACATGATGTTTAGTAAAGAAAGTAACAAAATAAGTTTGGGAGTTGGATTCTAATAAATATAAGTGACATAGGCATGGGGGAAGTTGCAGGCTGTCCTCTGTGTGCAAAAGGAACAGAGAAGGACATAAAACACCTCTGATTGCTGAAGGGAGTAGTGGTCAGGAGAAGATAGGTTGGTACCAACCATAAAGGAGATGAATGAACACTTTTTAGGGGAGCATGGATGACATTCACAGATCTTAATTTTCAGAGTTGGCAAGGATGTCAGGAACCATGAAGTTCTGAAAAGATGAATGAGTTATCTAAACTCACACAGCCTGTTTTTGGCTAAGTCAGAACAGGAAACCAGGTCTCTTTCCATTATACCACAGTTAGAGGATGACAGGACATGCATGAAGATGTGAAGACGTTAAGTAAGTAATTAAATCATAACGGTGCATCAACACTTGAATTTGACGATGGTTGTTAAGATCCATTCAAGTGGATAGAATGGAAGATAGGGAAGTTCGAAAAAATACTGTTCTAAAATTCCCAGTTGGTACTCATGAGGACATGGGCGAACATTTTGGCCATGCCTTGGAGAATAGAGGGAGGTTTGAGAGGAAATGGGCCAGGCATTTCATGCTTCCATAGTGCAGGTTCACCCATGTATCATAGTTAATTACGTGTAGCTCTTCACTGTTAGTCCTTCTGTGTGTGCAGGGCACAAAGTTTATTCATTCCTAGCACTTAATATCATGGCTAAAGCACAGGAGCTACTCAGTATGTGTTTGTTGAATGAACAGTCCCAGAAGTTGTCTGTTTGTAGAGGTTGGAGGAGACAGAGAATTCAAAGTCAGACTAAACCCTAGTAATAATAGCACAGCTTGGCAGGAAGAGGGGTTGGTGGAGTCGAAGGCTTCTGAAATGCCGTGGTGAGATATTACACCACTGCACATAAATTTGAGGACAGTTATCATTGCTTAAGACACAAAGGGAGGTAACACTGAATATATATTATATATGATATGGTTTGTGCATATATAAACTGGGGAAGACTACCATGTTTTACCCATGGGGAAAAAAAGAAAAAAATTATAGTTTTGGTTTTTTTTAATGTAGGATTCACCACAGGTTCATTCAATAATTAAGGCTTGAGTAATGTGCAAAAGTTGTGTATTTATAGTATAAATTTAAAAAAGAAAAAAAAATTCCAGTGCAAGCATCACCACACAAACCATTAATATACTGTGGAGTCATGTTACGGAAGAAATTGGTAGAAAAACATAACCCTCTTTCCACTTTTCATCCTTTTCAAGGCAAGTATTGGCCTTTCATGTTTTTAATATATATATTCTGATGATAGCTTGATGTTTAAAAAGAAATGTCAAGTGACATTTTAGCCTCTAGAAATCCAGTAGCACCTTAAACAAAAACAATGGAACTAACCTTGTTTTGCAGTGTTCATTTCTTTGCCATCACCTATTTGGAAGCACTAGATTTTTAGCTTAAAGCTGGGTATTATTTGGCTTTTTTCTCTCTCTCTGCTAGTCTGATTGCTCTGTCTCTGACTGTTTTGCCAGCTCCTACCTCCTTAATTGCCGGAGGTTTCCAGGGTTTGGTCCTTGACCCTCTTTGCATTCTGTCTGCTCTCACAGCTTCAGCTCTCACCTCTGTGCATTTGACCCAAATCTGATCTTCCTTGCCCTTAGATCTCAGATGCCATTTTTATTTTCTTGCTGCACATTTCACCTGTATGCTTTTCTAGTATCTCAAACTAAACATTCCCAAACCAAACGCATCATTTCACCCTCAAACAATTCTACTTTCTCAAATTGGCACTATCTTCTCTTCTTACACAAGTTTGATAACTCAGGGGCATCTCTTTCTTCCTTCTTAGTTACCTACCACAGTGTCTCGGGAATTTGACTTATATTTGTTCCCGTGTCTTCTTTGTTGGAAACACACTTCCCTACCCATTATCCCTGACCTGTTCCTTCAAAATCTAGCTTAAATTCTTCATGAAGTCTTGAGTCACATCAAAGTAACCCCTCCTTCCGTTGCACTCCTGTAACATTATATTTTAATGCGTCTTAAGCCATTTATCACATTCTTTCCTATATTATTTGTTTTTTTATTGAAGTAAGTTGGTTTACAATGTGTTAATTACTGCTGTACAGCAAAGTGATTCAGTTATACATATATATATATATATACACACACACACATACACACACACACACACACATATATATTCTTTTTTGTTATATTCTTTTCCATTACGGTTTATCACAGGATATTGCATATACTTCTCTGTGCTCTACAGTAGGACCTTGTTGTTTATCCATCCTGTATATAAAAACTCACATCGGCTCATCCCAAACTCCCAGTCCATCCCTCCCCCAAACCCCTGCCCCTTGGCAACCACCATTCTGTTCCCCATGTCTGTGATTCTGTTTCTGTTTCATAGTTCGGTTCATTTGTGTCATATTTTGGATTCCACATATAAATGATATCATATGGTATTTGTCTTTCTTTTTCTGACGTACTTCACTTAGTATGATAATCTCTAGGTCCATCATGTTGATGCAAATGGCATTATTTCATTCTTTTTTATGGCTGAGTAATATTCCATTGTATATATGTACCACATCTTCTTTATCTATTCATCTGTTGATTGACATTTAGGTTACTTTTATGTCTTGGCTGTTGTGAATAGATACTAGAGTTATTTGTGTACTCTCCTACCGTTCTTACTAGACTGAAAATTTTATGGCAAAGCCCTTCAATATTTTTTTTATTCCCAGAATACAGTTAGTGCTCATTCTGTGTAGTAAGTGCTCAGCACATTTGTTGAATGAATGAATGAATGAATGAATGGATATAAATGTCCAATACTGTTATGTCATGAAGATACGTAATGATCAGAGATTATGAGAGAGGCTTAGGTCCTTTCTGGGAAAGTAATTGTAGGATGGGTAATTTTTTTATGGTGTGTTAATTGAGAAATAAAACTTTTTTAGGTGTCAAATTGGTTTGCTAATGCAAGACGTCGGCTTAAGAATACTGTTCGACAGCCAGATTTAAGCTGGGCCTTAAGAATAAAGTTGTACAATAAGTATGTTCAAGGAAACGCTGAGCGGCTGAGTGTAAGCAGTGATGACTCATGTTCTGAAGGTTTGTTAGTATTTTTATCTTGCTTTCTTTGCTCTGCCTTTGTAAGGGGACATTCACTTCAATTGCTGTTTTTAAGGTTGATCCCACAAAACATGATGGTGCCATAATGGTTCTTTTTTATTGCATGAGGTAGCTTTACTTTTACAATACTGTAAATGACCAGCCAAATTATGGCTGCTTCCTCTTGTTCATAGATTTATCATGTGTCAGAATAACATTTTTTGGAAGTTCATTAAAATTAACATACCAAAGGGAGAGATTATATAGATTCCTGCTTTCCTTTGCCTAAAAATTAATCTTAACTATCAAAGATAATTTTATACACTTTAAATATTCTTCCTATATATATTTTAAATCACTAAATGTAACAGTTGGGTGGCTGGGGAGAAGTATGTGTAAGTACTACCTGGTGATATTTTTCCCCCTTAGATGGAGAAAATCCTCCACGAAACCACATGAATGAAGAAGGCTATAATAATCCAGTTCACCATCCTGTGATTAAAAGTGAGAGCTCAGTCATAAAAGCTGGAGTGAGGCCAGAGTCACGGGCCAATGAGGACTACGTATCGCCCCCAAAATACAAGAGCAGCTTGTTGAATCGTTACCTTAACGACTCTTTGAGACACGTCATGGTCACAAATGCTGCCATGATGGGAAAGACAAGGCAGAGAAACCATTCAGGATCTTTTAGTTCCAATGAATTTGAGGAGGAATTGGTATCTCCCTCATCGTCAGAAACCGAAGGCAATTTCGTGTATCGCACAGGTAAGTCTGTGCTTTTCGTGATACCTGTTTGAAACAATTAAAGCTGCAGCAGAGGGCTTTCTTTTGACAGGTGTAAAGGCATAATTTTTATTGCTTGTGCATCAGATTATGTACATATGGCCTATAATTCAGTTTGAAAGCTTTCATTTTGTTCTTAATTAGGAGATACACTTGTTAGTAGATGATGGTTTACTGGGAAGTTTTCATCCTTAAAAATTTTTGATCTTAGTGATAAACATTCTTACAGGAGATATGTATTGGCTTTATGAATAAAGTATAATGGAGGAATATCCCAGATTATAACCAGCCATGCGAATACTCTGTGCTCCATCTTTTCTCTTAAGTTCTTTGATTGCTTATAGTGATGGAAAATGAACACAAAGTAGCATGGGTGCCAAGACGTTTGTGAAGGAAACGTGGCTTAAATTGCTTTGGAAATTTTACTTTTATTCCTGAAACGCACAAGTAGGGCTGTAAGTAGCTTTGAAAGTTTTGCTTTTAGTCCGGAAAGAGTGAATCAATTTCTACGTGTCCACAACTTTCAGATGGAGTGGCAAGTTTGGTAAAATTTTCTGTCTTGACTTCAGTGCTTTGTTACAAAGGATTGTGTGCCCTACATCTGGTGTAGGTAGACTCCGGGTCCTGAAAATGCCAGGCAGTGAGATTTAGAAATGTTACCCCTGGAATTAGTAACTTCAGGGGGCATGCAGCTCAGCCACATTATGTCACAGATAAGAAAGCCCCGACCAAGGAGACGCAGCGAGTTACTCTTCTCCAGATCGGTGGTGTAGCTGAGCCTGCACAAGAGGTTGGAGGAGCCTAACTACTGCTAGACGACTATTACCGCTACTGTTACACATATTGCCACCAGTCATTTATTGAATAGTTGTGATATGCTAGGTTCTACGCAATACTACACAAGTACTACTACATTTAGTCCGTATAACATCAAGGAGCTTGATATGTGAACAGTAGAGCTTTATAAAGAAATTTAAAGTTGGTCTGTTTAATATATCCTTAAGGTTATTTAGCCAGATATTTGATTTTTAAGTGTCTACAAATATGTACAAGATCTGTGAGGATTCAGAGGAAATCTCAATACATTTTGGACTTCATCTCATTTTCTGTTTGTATCTCCAACTCCAACAATGAAAACAACTCCAAACACTCAGAAATACATAGCCTTGTAAATAATAAATTGGGTCTAGAAAGAAGTAAAAGATGCAATAAAAGATAATTTAGCCAATTATGAAAAATTTAAAACTATCTACTAATACCTAACTGACAGAACTTGTAAGTAATTCAGAATGTTTGAGAAAAAGGAAAATAAACCAAGTCATTGAAGTAGAGATAATTGAAAAAGAATAAACAGAAAACAAAAAGTAGTAAAATGGAAGCTGAAAAATAGATAAAAATCAAGAGTTGGCTCTTTGAAGTCAGTAGTAAAAACACTCAAGCAGGGGCTTCCCTGGTGGCGCAGTGGTTGGGAGTCCGCCTGCCGATGCAGGGGACGTGGGTTCGTGCCCCGGTCCGGGAAGATCCTGCGTGCCGCGGAGCGGCTGGGCCCGTGAGCCATGGCCGCTGAGCCTGCGCGTCCGGAGCCTGTGCTCTGCAACGTGAGAGGCCCGCGTATCGCAAAAAAAAACCTCAAGCAAAAATGGACACAAATTGAAGTTGGAAATAAGAAAGGATATAGCAATCATTATATAGTTATTAAACAAAAAATATTTTTAAAAATTATGATAAAGTACTATGCACAATTGTTTGACAGTATACTGTATGCAAATGTATGGATGAAGTGAATTGCTATTATCCACACAAATTAAATTATTAATTCATAATAAGAAAAGGTTTAAATGACCGCTAATGCAGGAAAAATTAAGGTTTTTAGTAAACTCAGTTCCCAAAACACTTGATAACTTGGTAGATCCATTGGATTTTTTGTCAAACTTTGAAGAAATAATTAATTCCTATGCTTTATACATTTTTCTGGAACATATAAAAGCATGGGAAGTATCCCAACTTTTAAAAATGTAAATGTTATCCTAATCCCAAACCAGATTAAGATAGCATAAAACTCAAAATTTTTATTTGTACTACTGATACTGACTATGAAACAACATGGGAAATATTGTAAGGTTAAGTGAAAAAATTTTAATTGTGGATACACTGAGTATAATTATGACAAGTGTGTATGGACAAAAACAAGAAAGATAAAAACAATGAAAATTACAATTTGATGAGGGGGTGTAATTGAAGGACCGTTGTTTAAAATTTTTTTTCTTGTAAATTTATGTTGCCCAGTAAAAACAAGGTCACGTGCCTATGAAATTTCCCCAGTGTGTTGGGTCTTCTGAAAATCCATGCTCTTTTCCAAGGTGACAAAATGTAAAGTCAAAGAGGGACTAGCATGCCTGTATAGTTGATGCTTTTCGAAGTGAAGAAGCTTGGCCATGTATTTTTATTAAAGCATTCCAAATGCACGTGGTCCGTGTCATGGACTATTCACTTGCCAAATTCTAGTTTTAAATCAAACCTATCTTTTAGTTATGCAAGCAATGAGACGGCAGCCTAGACACGTAAACTTCTGGATTTGCGTGCATATGTATAAGCTTAAAAAGAACAGAATACAATTTTGGGGTTTGTGGATGGAGAATGAGGAAAGACTGGTTGGTCTCAAACTGGTCTACTAAATTTCAGACGAAGACAGTAAATGGCTGTCTTCTGTGGGAATTGAGTGACAATGCTGCTGCAGTTGTATCTGGGTTAGCAGTCATGCATAAGTGGTGGAACAGAGAATTTCAGTAAATACTTTCTGAACAACTGCTTTGGTTTTCTCTGGCATACAGGCTATTCTGAATCCCTTCAGTTCCTTCTGGTTGTATCTTATCTTCCTCATCCAAACAGCAACCTTCTAAGTCTGCTCTCAAACACCATCCCCTCCACCACCCTAGTTCTATAGTAGTACAAAGATTTCGGCTTTAAAATTTTTTTTTTTTTCAGAAGAGATCACCTTTAAGTACAAGTTATTGGTTTATCTGTGCTGAGAAATCGTATCCGTTTTTCCGTCCATTTTTGTAAGACAACTGCTATCACATGATGCATTTCCCTAAATATAGGGAGTCAAAAAGCCAAGTGAAAGAAAGAGTTGGTGTTTGGAAGGGTAATGTGTCACTGAATTTCATTTCACTTGTTAAACTCTAGCAGGGAGAAGTCTGGTAGATTATAAAGCAGTAATCCTAATTGAAGATATTATTAGACACCATCCAAGTAGGTACAAACATGTTTTTATTGATTTTATGTAGACATTAAATATTTCTCTCTAATCTGCAGTCTCCCACAACATGCAGGAAAAAAAGAAAAGATGTTCTTTTTTCAGGGGCATGGTAGACTCTCAGTAAGCATTCTGACAGCAGCAATTATAACATTAGAATTGATCAGAATTATTAAGGTTATTGCTTCTAAATACAGTTAAGTAATACACAAGAAAATCTAGTCACAGAGTGTCATCTGTTGAATGAAGTCACCTAAATTAAAATTACAATCCTCTTCGTCATGTTAGGTTAACGGATGGTAATTTTCAGATATTCGATGGAGGGGGTCTGCTCCCTGAGGCGTCAGGATGAGGACCCTAGCATCATACATGCCTCCACTCCTGTTGACTCAGTGTTCAAGTTCCCTAGATGGGGCCATCTGTAAAGGAGCCAGCCGCCATCTGTAGCATCTTCCAGAGTGAGTCCTCACTAGAGGCTTTCCTAACTTGGATTTGAGTTTAATTTACCCTAAACCAAGCCTATTAAATTTCCTTCTTCAGTGAGGGAGAAAGGAGACATTTCTAAGAAGTATACTTGGTGAGGGGACTGTCAGGCAAGTCTTGAAACAGGAAGTGTGAACTTCCCTGCTCTGTTGCTGGCACGAGGACAAGTTCCTATTCTGTTCTTTCTTTTCGCAGCTCACAAATGACCAACTTATAAATGGCTAGTACACTCTAATTGTTACTCTCTGAGCCCCACTGCTTCCCCACTGCTTTATGAATTTATATAATTCATAAATTTACTCTGCTCCCACGAGGCTGAATGTTTCAACTTCATCTTGTTAAACTGCCTAAAATCCCTGTTAATTATACACATCTGGTATAGGAAAACCATATTGGCAGATAGAACTCTTTTCTATGTTAGTGTGAATTAATCAGATTAGCTTCCCCTCCACTTGACTGAGGTGAATATCCCTGAAGAAATGGAGATTTTTTTTTTTTTTTTTTTGCAGTACGCGGCCTCTCACTGTTGTGGCCTCTCCCGTTGCGGAGCACAGGCTCCGGACACACAGGCTTAGCGGCCATGGCTCATGGGCCCAGCCGCTCTGCGGCACGTGGGATCTTCCCGGACCGGGACACAAACCCATGTCCCCTGCATTGGCAGGCGGACTCTCAACCACTGAGCCACCAGGGAAGCCCCAGAAATGGAGATTTTGATGGACAGAAAAAAGTCATTTATTTGGTGCACAGGACTCGTTGGGAGGTGGAGTCCATTTGAGTGGCCTGCAAAATGGGGCAAAATGAGGGAACTAGGGATTTTGGTTACTGGGGAAAGACAAACAAGGCAGTAGAAAGTAAATCTGGGAGAATGACAAAAAGCTAAATGCCATTTCCAAATGTTTTTTCTTGGCTAATGATGACCCCGGTGGGTGGTGGAGATGGCCTTTTTTCGTTCTCTTCCTGCACACTTGTGTACTTTAGAATTTAAACTGGTACTATCAGTAGTAAAAGCCAGGGATGCTCATGAGTCCAGCAAACCATTGGACTAGCCTGGGATTTAACCCTAATTTATAGCACAGTTTCTTTGGCGAAATGGCCCTCTCCATTCTAAACTGCTGACTTCACAGTAAACTGGGGCACAAGTCCTTCATGTACGAGGTGCCCTTTCATGCCTTCATACCGCAAACAAAAACGTTCTAGGCTCGCTGGAGCCCTGGGCCTTACTCATCAAAGAAATCGTAGTTTAAGTGAAGCAGAGGAAAGATTTAAAGAACTGCCTTGTCAGATCCTTTTGAACAGTGAATAATCATTCCTAATTTGTTTCATCAATTTTAGGTGTTTGTGGGTAGCTTAAAGAAAGCTTCATGGTAGTTGACAGAAGGCTTTGTCAAGAGCCAGCTGTTAAGGATAGCATGGGTTTCTGTGTACATGCTAGTTTCTCTTTGGAATTTTGTTGACCAGTAAGTCGACTTTGGATACTTTCATCTTCTTTTATTTCCCTTTTTGTGCTTGTCACTTCCTTGTTTTTAGTGAAAGATTAAGCTTAGCCCTGTTGGATGATTCCAGACATTCTTTTCCTGGCATGCAAATGACTGTTGATGTACTCCAGCAGAGAATAATAAAACCCTGTATCACCAGCCCAGTTTGTGACATTTAAAGGATACTTGAAAGGTTATCCAATTTTTTGTCCTGTGTCTTTACTGCAATAATACCTCACCTATCAGATACCATCTGGAAATGAGGTTTTCCACCTAAGTGAAATTTCCAGATAGAAATTTAAGGACCGATTTTAAAAAGATAGAATTTTCTGCTCTCCTAGATTTATAGTATGAAACACAGCATGTGAGGTGTGCCTCAGCATCATCCTCTCTCTTCTCTAAACTCCCTGCTCCTGTTGCTTTTTATGTTTCCACCCTTCAAATCAGTAATTTTAGGATTAACCACAACTGTAAACTTGCTCTCCTGATGCCTTTGAATAAAGAACGATGTCTTTCTGATAGCCTTTTAAAAAGGGATCTTTCCTAATTACTTCTTCCAAAGCAGTAACCTTCGAAATGAGACTTATAGAAATTCTGAGCTTTGGGGAGGCTTGGGGTAGAATTATAAAAACTTAATAAGCATGATATTCTGAACACTATAGATTATTAAATGTTTATCAGTGATGATGATGGCAGAACACATTCACATGGATTATTTCTGAAATGCACATTAGCTTGATCTTTGAAAGTAAATTTTCTTTATGGATTCACTTGGAAAATTTAAATGAAACTGTGTAAGTGTTCCACCTACTGTTAAAAACTGAGAGATTCACGGCAGACAGAAATAGAAAAAGAGAACACATGTTGGCATAAGCAGTTTGCTGGCTCCTTCAGGGGTTAGTTTTTCATTCACTTTTCTTTGTTTGTTATTTGGTATCATGTGAGAGCCTGAGAAAGTCTATATGTAGAAGCTGAGACTTAACAGCGCCATTCAACAACCTGGCTTACAAACAGATCAAAAATATATGGCAGCCTAGCTTAGAAAAAGTATGCATTTTTAGGGCTGTGTTTGATCCTGAGTTTTTTGTCCCTTTATATTGTGTTCCCTCCATGTGATGCTTTAGAATGACAGCAACACATTTCAAATTTGTGTGAATATAGACAGATTGTGTCCGAAATGCAGCTGCATCCTATCTCTTCTTTCAGGCAGATACTCACTGCCTTGTGTGTATTAAAAGCTCTCCGAGGCCCTGAAATGGTATTTTATTCATTTTTATAGTCCTCCTAGCACCTAATAGTGTCTTTCACGTATTTGCTCCGGAACTGTTTCTCAAGTCAACGAGTTAGTGTTTTCGTGATTTAGTCTGCCTCTTAAATCATGCAAGACATTTTAATGTACATATGTATATGTTGATCTGTGTCTGCAAACATGACAAGGGAAAGGAAATGGTCCTGAATGAGTCGAAATGGGTGGAAAAAAAAAAGGCAAATGCAAAAAAAGTTAAAACCAGTAGAAAAAAGTAAACAGAATGAAGCTTAAAACTGAGATGTTTAAGAGAGTTGAAATAAAAACTTAGAAAGTATAAAATGAAACGAAACCAATTTTCAAGTTAAAAGAGTGACTTTCAGGAAAATGCAAGGATGATAAATGGAAAAGTTTAGTTGGTTTAAAGAAAATCCACTGAAGAATAAAAAGTATAGCAGACAGGCAAATAAAAAGAAAGGGGACTTTTATGAACTTGACTTCACTAAGTAATGATACCTATTGTCTACTTATCTACGTCACTGCCTTGTGGGTGAGATTTAAGAAACAAAGCACAGATTTAGATCCAATGATTTAAACTCTTCTGCCCCATTCACTCTCGGGGTTGACATGACTACTTTGGCTTTTTAAGAATGACTATTTTTAATCCTATGATAGAATTGGAGAACATTGATGCAGAAATTTTACATTTTCTCTCTTCTCCACATGTAAGAGTAAAGATCCCATACATTTTACCTGTTTTTCTGTTAAAAACAAGTTTATCAACATGACATTTTGATTCTGCAGGGGTATCCCCTATATTTTGGCAGGACTGTCTCCTGGCATTCAGTCTGTTGTAACTGATTTTCCGACACTGCATTTCGACTGGCTGGAGTGGTCAGTCACACCTGGTGCAGTTTCGTAGAAATGCTGGTTCATGTCACTGTATTGAAGACTGTGTCAGTATTTCCATTAAGAGACTTTTTTTCATTCCCTAGGGCTTCTAAGTAAGTCATAAAAACTCAAGCCAAACTCAAAGCTGGAATAAAAGGACCTTTTTCCCCCTTCTCCTGTGTATAAGGAATATAAGTGCCTAACTCCCACTAATTCTAACTTCAGTCAGGTTTGTAAACTCTTTACACACTGACAAGACCAAATAAGACCTGTTGACACCTCTCCAGCCTGGGCCTGAAATGAATGTCAAAAAGTTGTTACTGTCTGTGAAAATAACAAGACATTCTATTTAATGAGCGTAGAAGTGCTTTCTTTTCTTTCTTTCTTTTTTGGTGCGTCACAGTTAGTTTTTCCCTTCTGCCTCCCAACTTTGTTTCTAAAATTAAACAGGTATTTTTCTATGTCAAAATTCGTCTTGTTGATGTAACAGAATTTTTACTCAGAATAAATATGTGTTTTCTTCTAGTCCTGAAGTTTGGTACTTTTAAATTTTGGAAGCTTGTGCTCTTGTTTTCTATTAGAAATTATATCATTTATAATTGTGAGTTTTGAGGAAGAAAAATAATAATAATTTTCACTTTGTTTTTTTTCACATTTGAATTTTTTCATGGTTTTCAGTTTAAATGAAGGATGGCATGTTTAAATAGCGGCTGCATAATGAACCTTTCCTCTCTGTGTTGCCTAATTTATCTTATTTTCATTGTAGTAAAGAGGAAAACAGGCAAGGATTTTTATAAATTCAGCATTAAACATTAAAGGATCTTCCAGTTCAATCCCTTAATTTGCAGATTAGGAAATTGCTTTGGGCTCTAGGCATTGAAATTGTTGGGTTTTTGTATGCAAGTTTACTGGGGTGCTTGGAAATGCAATCCTGATCATTGGTACAGTAAGTCTACGGCTTTTGGCAATTTCGGGTACTTAATTGACTTTTATTTTAAAAAGCTTGTCATTAGTGTTGAACTTCTTAGAATTTAGGATAGGTGAGTGTGTGCATTTTTTAAAAAAACTAATCTATTTTAATGGCTGCAGTGGAAAAGGCTTCACACATGTTGGTAGATTATAGATTGTAATAGACATCTGGTCTTAACTGTGTTACTAAGGGAAAGAGGAATGGTTTGTAGAAGATCTCTAACAGTTAACTGCTGCTGGGCAAAAGTCTCTTAGTGTGTGTGTGTGTGTGTGTGTGTGTGTGTGTCTGTGTGTAGCAGTAGTAGTAGTAGAATTGAACATAGTTGGGAAAAGAAAGTGGCTTTTGAAAATGACCAGTGGTATCTTCCCCCTGCCGTGGGTCTACCCTGGAGACCTTGAGTCATTACCTGAAAGTGGTCTGAAAAAATGTGAGTGATACTAACAACCCAATTGGAAAGTGGTTTGGGGAACATAGGTTGGACTCAGCTTTAAGCACCGACATCACTCATCAGCTTCTCACAGTGTTGAGTCTTTTTCTCAGGCCAGTAAGGTGCTGCAGTGCAAGATAACACTGAGGTGCTTCAGGGTCAGATTCACCTGTAGCATTTCCTCAGATCAGACACTTCACTAAATTTCACGTAGGAAAAGTAAATTGCTCTGTAGACGTCACCGTGCCACAGGTTGGGCAGCACCTTGCTGTGTGGCCAGATGGCACTGTGGGTTTGTGTGGTGTCTTCCACAGTCACCCGACTGCGGATGGGGTTAGAAACAGCCTCTTGCCCACTGACTCAGTGCTTTGATATAGTGACCAAGATGGACATCTTTGACGGAAAGCCTGTGTTCCCTTTTTGGTATCATTATATAAAGCAATTTTGCCTTTGATCAGGCTTCATTTAAATGAAGAGAAGAACGTTTTTTTAGAATAGTGGCTTTGAGAGGACCAGTTTGGTGAGATGAAATTAAAATGGAAAAACAATGCAAGTGAAAAGGAAACCTTTTAAAGTGCTGAAAAGTAGTCAGAGACAACCATTCACAAAGTGGGATTTCCAAGAAACAGTTGCTGTTTAAGCTTCCACATAGTTGCCCCTGTATTTAAAATTTAGAACTGATAGCCCGTTGATCGAGCCCGTTGATAACCTGATCGATCAGGTTACGATGGGCAGAGCTCTCAGTATGGCAGAGACACTTGAAGTAAGCATACCCTGTTCTGCCAGGACTGTCATTACGACACTAAAACGTACCCTTTTGCTGAGGCCAGAATTCAGAGTCGCTGCTTCCAGTTTCTGCACTGATTTAGACAGCAGATGTGTAAAAGGCAGAGTGGTATTCAGGATCACTTGTCACATGGCTTCGGGGCAAGAGGATGGGTATCTGGCAAGAACAAGAACCCGTAAATGTGACTGGGTCTTACATTTCTAAACGCAAAATCCCTGACCAGAAGTTGCTTGGTGCCAAGTGCCTTTGCTGTGATGTCTTCGCCCAGCACAGAGCTAAAGGGCTGCTTGAGAATCTACAAGCCTTCTCTAGTTTGCAGCCCAGGCTGAGTGTTATCATTGTTTTGCATTTTCTTTTATCGTCTTGGATTGCATTTAGTCTCGCTGTATTTTTTCCTTCTTTACTCCTCTTCTGGGCTGCTAACTCTATCCAGATGGATCAAGGAGTATTTTTACAACGTTGTCAGTAGTGCAGTTGGTCTTTAGTTTTTACTGTGTCTCCTGGGTTCCTTTACTTTAGACCTATTCAGAAATCATGGTACCAGTTCAGATTTACTCCCAACCCATGGGGCCTCCCGTTTATCTAACCTGTGTACTTTTTTCTTCCAGAAGATTTTTTTTTTAATTTATATTTTGTTCTTAAAATGTCCTTTAAAAAGTATAAACATAAATCATCTGGAAGAGTAATTCTCCACTATCTTGAAAGGTGTTTGAGGACTATTTCACGGTTGCTATGATTGAAGCAGTAAAATTTTAGTTTATAGTTACAGTAACTTTCCTCTCATTAGGAAAATATTAAAAAGCTCAACTTTACGATTTCATGACATATTACCACCCCCCAAATACTGTTCGTAATCCCTGCCCCCTTACACACGCTCGCTGAGATGCTAATAGGAAGCTCAGAGAAGACCCAGAAAAGTGAATGATCTATATTTGACCTCATTCTCTCAGGTGCTTTAATTAAAATGATAGTATAACGGTCTGGGTGGAGGCCCAGTGGAAGCATGACCGGTTTAGTGTATACTTTACTATAGTTAAATACCTGCTGTGTTAAACCATCTGTGGTTTGGAAAAGGACTTTCTGTATCCAGATTTCCTCTCTATCCTCCCTCTTACCTGACCTGAAATTACCCGCTTGTAGATTAAGCCGCAGGACGTTATACCATGGAAAGAGCAGAGAGCATTGCCTTATAAGTCAGGAGCTCTGTATTCAGCCAGAACTGCTAGCAATTGGGTATGTGTTCTAAGGCCGGTGCCTTTATTAACCAGGGCCTTGGTTCCATTAGCCATCACATGAGGGCTGTGATAAGATGGTCCATAAGTACCTTATTACCTCAGATAATCTGAGATTCTGTGAAATTTCTAGGGAGAGAAGGAAGCCCACAGCGTACTGAACGTCAGAGTTAAATACAGACCGTGTTATCTCTGTTAGAAGCAGAACTTGGGCTCTGAGCAACAGGAGAAACAGCTCTCAGGAGTGTTAGGAGCCCCTGGCGGTAGGTAGAGGGCCTGCCTGGGGCGCTGGGCCCTGAGATGGGGAAGAAGGCCAGAAAGGGAGGGGACCTTGGGTTAAATCTGCACGGGGTCTTTCTGTCCTGTGTCATGCTTCTGCATTTTCTTCTACTGTTCTTATTATTTTAATTGTGCACTTACATGCTCAGAATCTACCTGAAATGTTTCTATAAATGGTACGAGGTAGTGATCTGATTTTTTTTCCAGATTGGTAGCCAGCTGTCCTTACACAACGTCCTGAGTGCTTCCACCTTTCCTTACTGATTTGAAATGCTTCCCTTCATGTGTGTGTGTCTGTTTCTAGACTGTACTGTATACCATCCAACTTAAAAGATACTCCTCTGTCAGCAGCACGCTGTTTTCAGGACTGTAGCTTTGTTGTGCATGTTGACATCTGGCAGGCAATGTCTACTTTATTTTCACTCTTTTCAAAATGTTCACATCTAGACAATTGAGTGTACTTCTCTAGCTGGACTTTGGAATAAGTTTGACAAATTCTATTTTAAAAATTCCATTGGAAATTAATTTAGGATAGCACTGAGTTTAATATCCTTTTTATATCAGATCTTCCCACTCAGGAACAGTGTTTATTTCTCCATTATGATCACCTCTCATGATACTCAGCACATTTTTGTAGTTTTTCTTTACATAGGGTCTGCATATTTCTCATAAGTTAATTACATCTTTTATTCTCTTGTTCTTATTGTTTCTATTGTGGATGACTTGTCTACTACATTTTGTACTAGCCATCACTAATGTATAGAAATCTGTTGGGTTTTATATATTTTCCTTATATCCAGTTGGATTGTCAAAGGATGCACAAGCATATTAACTTCAAATAGTAACTGTTTTAGGCATTTATTCTCCTCTCTCTTTCCCTCCCTCTTTGTTTCCAGCTATTGCACTGCACTGACCGAGTTCTCCAAAACAGTGTTGAGTGATAGCAGTGATGACAGACATTAAAGGGAATTTTCCTTATATTTTACCATCAAGTATAATTTTCACGGAAAGCTTCTGGTATAAACGCTTTGTCGAGTTAAGGGATTCTCTTTCCATTCCTAGATTATTTAATAAGCGGTCCCTCCACCCCCAAACACACATAACTAAATAGAGTTATTGCATTTATCAGATGCTGTTTCCACAGTTTTTAAGAGCATCATCTAGTCCTCTTTTAATCTCTCTAGAGTAAATTTCTTAGTGTTCACCTGGCCTTGAATTCTTGGGAAAAGTTCTATTCCATCATGATATGTCATGCTTTTTAAGAAATTTCTGGATTCAGTTTATTGGCATTTTATTTAGTAATTGTATATCAAAATTCTTAAGTGAGATTTTTTTTTTTTTCTCATGCTCTGCTTGCACAGTTTTGATGTTAAAGTTATACTGGTCTTGTGGAATGAGCTGGAAAGCACTTCGTCTTTTTCTACTCTAGAAGAGTTTAAATGAAGTATGGATCAGCTCTTCCTGATACCTGAAGGTTTGAAAGGATTCGCATGTAAAGTGATCTTGGCCTGGGGTTCCCTGGTCCTCTCCTTTTCCTCTTACATTTTTCATCTTTCTTCTTTATTTTATGAACGGTTTCCTCAACTTCTTCTCCCGGGTCACCAACTTAGTCTTCAGCTGTGCCACTCCCGTTCTGTTAATCAGCCTTTCTATTGCAGTTTTAATTGTGGTGTCTTGTTTTTATTTTCCAAGAACATCTCTTTTTCTTACTGCTCCTTTTTCATAGCAGCCATGATGCCTGTGGAGATGAGAAGTTACCTGAATCTCCGCTCTGCACGTCTTCATGGCCTTCATGCTAGGGGCCCTCTTTAGAGAGGTTTCCTAGGTTGTTTAAAGAACATTTGCAGAAGCTGTGTCTGGGGGCCAGATGACCCAGAGACACCCCACTGACCCAGGGTGGAAGCGTGGCCTCGCTCTCCCCCACTGACCCAGGACGGAAGCGTGGCCTCGCTCTCCCCCACTGACCCAGGACAGAAGCGTGGCCTCGCTCTCCCCCACTGACCCAGGACGGAAGCGTGGCCTCGCTCTCCCCCACTGACCCAGGAAGGAAGCGTGACCTCGCTCTCCCCCACTGACCCAGGACGGAAGCGTGGCCTCGCTCTCCCCCACTGACCCAGGAAGGAAGCGTGGCCTCGCTCTCCCCCACTGACCCAGGAAGGAAGCGTGGCCTCGCTCTCCCCCACTGACCCAGGAAGGAAGCGTGACCTCGCTCTCCCCCACTGACCCAGGAAGGAAGCGTGGCCTCGCTCTCCCCCACTGACCCAGGAAGGAAGCGTGGCCTCGCTCTCCCCCACTGACCCAGGACGGAAGCGTGGCCTCGCTCTCCCCCACTGACCCAGGAAGGAAGCGTGGCCTCGCTCTCCCCTACTGACCCAGGAAGGAAGCGTGGCCTCGCTCTCCCCCACTGACCCAGGAAGGAAGCGTGGCCTCGCTCTCCCGATGTCTGTCCCTTGATGGGCAACCCTCAGGAGTCCCTTGCTGGCCCACTTGTTCTCCAGCTGGAGTATCTTCTGTTCCTGTTGGGAGCGGCAGCTCGCCCTGTGCCGTGGCCTTGCCCTCCTCCTGTTTTTTGTTTTTTTTTTTGGTGTGTTAGTTTCTGCTTTATAACAAATTGAATCAGTTATACATATACATATGTTCCCATATCTCTTCCCTTTTGCGTCTCCCTCCTTCCCACCCTCCCTACCTCCTCCTGTTTTGAGTGTGGTTCTCTGTTTGGATTTCCCCACCAACTTGATGCTATGTGCATTTCATCTTCCATGAATTCCTCAACTCTTCTGATTTGGTGATGGTACCCTTTATTGTTTTCGAGGACTGCTAGGCATTTATTTGTTTTTAATTTACAGTCTGTGATTTTAATGGTATTTTGAGAGAGAAGTAAATAAAGCTTAGTCAGTATACCATCTTAAAGGGTACTCTCTAGTACAGACTTTCAGCAAATGATTTTATCATAAAAGATGTTTCCTTTGTTTCTGGCCATTTTCACTGGGAACTTGCACACATTCAGAATTAGGCATAGATTCTGAGTATCAAAGGAATAATAAAAATAGAGCTGTTGTGTACAGAGTGGGATGTGGGAACTCCTGGAAAATTTCTGATGGGTGTCATGTACATAAACATGACACGTTATGATGGGTAAGACTTTCCAAACAGTAGTGCTTGAAATAGAGAGCTAAATATAATTTAGTTAAATAAAAAATGCCTCTAATTGTACCACTATGTTATGGTGGTACTTGGCAGCCATGCACCTAATAAATACAACACTTTTGAAATGTGATTAGAATCCAAGTGGGTTTTACTCTGCAGTGAGGCATGTGGCAGGACACGCTAGCACTGACTTTTCTTTTTGTCTTTCCAGTGGAAAACTGAACTTCTTTGTTTGAGTGAGTACTGTTGGGAATTTTAAGTAAAAACAAGAAGCTAAGAATTCCATTCCTTTTTGCCAGTCTTTCCTTCTAGCAAAATTATCAATTAACGGAGCATTAAATGATCATTTGCTTCATATTGTATTCTTACCCTTTCATACCTGGATTATTTTAATAACTTTTAGCTAGTGCTACAGATGTATTTAATTAAAGTTATGCATCAAAATAAAATAATGACATGGGAAGGAAAGGGTTACTACGTTTCAAAAATACATTAATAAAGTACATATTAAAATTTGGATATTCAAGTGATTTTGAAAATGTCAAAATATCTTGTCTTCCCCCAATATCTTTCTTCCTTCTTTCTCTCTCTCTCTTTCTTCTCTCCTTCCTTCCTTCCATCCTCCCTCTCTCCCTCCTTCCCTTTTTCTGTCTCTTAACAATAAAGCCCCTTGTCTTTGTTCAGGGCTCTGCTGTCCAGATTCTTTCTGGGTTTGTTTGACTGTGGCTCATTTGACTGATATTTCACCATATTTCTGTCTCTGGGCAGTGGTAGACTGACCACAGAATACTCTTCTGTGAGTTTTCTTTCTTCCCTCAGGGATATGCTTGATTGTCTAGCTGTCAGCATGTGGACACTGCTGATTAAACATTAATGAATTTAAAATGGGCTACTGTTCCTATTATCATTCCTAGAGCAGCACCCTCTCTTGCTGGAGCACCTAAAATTCCCAGAGTCCTCTACTTACAGCGACTTTATCTGATATCTATAACAGATATCAGTATCTGTTAATCTGGGGAGGAGGGGTTCTTTCCCTGGATCCTGTAGCTGATGCTTTGGCACATCCTCTGAGGCACTAGAATCCTTCTGATGTGGATGAGGTCAAGAGCTTCACGTAGTATCGCTAGTTGATCTCGCCATCAGGCAGCTGCAGAGGCAGGAAGTACCCAAACACAGTTCTCAGCCGGGCATGACATCATATCCCTTCACAGGGCTTCTCCTGGAATATAGGGATGTGAGGGGTTTTCTCTTCAGTGATCCTGCACACCCTGTTAGAGACGCTAAATGAGCAGCAACAGCTCTAAGCACTTATTTTAAGACAATATTAAGTGAAGCCCCTGAAACTGAGACAGACAGAGGCCAGAAGACTAGCTTGAGCTCATGGCACATCCACTGCCAGGAGCGGCAGCTTGTATGTCACAGTCAGGAATGGAGTATATGCTGTTTTTTAATTAATTAACCATGACAGGTTCAAAAGTGGTGACTCTGGTTATAAATCAAAGACTGGTTTTATGCTTATATTTTGGTTTTCTATTGCTGCATAACAAATCAGCACAAACTTAGCAACTTAAAACAATGGTAACTGCACTGCACTGACACTGCACAGCCACACACTGTGCTCAGAGCCTCACTAGGCTGACATCAAGGTGCTGGTCACACTGGGTTCTTACCTGGTGGTACTGGGATTTAGGCTGTTGGCAGAATTCATTTCCTTGTGGTCGTAGGACTGAGGTCCCCCTCCCCTTACGTCTCAGCTTCTGGTAGCTGACCCGTTCCTTCTCTCCGGTCCAGCAACAGCATGTTCAGTCCTCCTAGGCTTGAACTTCTCTGCCTTCCCCCTATGGCCCCAGCCAGGAAAAAGCTCTGTGTTTAAGGGGCTCACGTGATGACATTGAGCCCACCCTTCATTTAAGGTCAACTGATGGGTAATCTTAGTTCCATCTGCAAAGTCCCTTTTAACATGTAACGTAACACATTCACAGATGTGACACTAGGGGGGAAGTTATGGGGGCAAAATTCTGCTTATCCCAGCAGAGATCACACAGCAGGAGGATTTGGATGAGGTTTTGCCCGTTCAACCTCAAATGTTTAGACGATAAGCGTGGTCGTTAGTGTGATCTGTCAGTTATGAAGTATAAGAAAGATACTGCTGTAAATGCTTTGGGTATGGATAATCTGTAAACTGAGTAATCAAATCTTGTCTAAGTAAATTAGTTGAAATGTAAATAATTATCTACATGTGAGCACACACAAGAAACCCCCCCACATTATTCTCTTTACACATTTGCTTACTCCTGCTTCTCTGAAGTGTACGTACCTTTTATCTGTAACACGCAGGCAGGCATCAGGCGGCTGACTGTTTCTAAGGTAGCTGGCTAGGCAGTGGTCTGATAGGTGTTTACTGCACTTACTAACAACAGCTGCTGTTTACTGAGCGCTCACTATGTGCTTGGATTGTCCTCTACCTACATGTGTTATTTATTTATTCCCTGCAGTGATTCCGTGGTATATGTGTTTGAGATGAGAGAACACACTTAAATAGCAGAATTTGCCCACCTGTGTTGCAGAGCCCGGATTCGGACTCAGATCTGTTTGACTCTAAAACTTTGCTCTTGACCACCGTCTTTTTCCTTTTCCCAAACCTGGGGAAAGTTACACAGATGGGGGTTTACCTTTGAGAGGTCTTCCACCTCTGTTTCTCACTCTTTTACCTCCTGGCTCCTTTTCACCTCTCTCCAAAGGAGCCTGTGTCCTTTTGCTGTGCTCAAGCCCCAGCCCATCATATAGGTACTCTGCTGCCCCTTCAGTCTTCCAGAGTTAGTGGGTATCTGTGTCTCCATCAAACACTGCAGGCCTTCATCTCAGGACAGCTGATACCTGTGACGCTATGAAAAGAGCATGGTCAAAATAGCTTACACCAGGGCACAATAAAGACAATAATAATAATAATAGTAACCATAGCTGGTGATTACTGAGCACTTAGCACTAAGGCCCTGCCCTGAGCCCTCGATCCTCATAACCGCCTGGTGATGCAGATACCATTATTATTCCCATTTCCCACAGGGTATTTTATATGCAGAACTTGTAAATCACCAAGTGATTGAATGTGTGAGAGAGTTTTAAGGGAGCCTCCTTGGCTACTCTGGGCCACTGTCATGCTTTCTTCACTCCAAAGAGTAGGATCAGCCATGGGGCTCCGTCATCTTTGGTTACAACTTTCAGTCCAGAATTTATTTCACCTCTTCCTTTGTCTTACTGCACATTCTTTCTTTCCGAGTCCCACTATGGGCATTTGAGGCTGTGGATGGTGCCATTAGGATGGAGCCATCTCTGTAGGGCAGGCGATGCCATTCTGGCCTTAGAATCCCAGGAAGGAGCATAGACCATCTCTGTAGAGAGGAGAGGGGATCCAGGGACATAAAAGTGGCCAGAGGGAGACAAGCGTCTGCCTGAAGCAACCCTCCTGAGAGCTGTGGAGTCCAAAAATGTGGTGAAACGAGATAAAACAATCACACAGGACAAGGTTGATGGGGTAGGGAGAGCTGTTACTTTGGAAGGGCCAGCAAGTCTGTTGAGCAAACAAGCAGACTGCAGTCAGATTCCCTCCTGCAGCATCCTGAGTGGTCCCAGAGCACCGAGGGCGTGCGCGGCAGCCCTTGCCTGGAGTCTGGGGTCTAAGCCTGTGCTGACTGCCCTTGCTGGTGCACTTAACTTAAAGTTTCTATTTTAGGCCACTCTGTATAAATCCACAGAACATAATAAACTTGTGCGTTGAATTTTTAAATAGATACATTCTAAAAATATTAGATTTAAATTGAATCAAGTTTTAAGGGTAGCACAGACACTTGGTATTTTAAAACAACCCTGCAATGAATCCTTTTGTTGTATGAACAATGGAACTCAACTTCTGTGTTTCATAAATTTAGATTCCATTAGGCTTTTCTAACATTTAAGGGTAAACAGCACTGTGAACTGCCCTTTATTAGGTCTGTCATTGTCTCAGCAGTAGTGCCTGTTAAAATATTGCATCCTGGTCATAAAATACAACTGAAATCACTGGAAAATATAATACTGAGTAGATGAACTGTGACTGTCATAGTTTAAAAACCACAAAAATGTTGTCTTTATGTGTGAGTGTAATGCTCTCAGGTTTTGATCTTCCTGTATTAATAAAGATTGTTACTTTAGGAGAACTAATTTTTTTTATTTCAAATGCTTTTTCCAGAATTGGGACTCAATAGCATTCCTTAAAAAAAAAAACAAAACAACCTTTCACTTTTAATCTATAATTAAAGCCAAAGTTTTCTTTTAATTTTAAAAGCTTGTCCTTGAACTAAAATAACATGGAACGTTTTAAAACATGGCTCCAAGTTACTGTAGATACATTTTATTTAAACCACAGAGACTGCAGTTAAATTTCTCAGTGCCAGACAGACTGCAAATTATAACTGTAGCAGAAGTGACTATGAATTTCTGGATGTTGTAGTACCAGCAAGGCTGGTTGTTATTTTGGAGCTGTTCCTTCCTTTGGGCTCTGCTCATGAATGACTTAATCCCTATGTAAGATCAAATGTCATGCGTGTTGCCATGCACAGAAGAAACCAGGAAAGCTTCCTTTGTGACTGCACAAGTTCAGCGAGCACCTGCAGAGGGAGCTGGCAGGAGGAAGGAAGAGTCACGAAACAAGTTGGAAAGTGAGGCTAGAACACGGTGAAACTCCCAAAGTTGGGTCAATGATAAAAGTATCCTTTAAAGCTGAATGCCATTATTTATTATGGCAAGAAAAGGGGATAATATCCATGATGGAACTGTAAAAATATTTTCACTAAGGTCATTTTTGTACTTGCTATTCTGGTATTTGGTTAGCAAATCTAATGCCAGATTAGATCTAATAATATAGTGTGTTACTCTATGTACTGTAGCAAGTGCACGGGCATCTGTCATTTTACTGGGTCCTCACTACAACACTGTGAGGTACAAATAAGGATGATGATCTCGGCTTTCTCGCAGGATAGGAGGGAGGGACCCACTGGTGCACAGCTTCCTAATGGCAGAGCCAGAAAGAGAAGCTGAGTCTCTCAGCTTCTTGTTCAGACTCTTTCCACTCGAGTGTACGGTGTTTTCCATCCTCATTAAGTGTACTCAGATTTTTTAAAAAATAATCATTTGTGGAGTCGTGGCCTCTCCAAAACAGTGACTCTTCACTTATTTGGAGCTGTTCCTCCACTTTGACAATTGGATAAAAAGCCTTGGATCCTGCTCCAAAGAAACAAGCACTTCCCCACCGCACAGTGCTCTGCAGCTGGGATGGCAGCAGGGGTAACTCTGATCCTTTGGATCTAAATAGGATTCCCCTGGACACGGTTCCTGCTGTGGAAGCTCAGGCCCTTCTGAAGATTTCTGATGATACCTAAGAGTTCTGTCTTTGAAGCATGTCGGGAACGTTTACTTTCCAAAGTGCGTTCACTTTGTGGTCCCACTGCCATCCCACACGTGTGGTCCCTGTTCTGTATCACGTTGATTCAGAGGTGCAACGTGCTCCTTCCTCGAATGCCAGAAGATCCCCCCACTCTCAGAAGGTGTGTGCATGCACTGGGCTGTATGGAGAATTTGGAGGGGATGAAGGAGGGCTCTGCATCCCAGCAGTTCACACAGCTTCCCACAGAGCACTGCGTTTCCTCGTTCTTAAGCGTTCCTTGGCCATTTCGCGTGGGACTCTTCCCTGCCTGCTCTGTCCCACGTGGTCCCCACAGCAGCACAGAATCTCCCAGCTCCAGGCCTTCCCCCTTCCATCCTCTGCTGCTTACCACCTAATTCCCCAGTTGCTCCAAAATCTCCAGGTTCTTCCCACATAGTGTTGTGTAATCCAGCTCTCTCCTGCATCAGCTACAAACCTCTGTCCCAGGCCTGCTTTGTGCGCTCAACCCTCTCCCGAGGTACTGAGCAGATCAGAAGGGCCTTGTAGTTCATAACCTTCACTTTAGAAGACATTTGTGATGTTAAATGGCAACTTACTTTCTTCAGTTATACCTGTTACTTTAGGGGTTTCAAAGATTTCCTAAAACCCCCCTATTTGGAGGTAGCTCTGGGGTTTCTGGGCTTCTTGGGGCTGTGTGAGTTGAGGACTTAGTTGGGCTTGCTCTCTGGGGCAGAGGGAGTGATTACGCACAGAGACCTCTCACGACCGCTGCAGGGTCGTATCTAGTTGGGGAGATGGTGTGGAGCCCTCCCAGGAAAAGTGAGAAACGTGGTATATGAATAGAAAATGGCATAAAATTGTATAATAAAGTACATAGTGATTTCAGGAAAGGAGTCTTTTAGATCATTTCTTTCATTTGATTTAAATTTGAAACTGTGTTGTTCTGGGAGATGAATTCTTTCCCTAGTGATGGAGCTCCCCTCCTTGGTCTGTGATTTCAGAGTCCCGCTGCTTGAGGTCTCCCTCTATTTCAGGGTATTCTGGCCTGTATGGTCTTGTTCTTAGTTGTGATTGAGCAGTCCCAACGATTTTCATCCTACTTGAAAGCAGTGATATGATTGGGCTAGAATTTATCATATTTCTGAAGGAAACTCCCTCTTCAGTACCGTGATATGACTTGGAAATATCACTGGTGAACACAAATGTTAAGAAATTGACAAGAGACCTGGAGCTGGGGAGAGACTAGAGATGTTGTACCCACTGCAGTTCTGAAGTTGCGTTGCAGAGGCAGAAACCCTAAAACTCGACATGGCGCCCTGGCCATGCTTCCTTCCAGCAGTGGGCACCGCCTGTGGTCCCTGATGCCTCAGTCCACTCCCTGATCAATTAGAGGAAGCCTGGGAGGAAGCAGTATCAGAGTGTTAAACCAAAGAAGCAGCTTCAGACACATTTTGTCTTGTCTAACCAGCTTATCACGATTCGACTAGCCTCTGCAAGCCCTTCCTGCCTTCATAAAAAGACCCAGCCAGGGTTAAAAGGCACTGGGTTCATCGCTTTATTTTAACCACAGACCATTTAAATTTGGGACAATTTATATATCAGTTTCTTTCCTGGGAAGGAAGGGCTATCTTAATATTTGACTATGTATCAGATAAATATATTTTGATAAAGAGTTAGAGAATCTGATTTTGAAAAAGAATAATCCAGAACAATGATATTAAGTATAAATATGATTACATGCAAGGTATAAGAAATAATGATGTCAGAGACAGAAAGATAAAAGAAACAATGAACAATAGCAAAGAAAATCGAGAGGAGAAAGATCTAAGAAAACGTCATAGTGCTGTGGGGAAAAGGACCTTTGAAAGTTGATGGAATTGAAAAGGAGAGAGCTGGGGGAAGAGGGGAGACTCGGAGAGTGGCAGGGCAATGACTCTTATTTCTGGATCAGGGTCTGCCTACTAAGGGTCAAAGGGTTGTCAGACGCCAGGGGTTATTGACCAGTTAGGCTGAATGGGCTCTTGAAGGGATTTGTGGATCCCATGTTGAGTAGTGCTGGTTGAGTCTTTCAACTAGTATTCTTTACTTATTGATTACTGTGGGATTTAGTTTAAGACTTTTATAAGTTTGTCCAGTCTTCTCCCAGGGGCCCATGAACAAGATGGGCCTTTAAGGGAAGAAGAATGTATTGAAGTGTGTTGAGCCAGCAGCATCAAGAAGTAGTCCCTTCTCATGCTAATACAGAGACTAGGGTAAACTGGCAAGAGGGGAATCTAATCTGGTCTTTGTGACCAATTAGTAGTGAATCCAGAATAAGAGGTTCCTTTAAGCCAGAGTTTAAGAATAGGAAGCAAAATACATGGTCACAAATCAAGCCCTACCTTATCTTCAACGTTTTCATTGTAGGACGATTCTAGGAATCTCTGCTTTCACAGGAATTCTATAGGAAACTGTGGACATTTCTGTATTTTTGAAGATTCCTCAGAATTCACTCTATCACTATGAGATTTAGGGAATAGCTCAGGTGTCCATTCTATGTACAGTCGCTTAGAACTGTGCTATCCGATAAGACAGCCACTGGCCACGTGAGGTGACAGAGCCCTTGAAATGTGACTAGTCCAAAGTAAGATGTGTTAACACGTATGGCGGGAAAAGCATGGGAAATATCTCATTGGTAATTTTTATATTGTTTCCATGCTGAAATGATAATATTTTGGCTGTACTGAGTTAAGATATTTTATTATTAAATCTGTGTTTTCTTTTTCCTTTTACTTTTTCACGCGTGTCTGCTAGACAGTTTAACATTGCTCATGCGGTTTGCATGTGTGGCGTGCAGTATAATCCTGTTGGAAAACAGTGCCTTAGTGGTGGCAGGAGGCAAGTGGGTGAAAGGCCTCCTCATTACAGCTCGAAGGTGTGGAGTTGACCTTCAGGAAACCCTGCTGTCCTCAGGGTCCTTCATGCATGTGGCCTAGAGCCATATTCATGTGCCTGCTCACCTTTGTTTTATTATTGTTACCAGACCTCAGAAATCAGTGTGAAGAACAGAAGTAGTTTGCTACTCTCCTTAGATTCTGACTTCCCTACAATATATCTCATTCATCTCCAGCTCCCAACATACCAGGTGTAGAGTTGGTTTCATGTGTGTGTTAAAGAAGTACAGAAATGCATAGCTGCTGAATGGTGCACAAGAAAAATATGGGTCCTATAGGTTCAGGTAGATAATCAAAGACCTTGTGAAGGTCAGTGAACTGAATCAGGGGAGGAAGCATGTGAAGTTGGGAGCAAAGCTTTTCCTACAGCAGGTGTTAAGTATTTGACAGTGTGCCCCAGTGTCCCCGTCTTTACAGCCAACATGTCTTCGAATTGGTTGGTGTACATGCCATACCAGCTGTTGAATTCTTCAATATTCTCTGGTTGGGAGTATTTCTTAAGCTTTTAAAAAGTTTTTCTTTAAATCAATGAAGAGAGGTAATAGTTTCCCACCTCAGGGAAAGAATGTAGGAAAACATTATTTAAAAATTTTATAAAGGCTGGCATCATCCACTTTCCCATTTTTTTAAGGGCACAAAGTTGCCAATGGTCTAACCTGCTCATTTCTGATAGAATGATGCAGAGGCCAGTTTAATTTAATCTGTACACATATGACATGAGTCACTGTGCTTTCAAACGAATTTTTTAAAAATAGGATATAAGCTTTCATTTAGAAAAACATGGTTCTTTAAAAAATTAATTTCCCTTGAAAAACAAGTGGATTAACTAGAGGAACATTTAGGGGTAGGACGGGAAGAAAGTTCTGTTTTCTTTTTTTTTTGAAATTCAAAACCTAAGTTCGTTTTGCAGGTCTAGCCCATATTTAATGCAGTGGTCGCCGGTTGCGGTGGCGTAATTGTCAGAGGGCAGAGAAACGTGGTGCGGAAGCGGGGAGGTGAGCTTCAGACGGCTGGGTCACACGTGCTGGGCTCCTGCATCTTCAGCCTTGGGCATCCTAGGCCTGCTTTCTTCGAGGAATCCCTCCCACTCCTCTGCTCTTTCTTCATCCAGGGTCAGCTGCACACTGCACACAGTAGCGCAGCCCACTTTAATTTAATGCTTCCATTTTCATTTCTTTAAAATCAAAAGAAAAATGAGTATAATAACAGTGAACGTATGATCGGTTTTTTAGGGAGGGAGGAGTCCACAAAGGCAGAAGTCCCTAGAGCCCACAAGTCATAACGCAGCCTTGAGCCCACCCCTTAACTCACCAGGATCTTCCTTCCTGCTTTCCAGTGGGACTGCTATGATGTTCTGACAGTTTAGCATCCTAATAACCTGATGTATTCTGATGTGATACAGTCCTCTCTCTCCATCAGTTAGTCAGTCTGTTCGCAAAAAATCATTGAGAACCCTTTCTGCTACATATTGGAGTGAAACAGTGAACATCACAGACAGCATATTGTGGAAGGCAAGTATTGAACAAAGAAGTGTGCCAGAGGCTATGAAGAAATACAGGATACCATATAATATATAACAGAGGGATTGTGTCCAAGTACATTGTTAAAGTATTTTTTTAATGTATCCTTACAGAGAATCTTTATATATTTAAGAACAAATATGAATGTAAATTCTTTCTTTCCCCAATTTTTATATAAAATATAGACTATTCAACTCAACAACAAAAAACAAACTCAATTAAAAAATGGAAAAAGGTATCTTTAGGATTTTTTATGTATAGTATTATGCTGTCTGCAAACAGTGACAGTTTTACTTCTTCCTTTCCAATTTGGATTCTTTTTATTTCTTTTCCTCTCTGATAGCTGTGGCTAGGACTTCCAAAACTATGTTGAATAATAGTGGTGAGAGTGGACATCCTTGTTTTGTTCCTGACCTTAGAGGAAACGCTTTCAGCTTTTCACCGTTAGGTATGATGTGAGCTGCGGGTTTGTCATATGTGGCCTTTATTATGTTGAGGTAGTTCCTTCTGTGCCCACTTTCTGGAGAGTTTTTATCATAAATGGATGTTGAATTTTATCAAAAGCTTTTTCTGCATCTACTGAGATGATCATATGATTTTATTCATCAGGAAGAACACAAATAAAACATGTCGGAGAGGATGTGGGGAAAAGGGAGCCCTTTGACAGTGTTGGTGGGAGTGTAAATTGGTGCAGCCACTGTGGAAAACAGTATGGAGGTTCCTCAAAAAAACTAAAACTAGAACTACCATATAACCCAACAATTCCATTCCTGGGTACATAGCCCCAAAAAACCAAAAACACTAATTGGAAAAGATACATGCACCCCAATGTTCACAGCAGCATTATTTACAATTGCCAAGATATGGAAGCAAGTGTCCATCAACAGATGAATGGACAAAGAAGATGTGGTACATGTATACAATGGAATATTACTCAGCCATAAAAAAGAATGGAATTGGCATTTGTAGCACATGGATGGACTTGGGGGGTATTATGCGATGTAAATAAGCTAGACAGAGAAACACAGATACTGTATGATATCACTTATATGTGAAATCTAAAAAATACAACACACTGATGAATGTAACAGAAGAGAAGCAGAGTCACAGATATAGAGAACAAACTAGTTGTTACCAGTGGGGAGAAGGGAGGGGGGAGGGGCATTAGAGGGGGGCAGGCAAACTATTAAGTGTAAGATAGGCTCAAGTGTATATTGTACAACACAGGGAATAGAGCCAATATTTTGTAATAACTGTTAATAAGTAACCTTTGAAAATTGTATAAAAATTTAAAAAATAAAAAAAAAATGTTTTTAAAAATGGAAAAAAGACTTATTAATTAGACATTTCTCCAAAGAAGATATACAAATGGCCAATAAGAACATGAAAAGATGCTCAACATCACTAATTATTAGAGAAATGCAAATCAAAACTACGTTGAGGTACCACCTCAAACCAGTCAGAATCCTATTATTAAAAAGTCTACAAATAACAAATGCTGGAAAGGGTGTGGAGAAAAGGGAACCTTCCTACACTGTTGGTGGGAATGTAAGTTGTTGCAACCACTATGGAGAATGGTATGGAGGTTCCTTAAAAATCTAAAAATAGTGTTGGCATATGATCCTGGCAATCCCACTCCTGGGATTATATCTGGAGAAAACTCTAATTCGAAAAGATACATGCACCCCTGTGTTCATAGCAGCACTATTTACAATAGCCAAGACATGGAAACAACCTAAATGTCCATTGACAGATGAATAGATAAAGAAGATGAGGTGTTTATATATACACAATGTGTAATTTTACTCAGCCATAAAAAAGAAGGCAGTCATGCCATTTGCAGCACGTGGATGGACCTAGAGATTATGATACTAAGTGAAGTACATCAGAAAGAGAAAGACAAATATATCACTTATATGTGGAATCTAAAATATGACACAGATGAACTTATTTATGAAACAAAAGCAGACTCACAGACACAGAAAACAAACTTACGGCTACCAGTGGGAAGGGGGGGGAGGGATAAATGAGGAATTTGGGATTAGCAGATGCAAACTACTGTATACAAAATAGATAAACAACAAGGTCCTACTGTATAGCCCATTGAACTATATTCAATATCCTGTAATACACCATAATGGAAAATAATATGAAAAAAATCTATGTGTATAACTGAATCTCTTTGCTGTACATCAGAAACTAACACAACATTATAAATACACTAGACTTCAATTAAAAGAAACAAACCCAAGAAGAGATGCCACTTCCCACCAATTAAGATGGCTGTTGTCAAAAAACAGAAATTAACAAGTGTTGGTGAGGATGTGGAAAAACTGATTCTCCTTTTGATTTTTCCCCATGTAGCCTCTGAAAAAAATGTAATTACATTTACTGATATTTCTTTGGCTGCTAGATTTTAAGTGATAGAACTTCCTCACTTAAAAACCCTAAAGGGAGTATCCCAGGTTTTCTTCTGGTATCTCTGTGAGTCTCAATTTGTACCTTAAATATTTTATTTCTTTGGAATGTATCTTAGCTTGAGAAATGGTATAATATAGTGTGAAGAAAATGTCCAATTTTATTTTTTTCCATAGAGCTACCCAGTTATTCTAACACTTTTTATTGATTTGTCTTTCTCCTCCTTTCCTGGTTGGAAATACTACATTTTAAGTTGAGTCTCTGTTATCTTGCTGGTCTCGATTTTTGTTTCTCCTCCTGCTACAATCCCACAGTGTTTTAACTATTGAGGCTTTAGAATATGTTTAAAATCTGGCTATGCTTATTCTTCCTCTGTCTTCTTTTTTCATAGTTTTTCTAGCTATTGTTTCTTGTTTGTTTTCCACTGTTAACTTTAGGATCAACTTGTCTCCTCAAAAAAAGTTTTGTTATTTTTATTGGGATTGTGTTACATTTATGAATTAATTATAGAAAATTTGATTTTTTTTGAGATATAGAATCATCTTTTGCAGAAGCTTGGTATGTCTGTTCGTGTCTCCTTTTGTGGCCATTAATCATGTTTAAAATGTTCCAAATAGGTCCTTGAACATTTCTTGTTTAGTCCTAGACCCTAATTGGGGTCCTTTCTTCCATCACTTCTTTTAACTGTTGTTTTTACATGAGAAAGCCATTCCTTTCTGTATGTTAATATTGTACTCTGCTACCACCATGAATTTGTTTATCATTTTTGGTAGTTTTTTCAGTTGACTTTCTTGTGTTTTCCAGTAATACAATTATATTATTTTCAAAGAGTAATGATTCTACCTGCTTTCTGAAATTTTTGCCATGCATTTTTTCTCTGGCTTATTGCTTGAGTTGTATATCACAAGTAATGGTGGTACACATTCTTGTCTTGTTTCTGACCTTCCTGGCAATACTTCTAGTGTTTTCCCATTACTTGTGATGCTGGCTTTTGGGCTTCAGTTATAGTACCTTCAGATTATGGTTTTAGGCTTTAAAGGTCTGGGTTCAGATTTTCTTCTCTCCCAGTAACTAAGAAACATCAGGTAAATCATCTAACTTTTCTGATTTATATCAGTATCTATAAAATGAGGGAAAGAAAAAATCCCTACCTCACACAGCTATTGATAATAATTGTGAAAGCACTTGATAAATTGTGGGGATAAATGTCCCTTGTAATTCCTGTTTTCTCCTGTACAGAATGCTTCCCTACAGAACGCTAGAGAATTGTAGAACTGGATTTCCCTTTGTGGCTCTGAGCTGTTTTGTAATTCCATTCACAACACAGTTCCTACATATACTCCAAGGTTGGAAAGAAATAGTGCTGTTTGAATGATGAGCAAATTCCTTTGCTGACATTTAACCAAAATGTATTCCAAACCTGAAGCTTTTTGGAAGGCTAAGAAAATGTTGGTCACCGTCTTGTAAAAAAGTGAAATAAAAAATGTTTATGTACCTCAGCCCTTCCTGACTGAGCTGGAGTGAGTGCACTGAGGTGGTGTTATTTTGTGGTGTTTCAGTTCTGGGAGAAATGAAACCAAAAAATATAGGAGATTTTTCAAGATTTTTGGTTGTGAAAGCTTTACTTTTTTGTCTACTTTGGTTAACATTGAGAGGGCCGTATAAATTTGATTCAACTGCAGCTCTTCTGCAAACTGATTGCGGCCAGTGATCCGTAACTATAAATGTTGCTTCTGTGTGGAAGTCTGCGTTTTAGAGAATGAACTCAGCGTCCAGAGATACTGGCGGCTGCGCTCCTTTGTCAGACGTAACACGGTCTCCCGATAGCCTTGCCCACGTGTACAGTAACTGGCATGTGGAGGAGTTTCGTATCCTTTTAAAATGAGCTTCCGTATTAGTTTCTGTGCAGAGTTGTGTCTTGGTCCAATCTGATAAGATTTGCAAATGTACTTTTCCTTTGTAAGAAGCCACCCACAAGTAGCTCCCTTCCTCAGAGGGTTTTTGTTCCTTGAAGTGTATCAACTGCTCCTTCCCTCCATGCTTGAAAAGTAAAATGTGTGGTCATTTGAATGTCCCTTTTGTTTCCTAACACCACTTACCTTCCTCTTTTAGACAGCTCTCAGAGGACCTAGGTATTAAGGTGGTAAAGTTACTTTTTCAACCTGCAGCAGCCTTCTTCACCTGGTTTGCTGGTACATCTGTGGCTTTGGAGATGCCTCTGGCTTTGTCACGTGGCTGGGCTTCAGAAGAGAGCTTCGTACTCCCTCATTTTCCTGGATTCCCTTCTCTGACTACATGTTGAATTTGAGGAACCTGCCCTTTCTAGAATGATTGTGGATGCAGTTTTGCATTAAAAGCTAATGAGGCCTTAATGTATTCTCTCACAAATACTAAAGACACTCCCGTCTCCAGCACACGTTCTGGATTTGTTAGATGATCTTTAAAGGCATGCATATTTGCAAACATAGTCCTTCTTTATTTATATATGCAAAATCATCTTTTGTGAACCGACAAAGCAAACGCATCATGAGAGAAGACAGTGGGAGAATGTGCCATAAGGTCCATCAGTGGATTCAGTCCTTTCAGGGAAGTTTGGAAACCCTAGCTTATTAGGCGTGAGTGGCAGCTGCTCCAATAGCAGCAGTGCTGTCGTTTACATTATTTCACTTCACAAACTGCTTATCAAAGCAAATTTAGTACATTAGAATAAAAGCCAAAGTAGAGAGCATTAAATGAATCACTCAGAAACTAACCCCATTACAAACAGAGCCAGAACTGCTAGAGGGAGCTGAGCATATCTGAGGCTCCCTTAACACACGCACCGATTCCAAATGAAGGACCCCATCCCTAGGTTAATTCAATAATAAGACAGGAGTCAGGGGAAAAATGTGTTAGTTTTAGTGGGGGAGCATGCTTCCTAATTGTATAAAGTAAAATGAACAACCTAGAAAATGACAGTATGTGTTCAATGTATCATTTTTCTCAGTAGACAAACTTCAGAGGACAGAAAGCACCTCCTCCTTGTTCACTACTGTATTACCAGCTGTTAGCAAAATGCAGTAAAGATCTGTTGATTGATTGGTTCATTGATTGATCGCTGGGGGATATAATGAGTACTTCCACCTTTGAAACAGCCTTAGTTTGGAGAGGAAAGTATGTCTATCTTTTGTTATGTAAATATAACAGCAAGCAAAGTAAATAAGATGGGCCGGAATCAATTCTTAGGTAATCGGGAACAGACTCTGCCATGGGGATGGTTTACATTTTACTCCAAAAGCAAAATTTTGCATTCAGTGTAAGAAATAGTGGTAAAACACCAAGCTTTTGCTTTCTACCAATAGTGTAAACATTACTCTAACATATAGTCTCTGGAAATAATTTAGTTAACTCTTATTTTTATACGCATGTTCTGTTCTGGAGACTTGATGCAGAAATACTGATGGAAAGTTTTTTCTCTAAGTGACAGTTTGTTTACAGAAATGCCTTGAAATCTTGATGTTATTGAAAAGTCTGAAATAAATGTTGCCTCGAAATTGCCTGTTACAGAACAGCTCCACACCTCCCAGAGCAGTTCCCCACTTCGTTAGTAAATCACCTAAAATCCATGAAGGTCATGGAGACTGCTCCCTCTGTGAAATGAAATATTTATGTTCCGATCCCCCAAACATATTGCGGATCGTTTTGGTGTTTTAAGTTGAGGGTACGTAGTAAATTATTCCAAAATTATGGAGGCCAAATGTCATTCCCTCCAGAAGTTTGTGTAATATCTATTTATCTGTGGGCAGATGACTGCTCAGGATAATCAGACGCAGGCTTTGTCAAGTTTAGTCTAAGTAAACACAGCTGAACATAAGCAAGTTGGACTATAAGGGTTTTTTGAGCTTTGCCAACAGCATATGACCTTGGAGAATGCTGCTTTTTTTTTTTTTTTAGTACAGTCTGCTTTCAATGGAAAAGAAGAATTCTTTTTGTTTCAAATTAACAAGTGATGATTAGAAGCTTGTTATGTTCTAATTTTTAGATGCAAGACAAATGAACATCATGCACATACCCAACAAAAAGCTGCCTTCCTGAGGGAGTTATTCCCCCTTAAGGAGCTGAATTTAAACCGCGAGAGTGGAAGCCAATTAAATGGAGTTTCTTTCTAAAAGAAAACGTTTCTTTGTTGTTGTTTATTTGTATTTTGGTTTTTGTCTCTGTGCCATTTCAACAGATTAAAATTGTGGCTCCAAATATGCCACTAGAAAATGGACTTTACTGACTTACCCATTCTTTAAGAAGCATGTGTCCTCAATAGGAAAGAAACTTTGCATTGTCATTAACGTTCGGTCTTCAGTGGAAATCCTCATTAACTGCGTTATGCTTTTCACAAGTCCTTTTTTTCTTCTTTCTTTTTTTTTTAAAAAAATACATGTTTCTTTTCACTTACCTAATATGTTCTTCTTTTAGCCTAGTATGGAATCCGATGTTACATTTTTTTAAGGGCACTTTGTGGTTAAAATAAAGTTCCTATTAAATGTTTCATGTCAAAAGGTGGACTTTAAGTGCGAACTTTGGTAAAAGGTGGATTAGTGGAGATTTGCCTTGAAACTTCTAGCTTTTCAGTGTTCTCTGACAGGCAGGGAGCCAGCTACATTCTCTGCTCTCTCTGTTCCTTCGCTTAAGGAAACTATTTCTTTCCTTTTCACCCTTCGGGTGTACATTTCCTTCTGAGAGCAAATGCAGTATGGATAAAGGGTGTGACTAATAAAGTTTTTAAAATAATTCATCTTTCAAGACTTTGGTATTTGACACTTTTTTTAATCACACGCTGGATAATATTAGCCAGCATATGGGAAGATATTTAGATCTATGTGCTAAAACATTATTCATGTGAGACCCATCCATATTTATTTATTTGTATACCTCTTTTACCTATATGCCGATCGATTTCCATGTTACGATGACTACTTTGAGGAGATAATATCACAATGTTTCTAAATATGTTGCTACGTAATGCGGCCACGCTGCGTCCTCTTCTTGTTCAGGGCGGCGTCCTGCATCCCTGAGCACATCAGCGTCCACATTCGAAGGCCCTCAAAGCACTTCCTACTCTCAGCATGTCACCGTCAGACTCCCGACGGCCCGTGCCCTCCAAGCTGAAACGTGCTCTCCCTCCGTCCTTCCGGACTCAGAGAATCCCCACCCACCCAGTCAGGGGAGGCAGCCCCAGAGGCAGTAGAGGCTCCTGCCTCGTGCTCCCAGACCCCACCTACCCTTCAGCAAGGCTGCCCCCGAGCGAGCGTCCCCACTGCTGCGTCCTCCACCCCCACTCCTCACCTGTCTGAGTTCCTGCCGCGATCTCACCTTACACTAAGGCAAGGGGGATCGTTCTGAATCCAGGTCCAATCATGTCACTGTTACACATCCTTTCAGGATGGAGTTCACCTTCCTCCTCCTGGCACACAAACCCAGGAACCCCTCAGCACCCGGCCTTTGCTGATCTCTCACCAGCCCCTTCGCACGCCTCATTCGTTTCAGCTGCACAGAAAGATTAGACACAGGGGTCAGGTGCCGGCATCGCCCTGCCCTTTCATACAGCTGCCCCTTCACCTGGAACACCGCTCCCCACCTTTGCCTCAGTGGCCGCTGCTCATCTTTACCTTGGCCGGTCGCTTTCCCGTCTTTACTGTGTCCTGGTGCTCAGATGGTGATGGCGCTGGCTGGGCGCAGGCGTGAATGGAGGAGGGTGCTTGCTGGACGCACTTGCCCATGGCCTCTTCTCTGCCGCCCCAGAGGGTGCCATCTCACTCAGAGCCCCACTCAGGGCCCCCAGAGCACTAGTCACACGGAGCTCTTGTCATTTACTCAGTGAGTTGCTTGGGGTGAGACCCATCTGTAATTCGTACAGTATGTCCCCTGCATACGAACCTTCAAGTCGCGAGCTTTCAAAGATGCGAACATGTGTTCATGTGTCCGGTCACGTGAGTTAGTTGTCACGTGCGTGCATCCTCTGCACGTGGTCGTGCTTTTGTGTAATTCACTTACAGGACTGTGTAGACCACAGTAGTGCAGTATCTTTATTTCAAGCCCAGGTTGGCTGGAAGCAAGTGTAAAAGCAGCGGTGATGTAGCCGGTACTGCTAAGATGTAGCCGGTACTGCTAAGATGTAGCGGCGGCGATGTAGCCGGTACTGCTAAGGTGTAGCGGCGGCGATGTAGCCGGTACTGCTAAGGTGTAGCGGTGGCGATGTAGCTGGCGTCTCTTGTTGCTGACGATCTGCTTCAGCTCCACCATCTCCCACCTGCTCTCCCTCCTCCAGTCGGTAAGTCTTCTGTCCTGTTCACTCGATGCCAGCCCCTGCATGCCAGCTGTTGTACTGGACTACTGTCCTTTACAAGGGACTGTACTGTAAGATAAAAAATGTTTTATTTGTTTGATTTTTATGTGTTATTTGTGTGAAAAGTATTATAGACCTATTACAGCACAGTACTGTAGAGCTGCCTGTGTTAGTTGGGTACCTAGGCTAACTTCGTTGGACTTAACAAACGTGCTCTCGGAACAGAACTTTTTTGTAGGTAGGGGACTTACTGTATTTCTAAGGTCACAGTGCCTGACATTTAGAGTGCATTCAGTAAATGTTTGCTGAACCAACCAATGAACCTGTAGAGCGGTAAATGAAGACACCATGGAGAAGAGCCCATTCTATTGCACTTAAGATTAAAAGATTGGGCTTCTAGTACTAGCCCTATTGTTTACTAAGTTTAGCCTTGGACCTGTCAGTCAGCTTTTCTGAGTCTCGGTTGTAAAATGGGGAAAATGATATAAGTGTGCACAAAAAGGAAATGAGATTAATGCACATTTATGACTTGCGAAATGCTTGATAAATACTGTTGTCACCACTGTGAATTGTGATAAGTTGACCTGGACCTTAATTATGCCCCCAAAAGGGGGGGGAGGGTAAAATGCTGTGTACAAAGTGTAATTTTCCACTTGATACTCAAAAAAATTTGGTTTTTACTTGGATAAGTTCAGCTTCATTGTAGTGTTGTTACCCATTCTCTATGAAAGCACCAGGCATCCAAAGATGGCACAAAAATTCCAAGGGAAATTGAGTATCTCTCGCATTCTGCTGTGCAGTGGGAAGAACTTTTTAATAAATGTTGGTCTCTTTGTAAGATGTTGGGAGTACTGAAATAACCCATATATTCTTACTCCAATTTAAGGATACCAAGTACAGCTGTTTAGGATAAAGCAGTAATACAATTAAGGTCTTTTAGGTAATGTATGTTTTAAGTAGTTATTTTTTTCTTTGTGGATTTGTATCAGTCAGTGAGCTCTTCATAGAGCTTTTTTAATAACAAAGATTAGAGACCTGTCTTTTAAGAACTGGGCATTTCCAAAGCTGTTCCCCCAGATGCAAATGCCATATTCTATCTTGAGTAAAGATCTTCACAATTCAAAACTTTCTCCGAGCAATTAAGAGTAAACACGCTAGCATACGTATATGATTGCGTGGATAACACATGCAAGCTGCCAGGCCAAGAACAGCTACGTGCGCCAACCCCAAAAATGAGCAGCAAAAGACCAGTTGCTGACCTAATCCTGGAATTTGCCGTGGTGTATGCTCATTCTTACTCTCATCGAAGACTCCATTCTGATGTTTTGCGTATTATGGCTACTAAGCAACTTAAGTGACCTTCTCCAAGCCGTTGCAAAACTGAAGTCTCCATAATATGCAGTCTTGCCCTTTGGAGAATTTTCCACACTAGAGTGTCAGAGACATAACATGCCTGTCCGTGACCCAGGGGAGACAATTGAAATGAAAAAACTATTTTGAATTGTTGTGTTATTCATTATCTGTTCCATTTCAGGGTAAATCTTCAACATTGTCTCCTAGTTTGCTGCCACTACAAAGTTTGCAATTGTGGAATAATTATAGCTGCTCTTTATTGAGGATGCCTGGCTGCCTGGTGGTTTGCAGTGATTATTACTAATTTCTGCAACAGTCTTCATCGTTCCGTATTTTGTGTCTATTTTACAGATGAGAAAAAAAATGAGACGCAGAGATATTAACCGACTTTCCCCAGACCACATGCTAATAAGCAGCAGTGCTGGGATTCAGACCCCGAGCTCTCTGGTTCCAGATCTGCTCTCTTCCATTGCAAGTTACTGTGGGAGGGGGAAAGTGTGATTAAGTGAACTTCACCCTTCCCAGTTCACACTGATTAGCAGTGAACAGGTGCACTCAATTTCTCAATTCAAGATAAACCAAAATAAGGCACTAATCCCATGAAAAGCAGCTGTAGGAATTTGAGTAACTAATTGGGTTATTCTCTTTCTCTGTCTTAAAGACTGCTAACATTAGCATGGAATTTCCATTTGAATAATTTTTCAATTAATCATAAACTGGGATCCCATCTCTCAAGCAGCCTTTTGACAGATGCTTTCAACACTTGCCCCGCACAGCTCCCATTACCTCCTTTTTTTCCTCCAGTATAAAAATAATCATCTTTCTTTCATTTCTGGGCCCACTTTCTGCTTTTCCTAGCCCTGCTAATTATTTTTATGATGATGACGATTACTCGTGAATAATTAATTCAGTGCATTTTCATCATTACACATCCTTCATTTCTTTATGCTTCTCCAGGGGGTCCTATAAATCAGCACAAATACAGATTCCTTTGCCTTTCACTTTGAAAGAAAGGATTTTTGTGCATCCTTTTGTCCAAGTAAGAATCTATTATCTATTATCCAATAAGCTATCTAATAAAATAACTTATTTTTTAATTTTTTAAAATTAATCTCATGATTTTATTATTTTTTCTAAGAAGATCATTCAGTGTTTAAAATTGAAGTATAGTTGATTTACAGTATTTATGTTAGTTTCAGGTGCACAGCATAGCGAATCAGTATTTGTACAGATTGCACTCCGTTAAAAGTTATTACAAGATAATGGCCACATCCCCTGAGCGGTACAATAGACCCTTGTTGCTCATCTATTTTATACACAGCAGTTTCCCCTGCCCCTCCCTCTCCCCACTGGTAGCCACTAGTTTGTTCTCTCTGTCTGTGAGTCAGCTTCTGTCTTGCTGTACACATTTGTTTGTTTTATTTTGTAGATTCCACATATAAGTGATATCATTCAGTATTTGTCTCCTGAAGTAGGCTGAAAATCAGTGGGATAATATATCCAGTTACTTAGAGTTTGGAAAATAAGAGAAATATATTTCCTAAAAAGCCCGACCGACTAACTCTTATTCCCATCTTGTGCTGAGGGCTGTGTGATTAATGCCGCCCGAGGCCTGAATGGAACAATGGCTCACTTCTTCCTGCGTGTTTGTAACATCCTGTGTTCAGCTCCCATTGTGGTGGCCTGGGAAGGATGGTTTCTCCTCCCTTGTTCAATAGATGCTTTTAGCTCCCCTGGCTTTGGACCCATGTGCAAACCGTATGCGTAATGAGTGGCTCACTCCTGCTGGCTTTAACTGGGTGTGCGTCTAACAGGACAGACCTCTAAAACAACAGAGGATACGGTGAGCATCGCCGTGGAACATCTGTAGTTTCAGGAGCCTTCCTAGTTCTTTAGTTTTTGTGAGTAACTGTTCTGCCCCTTTTGCGTTCCCCTTCTGAGTGTGGAGAGTCACCACTAGGGAGGGGAGAAACCACATGCCTGCGAGAGCTTGGGAATCTTGCAAGGAATTACGATTTTCCTGGCTGTCATTACCCAAAGAAGGGGCAATTTTTTGTGCTTTCATGATGAAAGTATGTAGTTTGTTTACCCTGGAGTGTGAGAGCCAGGCTCTTTTGTGTAGTCCTTTGATTCAAAGCAATGACTATGATCTTCTGCACAGTGCGTATTCATCACCTAGTTCTGGTTCTCTAGAGAGAATTTAATATTTAAATCGCTTGTGAGTATATATAGTGTATCCCATCACCAAACCCAAAAGTGTGACTAAGTGGATCTGGTTGGTCCTACAAATGTAATTTTTGATTCTTTTCTCTGTTTTTCCACAGCTTTCTGCTTTTCCCTGTCTCTCTTTTGTTTATTTTAAAATTAGTTTACACAACTGATTGTTAAAATATATTTCTCTCTATAGTCATCAGAAAGTATGTGAAAGGGTAGAAGATACCAGGAATTACAGAGGATTGCTTTTAGTCCAAAAATAATATTGGGTTCATTGTCCGTTTCTCTAAATCAGTCATTTTTAATGATTAAAACAAATATGTTTTCTCTTTTATTTTTGAGGTGTCTTATTTACTTTTAAAACAGGCTATGACATTTACAGGGCATTACGTATGGCAGCTGCTTGGCATTTAAATATATTTAAGTCATGTGAACATGCCATTCCTCTGCATTTAAATTTCCATGAAATGGCTTTACAAGAACTTTTCTGTGTGCTGTACTCATGCTTCTTTCTGGTAGTCATCAGGCTCTGGTATTTTTTCTTTTTATCTAAGACCCTAAGAGTGTTTGCGCTCTTTCTTTACAGTTTCTTTGCTTCACGTTTAAGCACTGTATTTTTACTATCTTGTGATAGAGACACCCCTCCTGAAGATTGCATTGCTTAAGGCTGTAGCGTGGAGCCTATGTGTCTAATTTGGGTCATCGGTGGCGGGTGGTGGTCCCAGCACAGGAGGGACCCACGTGCTCTGCAGGAAGAAGGGGCTCAGCTCACCCTCCAGCAGACACGGCGAGGGTCGTCCCTAGTTCTCAGCCTGTCCCTGGGCCTCTGGGTGGCTTCCAGGTGATGGTCACTAGCACTTTGATCCTCTTCAGCCCTTTGGTCCCAGATGCTCTGCCATTTCTGCTCTTGTTCAAAAGCAAAGCCACCAGCAGGCCTAGACAGGACCCTGTCACTGCTCAGTTCAGCATGCTGACCACTGAGCTCTACTGTAGTGATTTTGGTCCTGGGGGTGACCACGTTGTTTGCATGGTGGTTCTGTTCCCCTATCCCTGTTCCTCTTTAGAGATCATATAGCTCCAGGTACCTCTCAGGGCTGCTTTAAAAATAACAGATTAAAAATAACCAAAAACGGTTTATAAACCTCATCACAATGTATAATAACACCATGCTCTGTTCTTTTTGAGGCAGGCCTGAACAAAGTATTCTTCTAAGGGCAGCAGAAACTAAGTTTACTTGAGTTTATAAAAGCTTTTTATCCTACCCTAGGAAGAAAAAAAAAATCCACATTAGGTTGAATAATTACTTTTTGATGACCCCCATCTGGATTACTATTTCCCAAAGGAAAATTTAAAAAAATATAAGACTCCCCAAAATAAAAGTCCCCACCATGACAGCAATATAGAGCTGGGCCTACGTGTTTATTTTCAAAACAGAAAACACAGATCTTATAACAGTCTGTTATTACCATAGCTGTTCCAGTTAGAAGAGAATGATGGTGATTTGATTATTCTGAAGTATTGTGTAATATATTACAATGAAAATCTTGGGTCCTCAAGATTTTCCTTTATCTTTATCCTCAAGTTTGTATTTGTAATGACTCTCCCTGAACTATATACATCACAGCATAGCAAAAACTGTAATACCTGGGGGAAGTAATGCAAGTAGACTTTTATTACACTATCCCCCCCCAAAAAAGGCATATTTTAAGTGGTATTATATTCATGTTTAAGCAAAAATAGACAAAAGCATTTTGAACCTAGAGTCACCCATTTCTGAACGGCATTTTCCTAATACAAATGTTATATCTGCTACTGATACGAAGGTAGAATCAGGAACTTGGTTCATTAAACGCAGCCCCGACGGATCCTACTGAGCCATAGGACCCTCGGAACCCCCAAGGGACCTGGGGTGGCCCCCTCAGCGGGTAAAGGTCGACTGACAGCTTCACTTCCCTCAGGGAGTCGTGACGCCAAAGCCCTTCCCGTGCACCAGGCTCTGTTCCACAAGCTTTACACTGGGCACCTCATTTAATCCTCACTGCAAGCCCGGGAAGGAGGGGTTACTCTTATCCCCAGTTTATAGGTGAACCTGAGATGTGGTGCACATAAATGACTCACCCGACGCCCTGTTCCTAGTGAAACCGCAGCTATTTTCTTATGGTCCTAAGATACATCCTGTGCCTTAGAGAAATTATTGTACAAAAAGGTGGGTTTGATCTATGAAATGTTTTTGTTTGCTCCCCAAATAGATCAACTCGTTAGATGAAAGCAACTTATCCCCTACTCTCTTCTAGAAATTTCTTGTAGCCTACATTTAGGTGATAGCAGGGAAATAGGATCTATATGCCACTGGAATTTAATGAATGGTTTGGGCTGTCGATTCCTAGTGATTATCTGGTCTTCTCTGGTCAGATCGGGTCATCAGAAGACCTCTAGACTAGGGACACTCGGACCCATAGCCACAGCCCAGGCCCGCAAGGCCTTCTTCCTCATCTTTACGCCTCTCCCTGCTTTTCAGCTTCTCCCACCTTCAACACCATCAACAAAAATCTTCCCAATTTTCATTTGAAAGTCCTTCCCCACCCTAGTTTAGACTTTAAATGACTGTTTCTGAAATTAAAAGCAGAAAATCACAGAACCTTTAAATGTAGAAATGTGTGAACATAGAATACTGACATGCCAAGTATAATTTTAACATTTTAAGTGTATTAGGAGCATCAAAATGTATCTGAAATGTAGGAGAAAGACTGGTAATACTGTTCATCTTATGTCTAAAATATGCTTCTTTTCTATTAATAAGTACAGCAGACGAACTGTGAGTAGAGAACTGTCACTTGCACCTCTTCTGGAAGATCCAAGGGGTTGGCGAACGTCACCTCTCTTGTTGTGTCATTTCTGGTGTTAATGCATTCAGACAGGTTTAACAGCAAGATCTCCTAGTCTGAAGTGTCATTTCTGGTAATTTAAGGAATTTGAAAAGCATGGCCATAATGTGAGCCAACTCAAAGATACACTTCAGTTCATATATCAAAGCAAAAGTACTTTTTGATGATTTTTCAGAGATACTGAAGAGCTTGAAAATACATGGATGGAGCCAGACGTTCCAGCCAGTTTCTAGATGATAGCAAATGCACATTTTTCCATTTAAAAGGCCTTGTTTTGCTGAAGAAAGTCGTATTAGTACGTTGTAACCTAACACTATTCAGCTACATATTTATTAAACATTAACCTCCTAGAACTGTGGTGTGGCAGCTATTATGTAGCCCTTGTGCTGTTGCAGAACTTAGAGGATGAATGTCAGTGTTGGGACATTGGGACAAAATTAAAGTTCAGCTGAGAATCAGAGTAAGACCACCCTGTTTTCAGAACTAGTAGCCCAACTTGCATGTGGAAGGGAACACTTTTATAACCAACTCACGCCCCTTGCAGCGCACGGGCACACACGGAAGTTACTCGGGTATAGTTAGGAAGTCATTTTCTGAGACTTTGGCTAGAAACCTAGCTTTCATGGATGAAACATCTGGGGTGACATCTCCAATATTCCCCTTGAGAAAATGAAGTAACAAAATCCATTAGACACTTAAAGTTAGTAGATATTCTTTAATGTGGCTCCAGTGTTCTTTGTCTTGGCATGTTATGTACTCTGGCACAAAATAGCATCAGAAAAGCCATTTTGTCTTTGAAGATGATAGATTCTGCACAATTAATGCATTAATCTGCGCTCATGGGCTTTGGCCAGAGTTAAAATATTTCACCCTTACATAATGGTTTTCATATTAAATCTCTGAACAACACTATTTTTTCTGATGAACTAACATTCAGCCCCATATTCTAGATGTAAAAAATACAGTGAGAGGAGAGGTTAATTTTTAGAAATGTTTACAAGGATTTATATAGTTCTTGGTATACATGCTTAAGCTTTCTTCTAAGTGTTCTGGAAAACATGAAATCCTCATAACCTGAGTCTAGTGCGATTAGCCCTGCTTTCCAGGTGTGAAAGTCGGAGCACAGAGTAACTTAGCATTGAGGACCTTTAATATCTTTAGTGGAGAAGATGGAAAGTGGAGTTGAGACATTCTAATTGGGTGGTACTCCGCTTATTTGAAAAGTTACATTCAAATTACAGATCCCACCTCCTGTGCCTTTAGTCCTCCAGTCCAGACTGATGAGGTCAGAATAACTGTGCGTTTTACCAGAACAAAGGTTCAGCTGGGAACTAATAAGGAGCCACCAGCCTCAAGTTTTCTTCCTCCGCATAATCAGAAAAGCCGTAGGACAGCTATGTAGCTCCCTAAATGATAGGGAGCCCATCGACACTTAGATTAGCCACGGTCATGGGTGCTCCTGGAACAATAAAGACGTTCTGCTGTTGTTAATGGAACTATAACCTATCCTGAAAGCTTTGAGGTGTCAGCTACCCCAGTCTTCACTATTGGTCCAGAAGAGAGGGGTGTGGTTTCTAATTTTTTATTTTCTGGGAGGAGATCGAGAGGAGGACGCATTGACAGAAAGGCAGCTGACGGTGGGGACCCTGCGGATCCAGGACATCTGGGCACTATTAGCTATAGTGAGAGGCCAGCCCACGTGAGAGGTGGCAGGAAGGAAAAGAATCTTTCTCCAGATGGTGGAAGTCATGGCTGGAGGAAACACTGGCTTAATTTTTGGAAAAGATTTTCTTTAAACTCTGAAATAATTTTGGAAGCCACTCATTCTTTAAGGCCTCAGGATAAATAATTTAACTAGTATATTGCAAAGGGAAAAGAAATACCAGCTCCATCCATGAAGATGAGGCGGGTTTCATTTTATAATTTTCACTATTCTGAAAGGCTCCACTAATCCTTCCATGAGCGATAGCCTTGATATTCACCAAGTTTTGGTGCAGTCTCTTCCTGTCATGCTGAAGCTTTAACGTGTAATTCACCTTCAGTCCATGGCACTGGAAATAGCAGTTTAATCATCAACAGACAAGTGTTACAGGTTGTTGGGTAGGTTTTTTCCCCTCCTTTTTGAGCAAAATCACTTGGGGTGATTTATCTTTACTTATTCAAAAGCTCTAACTACCCCAAAGAGAGGATAACCACAGACATTTCCCCTAAAGTAATGCAGCAACAGCTGTCTAGCAGTTACTTAGCAGTAGTTCAGTCCTGGTGATGCAAGAGTGATTTTAGGGGTATCACACCTATTAAAATGTCTCTCTAATTTAAAGTCTGAGGATGAGCTCAACGGAGCTTTAGATTTCCTATTCTGTGATTTGGACTGATTTTTTGATGTTACAGATTAAATAATAAGGAGGAAAAAAAGTCATTTTTTTGTATCTCTATGGTCTAGAATACTAGCAAAAGGTATAGAAAAGGTGTTTAATAGGTTTTTAATGGGCTTTCTATGTAAATAATGCATTAGGCCTTGCCATGGTCTTTGAAGGTGGCTTTATCAACTGAGATTACTTAAATGATGAAATGCTAGTAATTGTTGTTTTAAAGATAACCCCTTCTTGTAACATTCGAGACTCTCAAAATTCAAGTTTAAACCGGGCGAAGCTGGATTTTGAATTCTTTCAAGCCGTTTCTTTTTCACAGGCGAAAATACAAGAAACAAAAAAACAAAACAAAACAAAAAACATTGCCACATCAGGGGAAGCCAAACGATAGATTATTATCTTGTTTGTTAACAAAAGGGTAAGGAAGAAGTAGAAGTTCAGTGAAAAAGCAAGTTCTAAAACGCATACAGAGACTTCCCTGGTGGTCCAGTGGTTAAGACTTGGCCTTGCAATGCAGGGGATGCGGGTTCGATCCCTGGTGGCGGAGCTAAGATCCCACAGGCCTTGCGGCCAAAAACACCAAAACATAAAACAGAAGCAATATTGTAACAAATTCAATAAAGACTTTAAAAATGGCCCACATCAAGGGCTTCCCTGGTGGCGCAGTGGTTGAGGGTCCTCCTGCCGATGCAGGGGACACGGGTTCGTGCCCCGGTCCAGGAAGATCCCACATGCCGCGGAGCGGCTGGGCCCGTGAGCCATGGCCACTGAGCCTGCGCGTCCGGAGCCTGTGCTCCGCAACGGGAGAGGCCACCACAGTGAGAGGCCCGCGTACCACACACACACAAAAAAATGGTCCACATCAAAAAAATCTTAAAATAAAACACGTACAAAATGACTCCTTTTTAAAAAATGTATATAAACTTGCTTTGGGAGTCAATACATCCAAATATTAATTTGAGTTATCCGTCAGTGCCCTCTATTTTCTCTTTTACACTTTTTCCTGGATTTTCTGCAGCGAACCTGCATGCCTTTCTTATTAGAGAACAACAACAAATGCTATTTTTAAAAGTAAAGAAATGTCCAGCCGCGGTGGAACCAGTCTGTAGGGGTGTGTGAGCCCCGCCCAGATCCAGTGTGTGGGGAAGTAGAGAGAGACGGGGTCGATGCTGTCTGGTGTGAGTTCCTGCAAATCTGGAGTGATCGGTATTTCAGAATATTCAGTGAGGCTTTATATCTACCCGAGTCACCAGAGTCTCGTGCTTTATCTCAGTTGTTCCAAGTATGTAAATAGCTCCAGAAACTGGTCTCGTGCTCCAGGGTCTCTTGGGACCCCTGAGACCAGAAACACTAAAGCCTGGCTGTCCACATCTGCTGTCTCCAGCAGCGGCTCCCAAACCGATCAAGTGTGAGAAGGCACATTTGTCAAGCGTCTGGAGCTCTCTTTCCATTTTAATTTAGGGAAACATATAATACATGATTTTTAGATTATGTAATTAAAAATACTGGTTTTCTTATTCTTAATTTTATTTACCTTTCAGTGGTGTGAGTAGTATTTTGTGGAGCATTTTAAAACAGGACTTACTGATTAAATTTGAAAAAAAATCTCAGTGCAAAAGACTTGGCCATATTTTTTTCTCTTTTTACGACTAGAATTATTACCTCAGGAATATATATCAGAATGAATATTTCTAAACTGCATTTCTCAAACTTGAATGGACACTTTGCCCACAGGGCTTTGTGCTTGCACATCTCGAGTTGCAGTAGAACTGAATTTTCTTTATAATTGTTTCTCTACTTAACTTTATAAGGAAACACATGTCCAAACTGAGGATAGCCCCATTTTAAGTTTCAACATGGTTTGGGTTTTACAGCATCCAAGATTTTCCTAACGACGCATCTCTTTTTTTCATTCCTTTTCTTTTTTGGTCTTAAAACACGCTCTTTTGGCTGGTTCAGTAAGTTGTTCCTGCCAACCAGTTGCTTTTATGATAATTGACAGCGTAGCTGATTTTTGGAACCTTGGGATCTAAAAAGGCATTTTAGCTCAGACGTGGGACCGGCAGAGCCAAGCTACTTGCAGAGTGAGAGAGGCAGCTGAGCTGGCCTCGGACCCGGGTCTGTGCCTGGGCAGTGACGGCGGGCGGGCGTCTGCTCAGACCCCTTCCTGCTCCTGTCACGTCCTCTCTTGAGCTACTGGGCGCCGCTTCTGGAGGGGGCTGGTGAGAGACCTCCTGTCTGCTGAAGTGGCGTCGAGTGGTGGCCCAGAAACTCACCGCTGCTTAAATACTGACCACTGGCCGAAGAGACACAAAATACTTGAACCAGATAAGTGCCGGTGAGTTTATACTTCAAAGGAAAAGAGCACATGAAAAAGAACATTCCACATTTAATAGAATGAGCGGATTGTAAATTGTCTGAGTCCCCCTCAAACGACCTCCATTCTCTGAAGCCGCTGGGGCGTCTCCCCAGGTTTCATCTCAGCATCAGGAATAGAAAACAGTCTCCCCAGATTGCCAGATGCTTATACTCCTTTGCTTTCCTACAAAAGTACAAATGTTTCAGAGTACAAGGGCCCCTGTCTGCTGTCTCCCTTCTGCTGGTGCTTCTGGGAACCGCTGCTCTGCAGGAGGTGGCTCTCGGACGCACGGAACCCCGGCCACGTGGGCAGCTCGCCAGCAGCAGCAGAAGCACGCCCTTCCAGCACCAACTGAAGTTTTGCACCAAAACTACCCTCGGCACAGAGATGCCCCCAAAGCAGCTTTTGACCCCCCAGCAGTCAGCTTTTGCTTGTTGGTTTGAAATCTTTGACATCGAACTTCGTTACATGCTGTTTGAACATTTACTACTGATAGAGAAGCAAAGTGTGTCTTCTCTTCATTCCTTTTTATGAAGCCTTTTCTTCTGTTGCTGGGAAAGGAACCTGAATCCATACCAAATGACATTGAACTGAGTGCCCTCTCTGCCTTAGAAATAAATTACAGGATTCATCTTTGCTGCGAGGACATTGTTGAAATTCGTGAAACTAATTAAGAATACCCAAACGGGGATCGGGGTCTCTGTGTTTACACTTCAAAGGTATTTTCATAGGCACCAAACTGTAAAACACATACACCCCAAGAGTAAGCAGAGTTTTATAATTTCACGGTTGGCCGTAGTAAACTTGTTTCTTGGTGGCAGGATTCTGGCAGGCAGCCATGGGGGCTGGTGCTTGTGGCGTCTGGCTGGCCGCAGGGATGCAGAACACCCTAGTTCACACTTCACCTTAAACAAGCTCTCGTGGACCTTCCCAGGGACCTACATGTCTTCCTTCCACCTACAGAGTCGGCAGCCACGGGCTTCCTTCCTGTTGTCTGCACTCTGTTGCCCATCCAGGTGGGGAATCGGATGCTGGTCCCCTGTGTACATGCGAGACAGCTTCGTTCGTAAGCCAGAGCATCAGTTACATGGTCTTTTCTGAATTATGTTTTGTTATTTCCCTAATGTTATTTAACCTTCATGGAACTTATTCTGCTTTTGCCAAGTCTTTCCATTGGATAAATATCTCCATAACCTATTGCTTCACTTTGGCAACAGAATTGTTGCAATTTGTGGGCAGAATTGAGCAAAGGCCTAACTCGTTTTTTTTCCTCTCTGTAAAATGTCCAATGTTGTTAGCTTTTCTTGTCCTAAACAAAGGCACTGACTTATTCTCTGTTCTGGTAGTGCCTTGTATCTGTCATTATTGAGCAGAGATTTGCAGTTAATAGCACCAAACAGAGAAAGACTTGACAGACAGCAGAGACACTGATGCCGAATAAGCTAAGACACAAAGGGCTTGGAGTTGTGCCCACATGTAGGACGTGATCTGTAAACGAGGATTATGAGGGTTCTGTGAATCCAAAGTTGTCATTCTTTTTCTTCAATATTATAATTCCAAAATTATCAACAGCAGAGGTGTAGCTAACCATCCAGGCCTACCTCGTAGGGGCCGAAAGATCCAGAGGCTAGCAGGGCTCCAGAGGGGGACCAACTACGCAGGAATCCAGTTATTTTTCCAAAGACCCTAAAACGAAAGGAGACCAAAGGGACTAACGTTTATTGTTCCATTTGGGGCCAGACACACTTCATCTCACTTACTTTTCGTGACAACCTTGCCGTTTATTCACTACGCGCTTTTGTTGTGTTTGCTTGTCTTCTTTTTCGGCAGGGTAGGTAGGGTGGCCCTGAGTGAAAGGCTGTGCAAAGAGCTCACGGTGACCGTTACTGTCTCCCGGTCTACACTGCCTGGCCTGACTCAGGATGTGTTAACAGCTTTCCCTGACTCTTTTCATCCATCGAGGGCATCAAGGTTTAGCTGCCTTGTCGACACGGTCACGTCCCTGGGAAATGTCGCCCTGCTGGGACTATATCATGATCGTGTTCCTGATCTCCCCCCCAGGTCTCTCCGAGTTCCACGACTCTCTGGGAGCCCAGGGCTGGAGATGAGGCTGCACCGCGGCAAACTAGCTTTGAGCACTGCCGGGGAGCTAGGGGAGGAGAACAAAGGGAGGGAACTGAGGGCAGGAAAAGCCAGCTTTCCAGAGGCCGTGGAGCCCAGAGACGCTGTGAGCAAACTCCCTGTTCCCGTGCTTCCTGTGTGGGGTGCAGGGCTTCGTTCTGTAGGTTCTCAATGGTGTTTGTCGCTGGTGGTGGTGGTGCTGGTGGCGGAGGTTTAACCGCTGTATTTCTGGCATCTCTAAGGCTGCTGGGAGCTCCAGCCCCACTCTGTGTTCTAACCTCCCGTGCCATGCCGCTGCCCCCCTTTACCCTCTGGAATCTTTCCCTCCAGCATGTCTATTTTTGTGTTCCTGATACCTTGCTCTTTTGGCCAGAGGAGCTCCCCCAGAGAGGGTTAATCCGGATCAAGAACCCATTTCGTCTTCCTTTATAAGGTGTGGTTTTGATAGACATTCGTGCTCCGAGTGAAGCAGCAAGCCTGGCTTTCATGTCCTGCGGGATGAAGGGTCCGTGTGGAGCTCACAGACCAGTGCCTGCTTATTCCAATCCGCCAGGAGTCCTGCGTTGCTGTCAGCACTGGGTCTGTTATTCATCGGCTAACTCGCCAGAGGGGACTGACTACCTGCCAGTCCTATCTCTGAGATGAAGGTTTGATTTCCATGAAATCATAGACTGCCGAGCCACAGGCACCCTGAAGATCATCTAGGAGCTCCTTTATTTTATAGTTCAGGAGACTGTACCCCAGACCTCATGCAGCACCACAATCTGCCCAAAGGCACACGGCCGGCGAGTAGTGGGGTGAGACCAGAACCTGCCCCCGAACAGTCAGCACTCTTTCCCTGTGCCATCGCCCTTCTCACCAAAATGCCCAATCAGTGTCTCAGAACAAACTGACCTCAGATGTTTGTATGTTTATGAGAGCCACTTTTTATTCTTTATTACCTGTTCTCATCTTATTCCTGCTTCTTTGCAAAGAGATTTTTTTTCACATCTTCTTCGTAAAAAAAAAAAAAAAGTGTAATCAATTTTCAACATGTTTCCTGACGAACTTTCAGTCCTCGTAATTAATGATGAAAGGCCTGCGATTCAAAAAGATAGCAGAAAAGAAAAGTAATCAAATGTTTGCTTTTCTTTACAGACACTCTGGAAAATAGATCCAGTAAGGGTGACAGGTGAGCGGTATGTTTTTATTTCCCATTTGCGCTTTTCAGTGGTGGTCTTCTCTACGTGCGCTGCAGTGAGTTTGATCATTTTCTTTCTGTTCTGCTTAAATGTAGTGCAGCTAATAGAAAGGGACCAAGCAAGGACGACACGTACTGGAAGGAGATCAATGCAGCCATGGCCTTAACAAATCTCGCACAGGGAAAAGACAAGCTGCAGGGGACCACCAGCTGCATTATCCAGAAGTCGTCCCACATTGCAGAAGTGAAGACGGTCAAAGTGCCCCTGGTTCAGCAGTTTTAAGAGTTTGTCACTTTTCAGATCGATGGCTGTTCTTCACATCAGTGTTTTTTCATAAACCCTCATCCTAGGGGCTGGAGCAGCAGTGAAGATGACTCCTTTTCAAGCCTCTTCCTATTTTTAATCGTCCTAAATATATCATTTAGTTGCTTCTATAAAAGACGTATAAATTATAAGACCTCACTTTAATCAAAAATATTAACTTATTTTATGTTACTCCAAGTATGCATAAAATGTCTGCATTGCTATTACAGTAAGTGCCTTGCTTTCCCGAAAATAAGCTGCAACGTGGGCATAGTAGAGCAGCTGTGCCTCAAAATGACAACACCACAATGCTCATGAGACTGTGAGTGCCATTCCAGATGGACCTACCCACGCCAGGACTCAAACCATAATTGCTGAAAGCCCTTGAAATGTATTCACTAATTCACATGTTAAAACTTGGAAATCTGTTCAGCCCAAATGAAATGTTCCTTTAAAAAAAAAAATTCTGAAGTATTTAAAATTGTTCAGTGTGCTTTGCAGAGGGACAGTGAGAATTTTATGCACGTATCTTGCCTGCATATCTGGTTGGTTACAAACTTCCAAAATAAAAGGTTCGGGGATCACACAATGTGTACATTCAAGAAAAATGGCAATGAACGTGATCAGAAAAGAAGTTTTTAAGCACTGCTGGAAAACACCACAATGCTCTTCAGAATTGATTTGGATTTTCTTTTTCTCAAGTTTTGCCGAAGTTTTCAAAAAGTTTATTATCTAAATAACTCGAAATGTTCCCGTATAAAACTAAAACTATAGTTTAGGTTTAAAAACATAATCCTGTTTGCATTAGAGTTCAGTGTTTTTTGTAATGGAAACTGTTTTTCATATGGAATAGCTAAAAACCTCTTATTTGGTCCATTTCAAATTACAGTTGCTGATGGACAACTTAAATTGCATTGAGAACAAGGTAATAAAAGAAATGTATCTCGATGTGAATATACATATACACACAAAATTGATTTTTAAATTTAAAACATATGGGAAACAAAACATTGAACAGTCTCTGACTTTTGCCAAATAGGACATTAAGGTGAAATCATGTATTAAAAGAAAGAACATTTTGTTTCTAAATTAGACTATCATGGAGTGAGAATAATCAATATCAAGAAAGGTCTTTTTCAATCAAACATTAATATTCTAATCAGCTTGGGGAGGCTTGAAATTTGAATAAACAGTAGGGATGCCAAATATAACAGAATATTTGTGCTCAGAGAAGTAAAAAGGATTTGTCTCTTTTATGGTGGGATGTTTTTTCTGAGTATGTAACCTATTTTATAAATTTTTTTTGAAACTGGAAAGCGTTTTTGTGAGTGTGAATGACAGCCAACAGTGCAGCCACGTGGTGACATTTTTCTTTATTTTGCAAAATGCTTTTAAAACCAGAGGCTGCTCTAGTTGATATATGGACAGTATCAGTCTTGATATACATTGTAGGACACTTTTTCATGTAACATAACATTTGGGGATTGGGTTTATTTAGTGTAATGAAAATAATTTGATATTAAGATATTTTGTACATATATATATTTTTACTTTGATTTCTAAATTGCTGTTTGCAGTAAGAGTAAGTGCAAAGCAAGATATGTAAGTTATGACTGTATGATCAGATGAAGTATGAGTTCTTCTGGTTTACAAGATCCTTAAATAGTTACAGATCCATGATAAAACTTTGGAATCTTTTTAAAACAATTTTTCAAAAATGTGATCATGTCAGTGAAAACTAAGGACAAGTACTTCACTCTTTTTCATACTACTATAAGTTATTCTGGTATTAAATATTTTAATAAAATTGTTTTTGTTTTTACATATTTCAGTTAGATGAATGGATGCTGGTTGTTTTTTTATTTGAATTAGTCATAATTCATTTTTACCATCTTTTCAAAAAGAATCAACAGATTTGTTCTATGTTATAAACCATGGATGACAAGCCAGTATAGGACAGCTCTTTACATGATTTTCTTTAAATACCAAAGCTTGGAGTCTGGCCTATAAACACATCAAGGCGATTTGATAATTAGCACATCCTGGCATAATAGCTCCAATTGCAATTACTTTTACTTTATTTTTTCTTTTGCTGCTTTCACATTTTCTGGAAATCAAAGTCCCCCTGATCCTTTAAAAGCATCTTCAACAATGCTGAGTCAGCTGCTGAGACTCTAACTCATAATTTATGTTGTAGAGAAATAGAATTACCTCTATTCTTTGTTTTGCCATATGTAATCATTTTAATAAATTTAATAACTGCCAGGAGTTCTTGACAGATTTAAAATAAAAGTTAATTTCTAGACCTCAATGATAATATGAATTTTGTTTTCCTTTGAGAGCTGACCAGGTGGAGAGGGCAGTAGAACACAAGGGTCCATTATATGCCATAATTCTCCTTAGGTTGGTCAGGGATATGATATCGGGGCACTGCATTTGTATTAGGGTTGAATTTCATCACCTTAGACCACCAACCCACCCTTTAAGAGCCGAGGAAAAGTATGATGCTAACGGTTAAAATACATAACTTTAGAATGAACATTTTCATTAAAAACCTTCCAGTAGCTAATACAATACGCATTATTACTGGGTGCTGTGCACTGGAGAGAACCTTGGCTTTGAGGCTAAACAGATGTACGTTTGCGTCCCAGCTCTGCCACTCACTACTGTAGGGTCCAGACTCAGTCGCTCTCAGCTTCAGTTTCTTCACCTGCAAAGTGAGAGTAATGAGCTACACCCTGTAGACTTTGCTGCAGGGTTCAGAGATAATATACAATATATAAAGTGCCTACCACAGTGCTTGGCATTTAATAGGTGCCCAATAAATGGAAGGTATTATCACATAATTTTAATTCCCTTATATAGGGTTTATGTGCAAGAAAGTAGAAATATAAATGGAATATGAGATGTGGGTAGTTTAATAAAGAGCCTTGAGAAAGGAAAGCTGTCTGATGTGAAAGATTGCAGTGAAATGGTAAAAGTTGGCGTCAGAATTAGAACTTCAAGAAAGATCATTTCATTGTCATTAGTCTGAAACTCCTGGAGAAAAGCTTAAAGTAGAACAAAGGTAGGGAAGAACAGACATGCCCGTAGAAGACGCAGCATGTGCGATGCCTTCATTCCGAACAGCAAGAACTGCTTTCCCCTCTTTTTGTCCTGCTTGATCCTGTTCAAGATGACTAAGAACTCAAGCTGCTGTCTGTACTCTGCCTGCTCCAAGTAGCAATGTTTAGCGAACAGTGGCAACAGCCGTGGTCTGCGTTTAAACTCATCCAGCTCAAAGGCATCACATCGTGCAAATAAACACAGAAAATAAGAGCAAGCTGCGCAGACTCTTGCGTCTGGGGCCGCTTAGGTCGACCACGCCTTGGAAGGCAGTGCGGGGTGGCGGTAGAGCTTGGGCCCGCGCAGCCTGGCTTGGCCTCTTCACTTCTGAGTGACTTTGGGGAATAAGCATAAGGCTTCTGTACCCAGTGTTTGCATCTATAAAATTTGATCTATGAAATTTACCTACTCCAAAGGTCTCTTATGAGGATGAAGTAAGACAGTGGATAGAAAAGTGCTTTGCCAACTGCGTGGTACTGTACAACCGTTAACGATTATTAATGAGTTCCAGATGACTCGGAAAGGCCTAATATCCCATAATTTTTGGCAGAATAAATTGTGGTTTCCGTGAACCCCTAGATTTTGAAAAGACTTGTTATGTGCCACCATCTTTGGGCCTTCTTGAGTACAGAGTCTTTTGGTCCTGTGCTTCTTTATAACAGTTATGATCAGAATTAGGTCATTGATTGTCACACTGCAGGGACAGAGTCCTGACTTCACCGCTTCCTAGCTTTGAGACCCATCCTAGAGACGAACTAAAAATTTGGTTTGGTTGGTGTGTGCATTGGCCATAATGAACTTTTTTTTAAGGTGAGAAAAACAGATCTCTGAGTTTGGAAAAACAAGCTGATGTGTTGTTACATCTTTACACAGATGACTCCATGGAAATCCATCCCATGTAAAGATTGTCTCAGTAAGTCTTCTGAAACAAATCTCAGCCCAAGTTTCCAGTTTCTGGAAACCTGATCTGCAGTGAGCCTGATTCATGACTTCTAAACAAAAATTTTTAATTCATGTTTTTAAACATTATAAACGTAGCTTGTGCTAGTTGTAGAGACATTGAAGCAGTATAGAGGGACACAGATAAAAAGCCCCATGCCCTATCTCTCCACGATCCCAATCCCACATCCCAAAGATAACCATGGTTCACAACGTCTTGTGTATGCTTCCAGAAACTCTATGTACATACAACCTTGTGCTTTTTCATCTTGTACTTGGTACTATATTCCTACCGCTTTGCAACATTTTTTACACTCCATCCTATGTGTGTATACATATCCAGTATATATACATATATACTACATGTAGCTTTCCTTATTTTAAACGAATGCATAGGATTTTGGTTCAGGTTATTAAATGTATCCAACAAATACCCCTATGGACTTAAGAGTTATTTCCAATTTTTAGTTATTACAAACTAGTGCTATTCAAAGTGCTGTTTCACATCGAGATAAGGAGCTTTCGTCCAAATACAAATCAATATACTGTTTTCTTAATCAAGAAATTCTTTCTATGAGAAAAGATTGTCACCTGAACTCACAGTGCTCCTAGAAGTGTAGCTGAATTACATCCTGGCCCCTGATCTCCCAGCAGACCAATAACAAGCCATCTGTAGATTATCACTGCTGTGCAGACCGTGTTTCAGTAGCACTGTTATAAATACTGATGCAGTGAAACTTCTTGTGTGTATATGTCTTCAGCCACTTATATGTCTGTGGAAGTAATGTGTCGAGTGATAGGTACGTTAAACATTTTGAAGGATGTTGACAAATTACCATTTTAAAGTTTTACCTTTTTACACTTCTAACAGTAGGGTGTGAGTGTCTGTTTTCTTCCAATTGGTCAAAACACTGAATATTACTAAACTTTTCAATACTTGACAATGTGGTAAATAAAAAATGATATCTCAGCGTTGTCTTACATTATACTTTTTAAAGATGAGTGATATTGTGCATAAGCTTATTGGTCTTTGGTATTTCTATTCAGTGAACTGCCTGTTTATATCTGTCTGTCTGGTTTCCCTCCCTCCCTTCCTTCCTCCCTCCCTTCCTTCCTCCCTCCCTCCTTCCCTTCCTTCCTTCCTTCCTTCCTTCCTTCCTCCCTTCCTTCCTTCCTTCCTTTCTTCCATTTGTTAGTGATTTGTATGAGCTCTTTGCAAATCTAAAACTTCTAAATCTAAAGTACCTTATCTATAATACAGGTTGCAAATATTTTCCCAGTTTTTAGTATATTTTTTACTTCCCTTATATTTTTAAAATTCAGAACTTAAACATCACATGTGCATATACACAGGGTGTATAAGAGGTACTACATGTATTTGGTCATCACAGAAGCAGTGTAGCTCTAGAGCCAGAATGCTGAGGTTCAAATTCTATCTCTTCTGCTTACTAGCCCTACAATCTTAGACAAGACACTTAACCTCAGTTTCCTCATCTTTAATATGAATCATAATAATACTTACTTCCTAGTGCTGTGAGATTAAATTAGTTATTATATACAAGAGCACTTACAACAATAGTACCTGTTAGGTACATAGTTAGCGCCTAGATTGTAAAAAGATTCACCCAATTTTCTATTAGATTTTTGGTTCACTTTTTTCTTTTTTTTTTATTAGTTATCTAGTTTATACATATTAGTGTATACATGTCAATCCCAATCTCCCAATTCATACCACCACCACCACCACCCGCCCCGCTTTCCCCCACCGGTGTCCATACGTTTGTTCTCTACATCTGTGTCTCTATTTCTGCCCTGCAAACTGGTTCACCTGTACCATTTTTCTAGGTTCCACATATATTCGTTAATATGCGATATTTGCTTTTCTCTTTCTGACTTAATTCACTCTGTATGACAGTCTCTAGGTCCATCCACATCTCTACAAATGACTGAATTTCATTCCTTTCTATGGCTGAGTAATATTGCATTGTATATATGTGCCACATCTTCTTTAACCATTTATCTGTCGATGAGCATTTACGTTCCTTCCATGACCTGGCTATTGTAAATAGAGCTGCAGTGAACATTGTGGTACATGACTCTTTTTGAATTATGGTTTTCTCAGGGTATATGCCCAGTAGTGGGATTGCTGGGTTGTATGATAGTTCTATTTGTAGTTTTTTGAGGAGCCTCCATACTGTTCTCCATAGTGGCTGTATCAATTTACATTCCCACCAACAGTGTAGGAGAGTTCCCTTTTCTCCACACCCTCTCCAGCATTTATTGTTTGTAGGTTTTTTGATGGTGGCCATTCTGACTGGTGTGAGGTGATACCTCATTGTAGTTATGATTTGCATTTCTCTAATGATTAGTGATGTTGAGCATCCTTTCATGTGTTTGTTGGCCGTCTGTATATCTTCTTTGGAGAAATGTCTATTTAGGTCTTCTGCCCATTTGTGGATTGGGTTGTTTGTTTTTTTGATATTGAGCTGCATGAGCTGCTTGTAAATTTTGGAGATTAATCCTTTGTCAGTTGCTTCATTTGCAAATATTTTCTCCCATTCTGAGGGTTGTCTTTTCATCTTGTTTATGGTTTCCTTTGCTGTGCAAAAGCTTTGCAGTTTCATGAGGTCCCATTTGTTTATTTTTGTTTTTATTTCCATTTCTCTAGGAGGTGGGTCAGAAAGGATCTTGCTGTGATTTATGTCATGGAGTGTTCTGCCTATGTTTTCCTCTAAGAGTTTGATAGTGTCTGGCCTTACATTTAGGTCTTTAATCCATTTGGAGTTTGTTTTTGTGTATGGTGTTAGGGAGTGTTCTAATTTCATTCTTTTACATGTAGCTGTCCAGTTTTCCCAGCACCACTTATTGAAGAGGCTGTCTTTTCTCCATTGTATATTCTTGTCTATCAAAAATAAGGGGACCATATGTGTGTGGGTTTATCTCTGGGCTTTCTATCCTGTTCCATTGATCTATATTTCTGTTTTTGTGCCCGTACAATATTCTCTTGGTTACTGTAGCTTCGTAGTATAGCCTGAAGTCCGGGAGCCTGATTCCTCCAGCTCCGTTTTTCTTTCTCAAGATTGCTTTGGCTATTTGGTGTCTTTTGTGTCTCCATACAAATTGTGAAATTTTTTTTATTGTAGTTCTGTGAAAAATGCCCTTGGTAGTTTGATAGGGATTGCATTGAATCTGTAGATTGCTTCAGGTAGTATAGTCATTTTCACAATGTTTATTCTTCCAATCCAAGAACATGGTATATCTCTCCATCTGTTTGTATCATCTTTAATTTCTTTCATCAGTGTCTTATAGTTTTCTGCATACAGGTCTTTTGCCTCCTTAGGTAAGTTTATTCCTAGGTATTTTATTCTTTTTGTTGCAATGGTAAATGGGAGTGCTTCCTTAATTTCTCTTTCAGATTTTTCATTATTAATGTATAGGAGTGCAAAAGATTTCTGTGCATTAATTTTGTATCTCGCTACTTTACCAAATTCATTGATTAGCTCTAGTAGTCTTCTGGTAGCATCTTTGGAATTCTCTATGTATAGTATCATGTCATCTGCAAACAGTGACAGCTTTACTTCTTCTTTTCCGATTTGGATTCCTTTTATTTCTCTTTCTTCTCTGATTGCTGTGGCTAAAACTTCCAAAACTATTTTAATAACAGTGGTGCGAGTGGACAACCTTGACTTGTTCTGATCTTAGTGGAAATGGTTTCAGTTTTTCACCACTGAGAACGATGTTGGTAGTGTGTTTGTCATATATGGCCTTTATTATGTTGAGGTAAGTTCCCTCTATGCCTACTTTCTGGAGGGTTTTTATCATAAATGGGTGTTGAATTTTGTCAAAAGCTTTTTCTGAATCTATTGAGAAGATCATATGGTTTTTCTCCTTCAGTTTGTTAATATGGTTTATCACATCGATTGATTTACATATATTGAAGAACCCTTGCATTCCTCTGGGATAAACCCCACTTGATCATGGTGTATGATTCTTTTAATGTGCTGTTGGATTCTGTTTGCTAGTATTTTGTTGAGGATTTTTGCATCTATGTTCATCAGTGATATTGGCTTGTAGTTTTCTTTCTTTGTGATATCTTTGTCTGGTTTTGGTATCAGGGTGATGGTGGCCTCATAGAATGAGTTTGGGAGTATTCCTCCCTCTGCTATATTTTGGAAGACTTTGAGAAGGATAGGTGTTAGCTCTTCTCTAAATGTTTGATAGAGTTCGCCTGTGAAGCCATCTGGCCCTGGGCTTTTGTTTGTTGGAAGATTTTTAATCACAGTCTCAATTTCAGTGCTTGTGACTGGTCTGTTTATATTTTCTATTTCTTCCTGGTTAAGTCTTGGAAGGTTGTGGTTTTCTAAGAATTTGTCCATTTCTTCCAGGTTGTCTATTTTATTGGCTATAGTTGCTTGTAGCAATATCTCATGATCCTTTATATTTCTGCAGCGTCAGTTGTTACCTTTCCTTTTTCATTTCTAATTCTATTGATTTGAGTCTTCTCTCTTTTATTCTTGATGAGTCTGGCTAATGGTGTGTCAATTTTGTTTATCTACTCAAAGAACCAGGTTTTAGTTTTATTGATCTTTGTTATCATTTCCTTCATTTCTTTTTCATCTATTTCTGATCTAATCTTTATGATTTCTTTCCTTCTGCTAACATTGGGGGTTTTTTTTGTTGATGTTCTTCTTTCTCTAATTGCTTTAGGTGCAAGGTTAGGTTGTTTATTTGAGATTTTTCTTGTTTCTTGAGGTAGGATTGTATTGCTATAAACTTCCCTCTTGGACCTGCTTTTGCTACATCCCATAGGTTTTGGGTCATCGTGTTTTCATTGTCATTTGTTTCTAGGTAGTTTTCGATTTCCTCTTTGATTTCTTCAGTGATCTCTTCGTAGTCCCATTTGTTTATTTTTGTTTTTATTTCCATTTCTCTAGGAGGTGAGTCAAAAAAGATCTTGCTGTGATTTATGTCAAAGAGTGTTCTTCCTATGTTTTCCTGTAAGAGTTCTACAGTGTCCCGCCTTACATTTAGGTCTTTAATCCATTTTGAGTTTATGTTTGTGTATGGTATTAGGGGGTGTTCCAATTTCATTCTTTGACATGTAGCTGCCCAGTTTTCCCAGCCCTACTTATTGAAGAGACTGTCTTTTCTCCATTGTGTATCCTTGTCTGCTTTGTCATAGATTAGTTGACCATAGGTGTGTGGGTTTATCTCTGGGCTTTCTGCCTGTTCCATTGATCTATATTTATGTTTTTGTGCCAGTACCATATTGTCTTGATTACTGTAGCTTCATAGTATAGTCTGAAGTCTTGGAGTCTGATTCCTCCAGCTCTGTTTTCTTTCCCTCAAGACTGCTTTGGCTTCGCAGGGTCTTTTGTGTCTCTATACAAATTTTAAGATTTTTTGTTCTAGTTCTGTAAAAAAAATGCCATTGGTAATTTGATAGGGATTGCATTGAAACTGTAGATTGCTTTGTGTAGTATAGTCATTTTCACAATATTGATTCTTCCAATCCAAAAACAAGGTATATCTCTCCATCTGTTTGTGTCATCTTTGATTTCTTTCATCAGTGTCTTATAGATTTCTGAGTACAGGTATTTTACCTACTTAGGTAGGTTTAGTCCTAGGTATTTTATTCTTTTTGTTGCAATGGAGAATGGGATTGTTTCCTTAATTTCTCATTCTGATCTTTCATCATTAGTGTATAGGATTGCAAGAGATTTCTGTGCAATAATTTTGTATCCTGAAATTTTACCAAATTCATCGATTAGCTCTAGTAGTTTTCTGGTGGCAACTTTAGGATTATGTATGTATAGTATCATGTCATCTGCAAACCGTCACAGTTTTACTTCTTCTTTTCCAATTTGGATTCCTTTTATTATTATTTTTTAATCTGATTGCCGTGGCTAGGAATTCCAAAACTATGTTGAATAAGAATGGCAAGAGTAGAAATCCTTGTCTTGTCCCTGATCTTAGAGGAAATGCTTTCAGTTTTTCACCATTGAGAACGATGTTGGCTGTGGGTTTGTCATATGGCCTTTATTATGTTGAGGTAGGTTCTGTCTATGCCCACTTTCTGGAGTTTTTATCATAAATGGGTGTTGAATTTTGTCAAAAGCTTTTTCTGCATCTATTGAGATGATCATATGGTTTCTATTCTTCAATTTGTTAATATGGTGTATCACATTGATTGATTTGCATATATTGAAGAATCCTTGCATCCCTGGGATAAATCCCACTTGATCATGGTGTATGATCCTTTTAATGTGTTGTTGGATTCTGTTTGCTAGTATTCTGTTGAAGATTTTGCATCTATATTCATCAGTGATATTGGTCTTTAATTTTCCTTTTTTTGTAGTATCTTTGTCTGATTTTGGTATCAGGGTGATTGTGGCCTCATAGAATAAGCTTGGGATTGTTCCTCCCTCTGCATTTTTTTTGGAAGAGTTTGAGAAGAATAGGTGTTAGCTCTTCTCTGAATGTTGGATAGAATTCATCTGTGAAGCCATCTGGTCCTGGACTTTTGTTTGTTGGAAGATTTTTCATCACAGTTTCAATTTCATTACTTGTGATTGGTCTGTTTATAGTTTCTATTTCTTCCTGGTTCAGTCTTGGAAGCTTATGCCTTTCTAAGAATTTGTCCATTTCTTCCAGGTTGTCCATTTTATTGGCATAGAGTTGCTTGTAGTAGTCTCTTAGGATGCTTTGTATTTCTGTGGTGTCCATTGTAATTTCTCCTTTTTCATTTCTAATTTTATTGATTTCATTACTCTCCCCCTTTCTTAATGAGTCTCGCTAAAGGTTTATCAATTTTGTTTATCTTCTCAACGAACCAGTTTTAAATTCATTGATCTTTGGTATTGTTTTCTTTGTTTCTGTTTCATTTATTTCTTCTCTGATCTTTATGACTTTTTTCCTTCTACTAAGTTTGGGTTTTGTTTGCTCTTCTTTCTCTAGTCCCTTTAGGTGTAAGTTTTGATTGTTTATTTCAGATTTTTCTTGTTTCTTGAGGTAGGGTTGCATTGCTATAAACTTCCCTCATGGAACTGCTTTGGCTGCATCCCATAGGTTTTGGATCATCGTGTTTTCATTGTCATTTGTCTCTAGGTATTTTTTGATTTCCTCTTTGATTTCATCAATGATCTCTTGGTTATTTAGTACCGCATTGTTTAGCCTCCATGTGTTTGTGTTTTGTATGTTTTTTTTTCCCTGTAATTGATTCCTAATTTCATAGCATGGTGGTCAAGATGCTTGATATGATTTAAATTTTCTTAAACTTACTGAGGCTTGATTTGTGACCCATTATGTGATCTATCCTGGAGAATGTTCCATGTGCACTTGAGAAGGAAGTGTAATCTGCTGTTTTTGGATGGAGTGTCCTATAAATATCAATTAAATCTATCTGGCCTATTGTGCCATTTAAAGCTTGTGTTTCCTTATTAATTTTCTGTTATAGCTGTTAGCATTTGCCTTATGTACTGAGGACCTCCTATGTTGAGTGCATATATATTTATAATTGTTATATCTTCTTCTTGGATTGATCCCTTGGTCATTATGTAGTGTCCTTCCTTGTCTCTTGTAACATTATTTTAAAGTCTATTTTATCTGATACGAGTATTGCTACTCCAGCTTTGATTTCCATTTGCACGGAACATCTTTTTCCGTCCCCTCACTTTCAGTCTGTATGTGTCCTTAGGTCTGAAGTGGCTCTCTTGTAAACAGCATATATATGGGTCTTGTTTTTGTATCCATTCAGTGAGCCTTCGTCTTTTGGTTGGAGCGTTTAATCCATTCACATTTAAGGTAATTGTCGATATGTATGATCCTATTACCTTTTTCTTAATTGTTTTGGGGGTTTTTTTGTAGGTCTTTTTCTTCTCTTGTGTTTCCCACTTAGAGAATTTCCTTTAGCATTTGTTGTAGAACTGGTTTGGTGGTACTGATTCTCTTAGCTTTTGCTTGTCTGTAAAGCTTTTGATTTCTCTGTCGAATCTGAATGAGATCCTTGCCGGGTAGAGTAATCTTGGTTTTAGGTTCTTCCCTTTCATCACTTTACATATATGGTGCTACTCCCTTCTGGCTTGTAGAGTTTCTGCTGAGAAATCAGCTATTAACCATATGGGAGTTCCTTTATATGTTATTTGTTGTTTTTCCCTTGTTGCTTTTAATAATTTTTCTGTGTCTTTAATTCTTGTCAATTTGATTACTATGTGTCTCAGTGTGTTTCTCCTTGGCATTATTCTGCCTGGCGCACTCTGCACTTCCTGGACTTGGATGGCTATTTCCTTTCCCATGTTAGAGAAGTTTTCAACTATAATGTCTTCAATTTTTTTTTCGGGTCCTTTCTCTCTCTCTTCTCCTTCTGGGCCCCCTATAATGCGAATGTTGGTGTGTTTAATGTTGTCCAGAGGTCTCTTAGCTGTCTTCATTTCTTTTCATTCCTTTTTCTTTATTCTGTTCCATGGCAGTGATTTCCACCATTCTGTCTTCCCAGTCATTTATCCATTGTTCTATCTCAGTTACTCTGCTATTCATTCCTTCTAGTGTATTTTTCATTTTATTTATTGTATTGTTCATCTGTTTGTTTGTTCTGTAATTTTTCTAGGTCTTTGTTAAACATTTCTTTTTTTTGACATTTTAAATGTAGTTTTTTTAAAAACATCTTTATTAGAGTATAATTGCTTTATAATGTTGTGTTAGTTTCTGCTGTATAACAAAGTGAATCAGCTATACGTATACATATATCCCCATATCCCCTCCCTCTTGTGCCTTCCTCCCACCCTCCATATCCCACCCGTCTAGGTGGTCACAAAGTACCCTGTGCTATGTGGCTGCTTCCCACTAGCTATCTATTTTACATTTGGTAGTGTATATATGTCAGTGCTAGTCTCTCACTTTGCCCCAGCTTACCCTTCCCCCTCCCCATGTCCTCAAGTCCATTCTCTATGTCTGTGTCTTTATTCTTCTCCTGCCCCTAGGTTCATTAGAACCAATTTTTTTTTTTAGATTCCATATATATATGTTTGCATATGGTATTTGTTTTCCTGTTAAACATTTCTTGTATCTTTTTGATCTCTGCCTCCCTTCTTTAACCGAGGTCGTGGACCATCTTCAGCATCATTATTCTGAATTCTTTTTTTGGAAGGTTGCCTATCTCTACTTCATTTAGTTGTTTTTCTGGTGTTTTATCTTGTTCGTTTATCTGGTACATAGTCCTCTGCATTTTCATTTTGTCTATCTTTCTCTGAATGTGGTTTCTGTTCCACAGACTGCAGGATTGTAGTTCTTTTTGCTTCTGCTATCTGCCCTCTGGTGGATGAGTCTATTTAAGAGGCTTGTGCAAGCTTCCTGACGGGAGGGACTGGTGGTGAGTAGAGCTGTGTGTTGCTCTGCTGGGCAGAGCTCAGTAAAACTTTAATTCACTTGTCTACTAATGGGTGGGGCTGAGTTCACTCCCTGTTGGTTGTCTGGCCTGAGGTGACCCAGCACTGGAGCCTACAGGCTCTTTGGTGGGGCTAATGACGGACTCTGGGAGGGCTCACGCCAAGGAGTACTTCCCAGAACTTCTGCTGCCAGTGTCCTTGTCCCCATGGTGAGCCACAGCCACCCCCTGCCTCTGCAGGAGACCCTCCAACACTAACAGGTAGGTCTGGTTCAGTCTCCTATGGGGTCACTGCACCTTCCCCCTGGGTCCCGACACACACACTACTTTGTGTGTGCCCTCCACAAGTGGAGTCTCTGTTTCCCCCAGTCCTATTGCAGTCCTTCATTCAAATCCCACTAGCCTTCAAAGTCTGATTCTCTGGGAATTCCTCCTCCCGTTGCCAGACCCTGAGGTTGGGAAGCCTGATGTGGGGCTCAGAACCTTCACTCCAGTGGGTGGACTTCTGTGGTATAAGTGTTCTCCAGTCTGTGAGTCACCCACTCAGCACTTATGGGATTTGATTTTATTGTGATTGTGCCCCTCCTACCATCTCATCGTGGCTTCTCCTTTGTCTCTGGATGTGGGGTATCTTTTTGGTGAGTTCCAGTGTCTTCCTCCAAACTCTGGAACTCCACACTCCCATACTCTGGAAGCTTCCCTTTGGATGTGCTGCATCTCCCCTTCCGTGCAGGTCCTTTTGGTTCATTTTTGTATGTTTAAGTCTTGGCCATTTATTTTGGCATTAAACCTGAGCTGGGCACTCCTAAAAATTAAATACTTATGTATAAATCTAACAAAATATGCACAAGATCTCTATGAGGAAAACCACAAAACTCTGATGAACAAAATCAAAGATCAAAGAAGAACTAAAAACATTGTTCCACGTTAATGGTTGGAAAGACTCAATATTGTCAAGATGTCAGTTCTTCCCACTTTGATGTATAGATTCAATGCAATCCCCAGCAAAATCTCACCAAGTTGTGGATGTCAACAAACTGATTCTAAAGTTTACATGTAGAGGCAAAAGTTCCAGAATAGCCAACAATATTGAAGAAGAACACAGTGGGAAGATTGATACTACCTGACTCCATGACTTGCTATAAAGCTCCATCAGGGCAGTGTGGTGCTGATTAAAGAACAGACAAATTCAACAGTGCAACAGAATAGACAGCCCAGAAATAGACTCACACAAATACAGCTAACTGATATTTGACAAAGTAGCAAAGGCAATATAATGGAGAAAAGATAGTCTTTTCAACAAATTGTGCTAGAATAAGTGGACATCCACATGCGAAAGAAAAAAAAAGAATCTAGACACAGTCCTTTCACTAATTCACAAAAATTAATTCAAAATGGATCACAGATCCATTTACATAAAACGTAAAACTACAGAACTCCTAGAAGATAACACAGGAGAAAACCTTGATGATCTTGGGTATGGTGATGACTTTTTAGATACATCAACAAAGGCATAATACGTGAAAGAAACAATTGATAAACTGTGCTTCATTAAAATGAAAAACTTCTGAAACACAATGCCAAGAGAATAAGACAAGCCACAGACTGGGAGAAAGTATTTGCAAACAACACATATGATAAAGGTCTCTTATCCAAAGTATACAGAGAACTCTTAAATTCAATAAGAAAACAAGGGGGCTTCTGTGGTGGCGCAGTGGTTGAGAGTCTGCCTGCCGATGCAGGGGACACGGGTTCGTGCCCCTGTCCGGGAAGATCCCACATGCCATGAAGCGGCTAGGCCCGTGAGCCATGGCTGCTGAGCCTGCGCATTCGGAGCCTGTGCTCCACAACGGGAGAGGCCACAACAGTGAGAGGCCCGTGTACTGCAAAAAAAAAAAAAAAAAAAGAAAACCTGATTTTAAAATGGGCCAAAGATCTTAACAGACACCTCACTAAAGAAGATATACCGATGGCAAATAAGCATATGAAAAGATGCTTCACATCATATGTTATCAGAGAAATGCAAATGAAAACCACAATGAGATGCCACTACACACCTATCAGAATGGCCAAAACCAGAACACTGACACCACCAAATGATGGTGCGGATGGGGAGCAATAGGAACTCTCATCCATTGCTGGCGGGAATGCAAAATGGTGCAGCCACTCTGGAAGAGAGTTGGGCGGTTCCTTGCAAAACTAAACATACTCTTACCACATGAACCAGTAATCGTGCTCCTTGGTATTTATCCAAAGGAGTTGAAACCTTGTCCACACAAAAACCTGCACATGGATGTTTACAGCAGCTTTATTCACAACTGCCCAAACTTGGAAGCAACCAAGACATCTTTTAGCAATTTAATAGATAAATAACCTGTGGCATAACCAGACAATGGAATATGATTCAGCACTAAAAGCAAATGAGCCATCAAGCTATGAAAAGACCTGCAAGAACCTTAGATGCGTGTCTAAGTGAGAGAAGCCAACCTAAAAAGGCTGCACACTGTGTGATTCCTACTGTATGACACTCAGGGAAAAGCAAGACTATGGAGACAGAATAAAGATCAGAGGTTTCCAGGGGTTCAGGGATAGGGCAGGATGAGCAGGTAGGGCACAGATGACTTTTTAGGGCATGATACCATAGTGATGGATACATATCACTATACATTTGTCCAAACCTATAGAATGTACAACATCAAGAGTGAACCCTAATGTAATCTATGGACCTTGGGTGATAATGATGTAGGTTCATTGTAGGTTCGTCAATTGTAGGTTCATCAGTTGTAACCAATGTACCACTCTGGTGGAGGATGTTAAAAATAGGGGAGGCTATGCATGTGGGGGGGGCAGGGAGAATATCGGCAATCTCTGTACCTTCCCCTCAGTTTTGCTGTGAACTTAAAAGTGCTCTAAAAGATAAAGTCTTAATTTAAATAAATAAATAAGTGAACTAGATATCTAGCTCTCCCCCAAAATACTCCCACTCCTGCAAAAGAAAATCTAGCTGTTGTCTCAAAACTATTTACTAGATAATCCACTAACCTAAATATTTGCTTCTCAACTCTTTATTCAGTCTTTTACTACAGTAGTGAGTATAGAATCCTTCATTAATATTCTTTTTTCTCAGAATTTTCCTGGCTCTTACCTCATCTTAACTTTTTTTTTGTTTTTGTTTTTGTTTTGTTTTGTTTTTTTGCGTTACGCGGGCCTCTCACTGTTGTGGCCCCTCCCGTTGCGGAGCACAGGCTCCAGACGTGTAGGCTCAGCGGCCATGGCTCATGGGCCCAGCCGCTTCGCGGCATGTGGGATCTTCCCAAACTGGGGCACGAACCCATGTCCCCTGCATCGGCAGGCAGACTCTCAACCACTGCGCCACCAGGGAAGCCCCATCTTAACTTTTAAAAATATACATGGTGAATTATTTTATCAGATCCCCCCCCAATTGTGTTGCTTTTGTTGATCGCATGAAAATATAGATGAATTTACACTTTGCAATATTGAATTTTATTGTCCAATTTTCTTCTTTCATTTGTTTTTTTTTTAATTAATTAATTAATTAATTTTTGGCTGCGTTGGGTCTTCGTTGCTGTGCGCAGGCTTTCTCTAGTTGCGGCGAGAGGGGGCTACCATTCATTGCGGTGCATGGGCTTCTCATTGAGGTGGCTCCTCTTGTTGTGGAGCATGGGCTCTAGGCATGCGGGCTCAGTAGTTGTGGCTTGTGGGCTCTAGAGTGCAGGTTCAGTATTTGTGGCACACGGGCTTAGTTGTTCCGCAGCGTGTGGGATCGTCCCGGACCAGGGCTTGAACCTGTGTCCCCTGTATTGGCAGGTGGATTCTTAACCATTCTTAACCAGAAGGAAGTCCCTTTTCTTTCATTTGATTCTCAACAACTGTATTTTTCTTCATATGTCTTATTAATTTATTCACTGGTGTTTATTTTTGTGTTGCAGTGTAAATGGGATTTTTCCATTTTTATGTAATCTTAATTATAATTTGTTTGCAGGCAAACTATTGATTTTTAGATATTATTTCTGTTAGCTAGCCACCTTAATTAGAAAATTTCAAATTAGTTTTCCAGATGTTTCACTTTGATTTCCAGGTATACAATCATATTTTTCCAAACAATAAAAATTTACCGACCCTGATATTTGTACTCTATTTTTCTTAACCTTCTGGCATTGACTAACATTTCCAGAATAATTTTTAATGGTGGGGTGGCAGCCCCCTGGTGTATTTTTTCTTACATTAATGGGATCATTTCTAGTGTTTAAATATTGTATATAATAATATACACTGGGTTGAGATAGTTATTCTTTTTAATATTTTAAGACAATATTCTCTCATTCTTGATTTACTAAAAGATTTTATTATAAATGGATGTTGAATTTTTTCTAAGCATTTTAATTAAATTGTAGCATAGAAAACTTTACAAACCACAGATGTACAATTCAATGAACTTTTACAAAGGGAATATAATTGCATGACCAACACCCAGATCAAGATAAAGAACAGAAAGTATTCCAGTAGCCCCCCAAAGGTAAATATTTTTATGACTTTTGTCCATTTCTGAAATTTAAACAAACGGAATCACAGAATTACACTGTTGTTTCTGTCTTCTTTTAGTCAATATTGTGTTTGTGAGATTCATCCATCCTGTTGCATATAGCAGCAGTTCACTCTTTTTATTGCTATATACTATTGCATCAATATGTGAATATACCACAAATTATTAATATATCCTACTGATAATAGACATTTGTATTGTTTTCCATTTTGAGGGCCGTGACAAATAATGCTACTATAAGCATTCTTGTACATTTCTTTTGGTAACTTTATATATTTTTTGCTAGGTAGGAGTGAACTTGTTGAGTTATGTTCAGTTTTAGTGGATATTATCAAACAGTTTTCTATAGTAGCAACACCAGTCTGCATCTCTACAAGCAGGACATCAGAGACCTAGTTGCTCTACAAAGTTTTTGAAGCAAATTGTTTTAAGTGTTTTAGCCATTAGGGTAGAGTTGCAGAGGCATCTCATTGTGGTTTGAAGTTGTGTTTTTAATATGAAAATAAAATAATATTAAATATATCAATATTATATAACACTAATATTTAATTTGTGTTTCAATATGTATTGACTATTTGGATATTGTGGAGTGCCTGTTCAAGTTTTTTGCCCATGTTTAAATTGGAATGTCTGTTTTTTCTTAGCGATTTTCGAGTGTTCTTTAACACATTCCGGATGTGAATACTTTATCAGATATATAAGTGTGTGTAGCAAATATCTTTCAGGAAAAAAAATGTTGTATGATGCTACAACTGAATCTCCTTGAGCATATCTGTTTGTTTATCTTCAATCTGTAGTAGTTCTCATCCAACAGTTGCTTCAGTAGAAACTGCCTGCTCTGGATGTTATTTTTATTATTCCTCAATCTGGCGGCTCAATCACCAATTTTTCATTGCATGCTCAACACTTTCTTCAATTAGAAGACCAGGTCCATCTTAAGCAGTGGAAAGCTTATGATAGGGGGTGGGGCAGACATTTTCAGCCCTTGGGATCAGGAGGTCACCCAGTGGCAAACTGTCATCCCCTGCTAAGTCGCCCAGAGGCATCCCTTCTGCTCACCAGGCTGCATAATTCTGCAAAAAGTAGGAAGAACTCAGCCAATTGCTCAGGAATCTCACAGCACTTCGAGGGTCAGGACCTCACCCCGTCTAGTTGTCTTCTTCTCGGAGATCTCTGTATGTTCACCAGCCAGGCTTTCTTCATGAGCTAGAGCTTGCCGCTCACCTTGGGGTTCTCCTCTCCAACACTTCAGGTTCTACTCTGGACAGAGGAAACAAAGAAACGACCCCCTCCCTCCCTTCCTCCCCTCCTCTCCCTCCCTCTTTCCTTTCTTTCCCTCTCCCCTTGTCCTCCTCCTGCCTCTCCCCCTCTCCCCTCCAAGGGCCAAGTCCTTGCTCAACCCCATGGCCTCTGACTGGGAACTCAAGCTTAGCCTCCGTGAGGAGCTCATCTGAAGCTGGCAGCAAGAAGCACACTTGGGCTGCCATTTTCCGAATCCCTATTCCTTGAGCTGCACACGTTAAGTACTCTCTGTTGGATCCTCAGTATGAAAAATAAAGTAACTTCCTCTCATTCGCACATGCCATTTAAACAATTTTCTTAAGTTTACGTTGTCAGTATCTATGCTACTTATTCTCTGAAACTATAACTCCCACAGTTACCGAAATAGGTTGAATGCTGACTGTGAGTCCTTTCATATACTACTTCCTCTTCCTGAGTTCTCTGCTTTGATTTATCTTTTGGTTGGATGGATTTGGTCATTTTTTTCATTCAAAAATGAGCTCATGGGGGCTTCCCTGGTGGCGCAGTGGTTGAGAGTCCGCCTGCCGATACAGGGGACACGGGTTCGTGCCCCGGTCCGGGAAGATCCCACATGTCATGGAGCAGCTGGGCCCGTGAGCCATGGCCACTGAGCCTGCACATCCGGAGCCTGTGCTCCACAACGGGAGAGGCCACGACAGTGAGAGGCCTGCGTACCGCAAAAAAAAAAAAAAAAAAAAAGAGCTCATGAATGCTGTGTTGCCTCAGGTTGAAGCTGTCTTCTGTTCCCTTACACACTCATGATAACCTAGATAAGAATACAAGTCTGGAGTCTTACTTTTGCCCTTGGAAATCTTGTTATTTCTCCACTACTAAGTGACAAATTGGATATTATCGTGGGGAACTCTGATCCCAGCCTCATTTCCCCTGATACATTACTTGTAGTTTTTTTTTTTTTTTTGGCCTGAATGCCCGTACACGTCTTTGTTCACACCTAAAGTTGAGTGACTTAATGAGAATGTATTCAATATCTGAAGTATTCTAGAGCATCCTCTGTCTTTTAAATCTCCAAGCTGAAATCGAACTTATTTCAGGAAAAAAATTCTTATATCTGAATTATTTCTTTTTTTACTTTTTTAAAAATATGGAAAAAAGATTCCGTATACTCCCCATAGTTGTCTTTATTTTTATTAATTAATTAATTTATTTATGGCAACACAGCTTGGCTTGTGGGATCTTAGTTCTCCAACCAGGGATTGAACCCGGGCCCTCAGCTGTGAAAGCGCAGAATCCTAACCACTGGACAGCCAGGGAATCCCCCTGAATTATTTCTTAAGTTACCTTTTTCTGTTATCATCTTCAAAATTACCATTTTGCCTCATACATTTATTCAAATATATGTACTATGCGATTCCAGGTACTTTCCTAGGTGTTGAGTATCAGTAATGTATACTAACAGAGTATAGCAGAATTATAGTTAAATCCCCTGTGTCTATCTTTCATACCTATTTTTAGCAGTGTCAAATTGTCCTTTGGTTGTCTTCACATCTCTGTATTGTTTTTTTTAAAAATTATCTTCTATTTTCTTTCCTGCTCTCAGAGGCTCACTTTTCATGTCCTTATTATTCTCTCCTCTGTGACAGTTATATCATTCATATCTTTTTTTCAATGGTATGGATCTCATTTATTTAAAACAGTATTTCTCACCTTTCTCAAATGAAGACTGCAAAAAATAAAAGCAGTGCTTTATTGAGCTGTCGTTAACCTGGGAGCAGTGCTGCTGCGTGTTCATTTATATCTTTTTGAACTTACTTTTCAGGACGTATTTCCTTTTCAGCTCCTTTGAGTATGTAAAGTAATATTTGTCACACATGTTCTACTTTTCCTGGAAAATTATTTTCATGCAGGTTCTTCATTTGCTTTTTGCTCGTTATGTTTGCTTTTTTCCTTTTGGGGAATAACATTCAGGTCCCACTTTTTGTCTTTTATACTTATTACTACTGTTTGCCGATTACTGAAATGGGTCTAGTGCTGACTATGAGCCCTTTCGTACACTACTTCCCCCTTCCTGAGTTCTCTGTTTTGATTTACTCATTGTTCAGGAAGAGCTGTTGGGACGGGGCAGACACAGGGTCCCTGGCAGCTGCAGTCCACGTATGTGTTCAGAGCAACACCCTCCTCCTGTTTTTACCAAATCTGCTCCATGTCTGTAGAGAGGGAATAACTCCTCTACTCGGGAGGGGCGGGAATTGAAGACGCTCATAGTGAAATATTACTCACAGATTACTTCTTTGTTCAAATGACCCAATTGCAAACTGGCTCATTGTTTTCTCTCTTTTTACAGGCCTGTCTCACTTCTAGTCCATTTCTTGAGAGGAGAAAGTAAGTCTTGCAGTTAGGAAACTAAATGCCCCTTGGGATTTACCCCTTTTCCTGTGGCCTGCTTAAGACTCAAGCCCTTGTCTTCCTAAGTAAGGGATTATTCATTGGCTATTTTAGCATTTTGTTTCACTTACTTTTAGAGCAATCTACAGCCCGCTTGAGACGTAGAGAGGCATGCATCAACTCTTACATTACCCCTCAGTGTGGTCCAAGTGTCACTGCACACAACACGTAGTCTTCATCTTCCGTGGCTGGGTCCAAGCCACGTTTCATCAAAGGTGAAACTTTGCCCTCTGCTCTTCTTGTTGGTACTTGTGGGAGCCCTGGCAGAGGAGTCAAATACACATAACTTTGTATGTCGTCTTCTACCAGAAGTCTCAGGGGAAACTGCATTCTCATTATTTTTCTTTATTGTAGTCTTAAAAATTCCTGTTCTGATATTTCAGTTTTACTTTTTTGGTAAAGTTTTTTTGTACCTTCACTAGATTTGTACACTCTCCAACACTACCCACACCCCACTCTCTGCTTTCTGCCTGACAGTATCATGCTACCTGCAAATGATTTCTTCCTTTAAATAGCCTCAGTCTTGCCCTGCCTAGTATGTCACAAGACCCCCTGAGGTCAATATGAATGGAGTGGCTATGAAGAAGTGATAACCTCTACTTCCTGTTCACTTTCTCACAGGCAGTTAAGCTTAAATGTGTGCTATAAAATCTCTTTAACCAACAAGCCCAACCATTTATCACTATAGTCTTAACTACCTCTGCTTTTGGATATCTTAACTCCCCAAAGGACTGTCAATTTAACCATAACTACCTAACAACTGCCAAGCATCACTTTATGAGCTGCTGTTGAGAGTTTAGCTATTTAAGGCTGATTTTTAAAAATTTTTATTGGCACCTCATGGCATTTGCTTGATTTACTGTGCTGCAAATAACCACAAATTAGGAACATTTCTTTACTTTAAGGTGTAGGCAAAGATTAAAATGGATACTGAATCACCTTTTCTCCATATTATTAACTCCTTACTGGGTCACTCTTCCAAGTTTGCCCAACTGGAAAAGGTCAAATGTGGTCAGTTCTTGATGGAGACCTCTGTGGGTTCCCTAAGCCAGCGACTCTTTTCTTCCCCAGCCTGAGCTCCAAGCAGCTGTTTCTCCACCAGCCCCCGTGTCTTTTCTTAAGGCAAAGGCTTTGATGACACGCGTGGCTTCACACGTCTCATCGAGGACCCTGTGTTTTTTGCAAAGGTATCCAAAGTGGGAAAAATTCAATGGTTAAAAAAGAGACATTGAACATTATTTAGCCATAAAAAGGAGTGAAATTCTGACATATGCTACAACACGGATGAACTTTGAAGACACTGAGTAACGTAAGCCAAACACTGATGGACAAATATTGTTTGCTTGCCCTTAAGGAACCTGGAATAAGTGAATTCATGGGGACAGAAAGCACATGATAGGTTAACCAGGGGCTGGGGGAAGGGCAATGGGGATTTACTGCTTAATGGTTACGGAGTTTCTTTTTGGGGTGGTGAAGTTTTGGAAATAGACGGTGGTGATGGTTGTACAACATTGTGAACACAATTAATGTCAACTGTGCATTTTAAAATGGTTTACATGACATTTTAAAAAGACATACACTTATTTAAAATGAGACGTGAGGACGTCATTTCAGGACTTCCACCTCTTCCACACTCACCCCTTCTGCGGGGACCGGGAGGGTTCTGCCCTTCTCTTCACTCAGAGCTGAAGCCCTGGGGCTTCTGTCTTGGCGGCTCTCTCTCCATCGCCCTCCGCCCTTTCTCCCGTCCTGGCTCTCCCTCCTGGAGAGGCCCCACCTGACTCCTCTCTCCCACCCTCCCCCTCTCTGAAGACTCTCTGCTCAATTCTGAGGTTGAGTGACCCTCCCTGCAGGAGTCCTCCGCGTGGGAAGGCGGGTGTGACAATTCCAACCAAGGCCAGCCGAGATCTGACAAAACGCACTCACCCAATTCTGTACCGGAGCGAGGACCTTTGGGCAGAGACCATCACGGCTCCTGTCCCTCTGGAGCCACTCGTGAGCGGCGCGGGAGACGGAAAGGCACTCAGAGCAGCCGCCTCTTGAGTGTGGCCACAAAGAGCCACAGCCTCGGCCCTGCCGGCCCCCTGGGGACCAGGCCAAATCACTGGAGCCGGTGTTCCAAATCACCGAGTGGGCTGGTGACCAGTTTGACTTGTGCCCCAGCCCTAAATCCTTCAAGCCAGGGGCGCTAGTTTGCTGCGGTTTCACTGCCAGAAGCAGGGGCAGGTCCAGGCCCGTGGAAAGGCAGGGCCTCAGGAGCAGCTGCGGGGCATGGGTCAGCCAAGACAAACAGTGCTCAGAGAAGAAGGACCTCTCCTCTTTCCAAACCATGGTAGAGGTAGTGGCAGATGCTCCTGCAGAAGCCCAGGCCAGGGGTCAACTCTGCCAGAGGAGGAAAGACAGGAAGCCATCTCAAAGCCGCAGTGACAAGGACAGAGGTAGGTAGGGTGGGAGACCTGCGCAGAAGCCCAGGCACAACCGAAATCAGGGGGAAATCCTCATTAATTCAAGAAAGTAGTCACCGAGTGAACTGATGCTTACTGAATTTGCTTTTGGGTAGCTGGAGTGTCTAGCCCAGCAATTCTCAGTTAGAACCAACGCTGGTTCTTATAAAGTTGATTTTCAAATTTCTCAAAAAACAGAATTTGTCACATAACCACAGCAGGAGAGAAATAATATGCCAAAATATTTATTAAATATTAAAGTTCTTTTACTTAGTGATGACCAATAGGTCCCAGGGAACACAGGAAGTAGAGTTTTATTGCATACATCTGCTTACATTTGTTAAGAGTCGTCAGAGGAACTTTCGCATGAGCAGGTGAAGGTGGCAAGAAGCGGCCGAGCTTCTGAGGCAGTGTGGCCGCCGGAGCCGCAAACGTACAGGAGCATCAAGGGGGCTGTGTGTCAGCCTAAGAAAAACACCGTTAGGAAGGAGACCTGCTGCTGAAAGCTCCACTGTCATATATCACGCACCCCAAAGCCAAATACACTGGAAGGGTGTGTTTATCCAGTGTCTGGAATTTTCCAGACTTTTGCCATTGGCCAATGGAGAAACAGCCTCAGCTTCGAGCTGGCTCATTAAGACCTTTCAGAAAGGAGCCAGTGGATTTTAGCATCTCACCCCAGAGGGAAGGCTCCTGATCACATTAAACCAGAGTGGAGCTGACGGCTTCCTGCACTGCCCTCTCAGTTCAAAGCGCAACAGCACTAAAGAACCTGGGATTACATTTCACTTTCTTTTCTGCCATTGTTGTGCCCCCAAATAGCCTACACAGCAGGCTGTTTCTCTAACTGGATGCCACTCTTCTCTTTCGCGTTCTCACTTTCCTTAATTGTCTGCCCATCCTCCTTTTCCTCCTTTTTCCTTGGCATTTTTGTCTCGGAGTTGAAGTCAGTGCTCTGGTGGTAAAAGCAAACATAACACACACACTATGCAAAACCCCAGCAGCTCAAGTGTGAAAACTTCTTTCTGGAAACTCTGCCTTACTGTATCTGGATATCTTGTAGAATGAAAATGACAGGATCGTGTTGTGTTTTAATATGGTTTTACTGTTGAATCTACAGGGCTTAGATTGCACCCCCGTTGCTAGGTGGAGTCTCACTGGAAAGATGGAGCGATTCCTGGGCCAACTTCTTTGGGAAAGAAGCTTGAGCCTCAGAAAGGAAACTGGAACTAAGAGCGCGGACCCAGTTAGGTGTAGACGAGGGTTCAGCTTTTCTTGGTCTGGTATCACAGGGTCTAATATCTAGGGGACCGCTCCTAAATGGTAGTTGCTAAACATAGCATTTTCAGACTGACACCTAGAAAAGAAAGTCTCAAAACAAGGCTGGATGTGATGCTCTGGTATCCCACATGTGGCTGTGACCTTTGAGTCGCAAGCTCTACTTTGCAAAGCAAACAGACTGCCACTGCTTTCGGTATTTTCTACATTTATTTCCCTTTGGTTACCCCCAACCGTGATTAGAGAATTTTTCTCGGGGAGTCAAGGAAAAAATCTCTTTGCCAACGCTTAGGTCTGAATATCTTAAGGATTCAGTGAGTCCCTGAGGCTGCATGACCCTACAGAGGAAGGTCTATGGCAGGGGCAGACTTGGGGTTTCTCCCCAAAATGAGAGTCCCCTTCTGACAGTAACTTGATTCATTATGGAAGTTAGTGTTTCTTTTGCCTTCTCCTTTCCAATTCACTTAATGATCTCCTTCTTCTTCCTTCTCCAGATACTTCCAGCCAGCTACTAATTTTTGCTCAATAGAGTAAACTCTGCCCCACAGGATCTGCAATTAGGGTATGTTGCCACTAGGTGGTGCAGTACTGCAACTTTTCCTGGAAACCAGTAGTTTTAAAACCCTGGTCCTGACCAGCTATGTCAAAAATGAACTGAGATCATTTTTTTTTAAAAAAAAATACAGATTCTCAGGCCCTGTCCCAGACCTACTCAATAAAATCTCTGAGAACAGGATTCATGAATTTGTGTTTGTTTGTTTAACTGTTCTCAGGTGAATCTGACTCACAATTGGTTTTTAGAATTCCTGGCACAAACTATGACACACTTTCACATTTTGCTTAGAATCCAACTTCAAAAAAAAAAATTTAACCAAGGTCCCTCCCCTTTATAATAAATTTTCCATCTTGCATTTACCAAAATATAAAACTTTTCACTAAGTTTACAAAGATGGCCTCTAAAACTACTTTCTCAGAATAGTTTTTCCTTCTTTTCTCTTCGTTTTGAGAAATATTTTAAGCTTGTCTTCCATATTACCAACTTGATATCATTCCGGGAGAGGAATTCGGATCTTTCATTTAACCTTGTATTTCACAGCATTCTTCCTTATCCCGTTTAGCTTTTTCAGGAAATCTTAGCTTGAGGACCGATTTCAGTCCTATTTCACAGGGTCCACATTTTCTTAAATTTTATTGAGAGTCTTGACTTCCTTTTTCTGCAATAAAGCTTTGATAAAGTTAAGTTCCCTCTGCCTTTGGACTGCTGTGTTTTTCTTATCAGAGAGTTTCTTCCTAGGCCCGTATGAATCCGAGTTCAGTCAGGAGAACATAAGCATTCTGGACGTTTCGGACAGGGAAGCTACCGACGGAGCCTCGGCCCGGAGGAGGTGAGCGGTCACACAGGGAGGCTGCGAGGGCACCGGGACGGAGAGGCGGGAGCGGCGGGGCGGGTGGAGGCCGGAGAGCCCGGCCGTCCGGGGAAGCTGGGGCCTCGGCCGCCGGACTCCAGGGGGCGGGGCGACGCCGGGGGACGTGGGGTGAGGGCGGGAGCGGCGTCCAGCGTGCTGGGGGCCCTCCGGGCCTGCGGTGCTTCCCCCGCTCCCACCCTCCGGCCTCTCCGCGGCACCTGCCGAGACCCAGCAGCGCCGGAGGCGGAGCTGGCGGCGGCGCGGGTCTGCGAGCGCCGCCTGCCCGTTCTTGGCCGCCCTGGTTTCCGTTCTCCTCTTTGGTGGACGGCGAGGGGCTGGCAGCTGTGTGCCATCCTGCCCAGGGCCGGGGCCCAGAGGACTCGGGACGGGGCGCCCCTTCTGCGTGTGGCCAGCGCCCCTTGCCCGGGGACCCAGAGGACAGTCGTGGACTTTGCTCAATAGAGTAAACTCTGCCCCACAGAATCTGCAATTAGGGTATGTTGCCACTAGGTGGTGCAGTACCACCGGGGACGCCGGGCGGCTCGGAGGACACGGTTCCCGCCCCGCTAGGAAGATGGGCGCGTAAGGAGGATAGAGGCGGGCGGCGTGGCCAGGCTGCTGCTGGACACGGAGGCCCAGGGGACGGCCAGCCTGTAAGGTGGAGGCCTGAGATCCGGAGAGAGCCAGGGGCAGCCTCGGGTCTGCATGGCGGCGGAGGAGCAGCAACGCGGGTGTTCCGAGAGGCCTGAGAGCTGTGGCACCAGGGCGTTCAGACGGTGCGCGAGGGAAACGGGCCTCCAGCGGGCGCAGGCCAGCCTCACAGGAGTGGTGGAGCACGACACCCTCGGGCTACAGTAAATACAGTAGTTTAGAGACCCGAGACCAGTTGGAAGGTCAAGGCATCCTATGCTGGGCGGGGCAAGAGGGGATGGAGAGAAATGGATGGTTCAGGAGAAACTGCAGCACCCTCTGGTTGACTGGGTGTGGTGTCAGGGAGAGAAGCCGAGAGGGCGATCCTGAGGGCTTTGTGGCTTGGGTGACAGGAAGAATTAAAGGCGGACGGAGCTAGCGAACAGTGAATGCAAACCAGGCCAGTGGGATTAGGAGGGAAGGTCTGATTACTTCCCCCCCCCTCCCCCGCCCTTTTTTTTTTTTAACTTAATGAGTTTGAGACGCTTGTGGAAAATCTGCTTAAACTATATGTTTCTGGAGTGCAGACATTACATACAAACTGTAAGAATGCTTGTGGATCTAGATAATTTTGAAGTTCCAACTAACAATATTTCATTACTCTATAGACCACAATGTGTGATGCAAGGGGCAAATAATACTGAAGATGCTCTGTCTCTGCTTGGAAATGATTCCAGATCATGACAGTGACAGTTTTTATGAGAGCATGCCTTGTGGTGACCTATTCAAAGTTCTACAGGTCAACAGATCCACCTAGACTCAGATCGATTTGAAACACACTGTAAGGGCAGCCGAAGCATCGGCCCGCACGCACAGAAGTCCCTCGTGGAACTGGCTGGTTCTCAGGAAGCTCTGGCTCCCAATGACCAAGTAGGACACACAAGTCTGTCTCTCTGAGCAAACATGGCCAAGTCAGGAACTGCAAAATTTGGTCTCTATCAAAAAAGTCCCCGGACAGCCTGAAACTCATTTCGAACCGTTTCAGGGAGGACCCTTTCGAGGAACATGACTGGCCTCGCACAGCACATTTAAAATAACAACCTTCCATGAAGCTGTGAACACGAGGGAAAACATTTCTCCCAAATGTTTGTAACCAACTTCCAACAGAGCATTGCCTTATGCAGCTGCCCTGGCTGAAACACTGCTTTCGTTCCATGAGGAGCTATGGGACCTCCTGCAGACAGAGGCAGGCTCCCAGGGCACGGCCCTTTGCAGCTTTTTTAGGAGCAAGATGGAGTGAGAATTCTCCATGTCATTTGTAATATTCTTTGGCTCTGTTTCATTAAAACATGTACTAGAATGAAAATAATGGTAAGATGAATATGGGTTTACTACTGAAATTCCATTCTTCCTTTAAAAAATTAATTATGAGCACTTACTAGATGCCAGGCACTGTTATGGGTGCTGGTGATAAGAAGTTAACTGTAAGGTGTGTCTGTTCTCATGAAGGTCACATTCTGATATGGAGAGAAAGAGAGTTAGCAAGAAACTACACATGAACAAGAGAATGTCAGCTTGTGCTGGGTTGTATGAAGACCTGCGTCGAGGGGTACGGAAGAAAGTGAGGGGCTGGGGCGTGTGTGCAATTGAAAGAGCAGTCAGCATTTCACTGAGGGGAGTATTTCATGATGTGAAAATTATATAAAGTTCAAAATTTAGCATCCATAAAGTTTCTGTGGAACTTGGCCATGTTTATGTGTTGTCTATTGCTAATTTGTGCTTATAACAGCAAAGTTGAGTCAGTGCAATAGAGATAGTATGGCCTGTAGAGCCATTTTCACTTTACTTTTCTTTTTTTATATTTTTACCTTTGCTGTGTGGTTCTTTACAGAAGTAGTTTTCTGATCTGGTCTAGATTTAGGAAAACCAGAGGCAGTGTTAAGAATGCAGATATTCAAATGTTAAAATCAAGAGTGTTGTGTCTTTTAGTGTCATGTTATGAATAGCACAAAAATTGGGAAAAATATTCTCCCAGTAGTCAAAAACTATTGTCCAATTCAACAAATAAATCTCTGACATCTTTACCAAACAAGTAAAGATCTGGCATACTTCTATGTTGCTTCACTTTTTTCTTAATCAAGAAAAACAAAATTATCAACTGACTTTCATGATGTGATGATTTCTTTGCTGAATCAGACAGTAATCAAGCATTATTCCTAGCCTGATTTTATTGACACTATTGCTAGAAATAGTATAAAAACAGAGAGTGGAGGACTGACGTCAGGGAGGATGGTAGAGTAGGAATCTCCAGAAATCCACTTCTCCACCCCATGACAATTGTCCTCTCCTAATCTGTCTGATGTAACTATTTTGGAACTCTTGAGTCCATTCAAAAGCTTTCAGCTTCCAGGGGAGGCTTGGCCTGTAAACTGAGGTTAATTTCAGTCAATGTCAGCTCTCAGTAGGGTGATGGCTTCCAAGGTCCCAGCCCCCAGCCCCATAGCAGGCAGCCATGCCAACATTCCTGAAGTAGCTCCTGGGAACCAGAGTAGCCAAGAAGGACCTTGCCCCTCAGATATTGGGGGCCTGTGTTCTGATCTCTGATTGCTGTTTCTGATCATAAAGTTGCAGACCCAGAAGTGGGCAACCACTGTTGCAAGACACATCCATTGACAGCAGTGTCTTCCAAAGGATTTAAAGAAACAGAGCCTATTTCTCTCCCCTTCATTTTCTCCTTTTTCCCTTTTGGGAGCCTGACATTTAAGGATTAGGACATTTAAAAGCAACCACATGTGTGGGGCAATTTATAAAGTCACTACACATGCCCAAGGGAAAGACACAGGCTCAGAAAAAAATCTGAGAAGGTCTTAAGTTTATGCCTCAGGCTATTCCCAGGCAGAGATACCCTTTGAGAATGTTTTTAAGCAAACCCCGGGGAAGGAGGAGAATCTTATTTCCAGAGTTACCACATTATAAAATTCAAATTTTCAGTTTTAAATAAAAAATTACAATACACTCAAGGAAACAGGAAAATATGGCCCATTCAAGGGGAAAAAAAAGAAAATACCTATGAGGAAGATCAGATGGCCAACTTACCAGAAGAAGACTTTAAAACACTGTCTTAAAGATTCTCAAAGAGCTATAAACTAAGATATAGACAAATTCAAGAAACTGATGTACGAACAAAATGTAAATATCAAAGACATAGAAAACAAAACAAGAAGGATTTTGGAGCTGAAAATTGCAATAACTGAAGTGAAAAATTCACTAGAGAGATTCAAAATCGGATTTGACCAGGGAGTAGAAAGTTAAGTGAATTTAAAGAAAAAAACCCCAAAATATCAAGTCTGAGAAACACAAAGAAAAGAGACTGAAGAAAAGTGAACAGAGCCCAAGGGACCTGCAGGATGTATCAAGCAGACTGACACATGCACTGTGGGAGTCTCATAAGGAGAAGAGAGAGAGAGGGGCAGAGAGATTATTTGAAGAAGTAATGGCCAAAAACTTCCTGAATATGATGCAAGATATGAATCTACAAACCCAAGAAGCTTGAAGCTGGATGAATTGCAGGTATGATAAACTTAAAAGAGACCCCCAGAGAGACACATTATAATCAAACTGTGAAAAGAGGAAGAGATAATCTTGAAGATTCAAGAGAGAAGTGACTTGTCACATGCAAGGCATCCTCATAGATTTAAAAAGATAAATATTATACAAAGTTTCTTCTCCAGCCATAATTAGATGAAATTAGAAATCACTAACAAAAGGAAAAGTGGAAAATTCACAAATATGTGGAAATTAAATAACACACTCTTAAATAACTAATGAGCCAAAGATGAAATAACCAGGGAAATTAGAAAATATTTAGAGATGAATGAGAACAAAATCACAACATATCAAAACTTACTGGATATAGCAAAAGCAGGGCTAAGAAGGAAATATATAGCTGTGAAAACTTACATTTAAAAAGAAGATTCCAAATCAACAACCTGATTTTATACCTTAAGCAACTAGAAAAGAACAAACTAAACCCAAAGCCAATGGAAGGAAGGAAAGAATCAAGGTTAGAACAGAGATAAAATAGAGACTAGAAAAAAATAGAAAAAATTAACAAAACCAAATGTCTTTTTCATTGAAAAGATCAACAAAATTGATATAACTTTAACTAGAGGACTAATTACACAAAGAGATTAGGCTAAAAATACTAAAATTAGAAATTAAAGTGAGGCTAATACTACTGATTCTACAGAAATAAAAAGAATTATAAGAAAGTACTATGAACAATTGTATGCCAACAAATTGGATAACCTAGATGAAATGGACAAATTCTTACAAACACAGAACCTAACAAGACTAATTCAGGACAAATAGAATATCTGCATAGACCTATAACATATAAGTATGGAAATAGTATCAGTAATCAAAACTTCCCAACATAGAAAAGCCCTGAACCAGATGCTTCACTAATGAATTATACCAAACATTATAAAAAAAAAAAAAAGAACAACAATCCTTCTCAAATGCTTCCCAAACACTGAAGAGGCAGAAACACTTCCTAACTCATTCTATGAGGCCAGCATTACTCTGATACCAAACACAGACAAAGACACTACAGCCAAAACAAAACAAAACAAAAAACTGCAGACCTATATCCCTGATGAGTACTAATGCAACAATCTTCAAAAATATACTAGCAAACCAAATCCAACAACATATTTAAAAAATTATACACCATGACTAAGTGGGATTTATTCCCGAGACATAAGGGTACTTAAACATACAAAAATATCACACTGGTCAGAATGGCCATCATCAAAAATTCTACAAACAGTAAATGCTGGAGCGGGTTTGGAGAAAAGGGAACCCTCCTACATGGTTGGTGGGAATCTAAATTGGTGCAGCCGCTATGGAAAACAGTATGGAGGTTCCTTAAAAAACTAAAAACAGAGCTACCATATGACCCAGCAATCCCACTACTGGGCATATACCTGGAGAAAACCATAGTTCAAAAAGAATCATGTACCACAATGTTCATTGCAGCTCTGTTTACAATAACCAGGACGTGGAAGCAACCTACGTGTCCATCGACAGATGAATGGATAAAGAAGATGTGGTACATATATACAAATGGAATATTACTCAGCCATAAAAAGGAATGAAATAATGTCATTTGCAGTGACATGGGTGGACCTAGAGATTATCATACAGAGTGAAGTAAGTCAGAAAGAGAAAGACAAATATCATATAATATCGCTTATATGTGGAATCTAGAAAAAATGGTACAGATGAACTTATTTGCAAAGCAGAAATAGAGTCACAGATGTATTAATAGAAAACAAACTTATGGTTACCAAGGGGTAAGGAGGCATGGGATGAATTGGGAGATTGGGATTGACATATATACACTACTATGTATGAAGCAGAGAGCTAGTGCGAACCTAATGTATAGCACAGGGAACTCTACTCAATGCTCTGTGGGGACATAAATGGGAAGGAAATCTAAAAAAGAGGGGATATATGTATACCTAGAGCTGATTCACCTTGTTGTACAGCAGACACTAACACAACATTGTAAAGCAACTCTAATAAAAAATTTTTTAAAAACATAAATTAATCAGTGTGATACAACACATTAACAGAATGGAGGAAAAAAATCCACATGATTATCTCCATTCATGCAGAAGAAAATTGGAAAAGTGCAACCAACCCTTTAATGACAAAAATACTCAGCATACTAGGAATGGAAGGAAGTTACCTCAACACATCAGCTTTTCCTTGGAAGTAAAGCAGAATCAAGTTTCTCTCACCTCCACTGCTACCAGGGTTTGCACCCTGGTGCAAACCTCCACCCAGTCTCATCTACAGAAGCTTCATAGCTGGTCTCCTTGCTTCTTCCCTTGTCTGTTCTCAAAATGGAACCAAAATGATCCTGTTAAAGTTTAAGTCACGTCGTGTCCCCTCTCTTCACAGATTCCTCCCGTGGCTTCCCACCTCACATGAGGAAAAAGCTCGAGTCTTCATCATAAGCTACATGAGCCCCGCAGCCTCTCCGAGGCACCTCGTGCTGCCCTCCCCTCACTCGGCACCCCCAGCCACTCTGGCAGTCACCTTCTTGCCTCACAGCCACCCCTCGTAGTCCCCTCTATTGAAATTCTCCCTTCTCACGTCCTCCAGGTCTTTACTCAAGTATCTCAAGTATCTCCTCAGTGAGAGCTCCCTGGCCGCCCCGTCTAAAATGTCAACCACCTCCGTCCATCCTGACGTTTCCGAGCCTCATCCCTGCTTCAGTTCTAAGTCTTAGCATTCACCACTAGCTCACTATCTAGTGTGCATCCACTAGATTGTAAGCAACATGAAAGCAGGATTTGGGGCTCTGTTTGGCTTTATCTCTCTGTAGCACTATATCCTTAGCACTTGAACAGTGCCTGGCACCTGGTGCTCAGTAACTATTTGTTGCATAAATGTAATACGTGGCAACTGCCCTTAAGTGGGTGCTTGTGTGTTTGCACCCAGCATGGAACATTTCCACTGTAGCCTGGGTTTTGTGATTCAAGGTAATATCATGCCGGCCAGGTGGTAGGGACCATTCAGCAGTCATTTTGAAAGGAATAATCATTTCCAAACTCAAACTTTCTTCAGAGGCTGCAAGTGAGGGCAAAGATGAGGTGATATTGGTTGTATTCAAGATTCCTATTTTTGAATATATTTTTACCTGTATTGGGATTAGAGGAATCAGTGATGGGCAGCCTGCTGCAGAGAGAAGGCCCATGAGCAAGAAACAGGAGAACCCTCATGTGAGGCAAAAAGATGGGGCAAGGGCCAGAGAGAAGTGAGAGCAAAGGGCCAGGAGTGATCCAACCTTTGGCTTTTGTGGTGTAACCCAAATAGAACTGAAACCCACTTGGCTTGGCTTCAGCACATACATTTTGATTCAAAGAACCACACTCTGCTGAAAAATATAAATGAAATCAGTTCCAAATTTTACTTAGGGAAGAATTGCCAAGACGTAGAGAGAACTGCACTTCTAAAGCACAGCCAGTCGTGTGGCGTCTCCTCTGTGCCCCTACTCTCAGCACTCACCCCAGAGGTGGCCGTCGCCCAGAAGCCTCTGGTAGCCTCGCCTCGGCCCCCAGCACTGCTCCTCTCCCTCCTCTCTCTGTCCACCCTCCCTTCCACCTCCAGTTTTCTTCCTCATGAATAATCTTGTCCTTTCCAACGTGCACCCCACGTCCTGGCTCGTCCAGTTGTGTGTCTGTCTCACCCATTGCCTCAATTCCACATCATGCACTCTGAGCTGACAAAGCTAGATTCTCAAGACAGGCAGGAGGGGTTCTGGAAAGGCTGTGACCACAAAACATTAATAATTTTCTTCCCTGTCACAGTAGAACAAAGTCTCTTTTCCCTCCCTGGATTTCAAGTATCTTAAAATATCTGATTTCAAAAGAAGGGGGAGGAAGAGCCCTTGGAAAGACAGAAATACTAGTGAAAAGAGAAATCCTTCTTGTTGGGGGTTTCAGCCAAGTGAGCTAAAAAGCCAGGTTCTTCTTAACCGTCCATGCCACAAGATGTAAACGAATCTATTTACTCAGCAAAATATTTCCTTATTACATTTTGAGTAATTTCCCATTGAAAACAAACAGTGCATGTCAAGAAGCTCCAAAGTCCCTCAGGCCCTCGAGGCTGGAACGGCCTCATCCCAGTCTCTTTCCTCTTCCTTCAAGGGAGAAAGGGAAGTTTATTTTTACTTTTGTCTTTCTATTTTGACTTACCAAGCGCCACTACTCAACTGAGCTTTGAAAAAGACAGACAAAAGCAGCGACCACCTTAGTTTAGAGTGACTACAGAACATTTGAGCTGAGAGGGGCTTCGCTGGCAACTCATTTGATTTTCTTTGTTTTCTTTGCTCAGGTAGCTGGGAACAGTCACGGTTACCAACTTTGACACAGCATGCCCAGCTTTCGCCAACTCTTCATTAATAAACAGCTGAGAAAGAAAGAAAATCACTTTCCTTTCTTTTTCTAATGATTACCAACACAATTCATGGGACAACCTACTCTTTCTGTACTGATGTAAAATGCCCCCCTTGTCGTCTGCGGAGGGCTCATAATTCAATTCTGCTCTGTTACACTGAACTGTCCTTTCTGGTAGCAGAGCCTCACTCTTTTAACTCCTGTAAATTTATGATTAATTTTAATAGCTTACATGATAAGTAAGGTATTATCTTTTATATTTATTATTCCAGGTGAAATTTAGGATCATCTGACTGATTTTGTTAAAAACGATTAGGATTTATGTATTAAAATAGGGAGCATTTAACATCATTACAATTTGTTAAAAAATATTTCTCTTTAAAAATTTTGCTGTTTTCTGCATATAGATATAATCCAGGTGTCACGTGCCCTCCACACGTTGTTAAACATTCAGATTGAACTGTCTTAAACCTTCCCCCAAATGGAGTGGAACCCAGAGTAGGTGGACCCTCGAGGACAGGGGTTAAAAGCTATTGGTTAAAAGCTATTGGTTAAAAGCTCTTCAGGTGATGTGCAAACTCTTCAGAACCGATAGCCTGCGCTCCTCTACTGACTGGATGACTCAGTTGGGTCCTGCTGAAGGCCAGCTGCTTGGGCTTCAAGAACACAGGGATCTTGCAAGGAAGGGTGAGAGCAGTCTTTTCATTTGGGCTGGGCAGTTTCCTCAGAAAGGAATCAACTAACCTTCTGCTAGACGGTTCATGCTGGCTGTTAGTTTTCTGAGACCCAAGTGAAGGAAAGGGGCCAAGGTCTCACCACTGAGGACGTCAACTTTCATCTGATCCTCTGTTTTCAGTATGGCCCCTCACTCTCACTTCTCTGCGGTGTGGGGTATCCCCAAGCTTGGAACCTGTCAGATGGACCGTCTCCAAAGAGAAAACTTTCAGACTTCTACTGAAAATGGGGAGAAGCGGTGACGTGACAGTGTGAGGTCAGGGCAAGGATCCAGGAGTCTATCTGCTCAACATAAGGACTTTTAACCAGTCTTCCTGATCTCAGCCACTTGCTATACTCTTGTCTTCCTGAGCTTTTCTGGAGCCATGTGGAAACTCTCTCACTTCCTGTTGGTTTCTCTGCCTTATAGGCTTAGATTTCAAATTTCTCTCTACTTTGTTAAGTCAGTCACCATTTTCCTGCTTCCAAAATGTTGATATATATATTGTTTTCTATCCTTTACTTCTTGTCCTTGTGGATTTAAACCTTTCGAATATTCTTTTACAGTCATTTCAGGGGGATTTCAAGAGAGAGCAGAACCCGTGCTTTCAATACACCATGTTTCCGTTATATATTTTTAAAACTTTTCCTATCATTTTTTTTGAGATGTGTCTTTTGAAAACGGTATATAGTTGCATTTTTAAACTCATTTTGAGTCTGTTATTCTTTTTTTTTTTTTTTTTTTTGAGGTATGATTTACATAAACAGCTGAAGGCTGCTCACTGATGGCACTCCCAGTGGCTGGAGCAAAAAATCCTTCCCTGAAGGGGGTCTGGGCAGTACCTCCTCGTGTCTGCCATATCCTCCTTGTCAGTAACTCCCAAGGAAAACATCATTCTCACTTCTATTACCATAGATTAGTTGTGCTTAATTTTTAATTTCATTTAAATGGAATCACAGGGCGTGTACTCTTTTCATTCTCGTTTATTTTGTTCAACAATATGTCTGTGAGATTCATCATCTTGCTACATGTAGCAAAAGTCATTCTTTTTCATTGCTATATAGTATTCAATTTAAAGCCCATACTACAATTTCTTTATCGACTCTTTCATTAATGGAAGTTTGGGTTGTTTCCACTATGGCTATTATTAAAAATGTTACTATTAACATTCTTATACATGTCTATTTCATGTCTTATATACATCCTATTATAGAGGACATAAAAACTAAATGCTCTTGGCATGTATCCCAAGAGCAGAACTGTTGGATCATAGGATATACCCATGTTTACCTTTAACAGGTATTACTAAATAGTTTTCTTAAGTGGTATGTACTGTCAATTTGTTGATTTCATTTCCATTATATCTTTGCTATCTATGTCATTGATTTGTGCTTCAGCTTTATTTTTCCTTCCATATACTTAGGATTTAATTTGCTTTTTATTTTGTAATTTCCTAAGATGGAGACTTCAGTCATTGATTTCCAACCTTCCTTTTTCTAATATATTCATTTAAAACTAGAAATTTCTCTTTGGTCAGAAGCTGCATTCCACAAGTTTTGATATGCCAAATTTTAATTATTATTGAGATCAGAATGTCTCATAACTCTTACTGTGATTTCTTTTTTGATACATGTGTTATTGAAGTTGGAGGTTTTCTACTTATGTTTCTGTTACTGATTTCAAGTTTAATTCTACTGTGGTCAAAGAGCATTTCCTCTATGTTCTCAGTCCTTTGAAATTTTCTGACTTACTCTATGATCCAGCATATGGTCTATTTTGGTAAATGTTCCACATAAACTTGAAAAGAATGTGTTTTGCAGTTGTTGGGTGTGATGCTCTATACAGTATTTGTCAATTGGGTTCAGATCTTCCATGTTTTTATTAGTTTTTTCTCTATGTATTACTATCAATTATGATGAGTTACTGAGAATGATGTATTAAAGTCTCCAAACTATAATTGTGGATTATCAATTTCTGCTTTTAGTTCTATCAACTTTTGCTTGATATCTTTTATAACTATTAGGTATATACAGGCTTTAAATTATTATGCCTTCTTGATGAATTGGCTCTTTTATCATGGATGTCCGTCTGTCCTTATTAACATTTCTTGCCTCAAATCCCATTGTTTGCTATTAATAGAACTACATCTATTCATATAGTGTTAGTGAATCGTTAGTGTTTTGTATGAAATACAAAACATTAGTGTTTGTATGGAATCTGGTTGTGGTTAGGGTTTGTATGGAATCTCTCTTTTGTCTTCCTATTTTTCCATCTTCCTGTGTCCTTACAAATAAAGTCTCTTGTAAACAGTCTTCTATTTAAAATGTGTCTCTTGTAAACAACACATAGTCAGCTTCTTTTTTAAAAACCAAATTGGAAAATGAGTTCAGCAAAACATATAGCTGGTAATTGCCAGATGACCTCAGAACTGGAATTCCAATTCATCTGGTTCTGTTTCCACAACTGCCCTTTGTCTTTGAATATATAATTTTGGAAAATTTCAGGATTTTTCTAGTTAATGTAGTGAGAACGTTGGGTGGCTATGACCTACTCTATTCTGCCATAAACTGCAAGTCCTGAGTCTTTGTCATTTAGTGGCAAGTTTAACTACTCACATAACTATTTTACCTGCTCTAACTTCTTATATCTTATTTAATGCTTTGTGGCTATTTTTCATTTTACTTTTTGATAGATTTATCTTTTTAACTCTAATACTGTAGACACTGTGTATACAGATATCACACGACTTCTTGATATTTGAAAACAGTACAAAACCATTGACCCTTGCTACCACATTCAATGAGAAATCCAACATCCTCTCCACGATTTGGGCACATTTATAGGCACTTACATTTTCATGACAAATTTTGCTTCTGATTGTCTGTGTCTTCCACATTCGACATCTCTTGAGCACTTTCCTTGGCTGTGCAATACCCACAGCTTTGTCCTGGCCCAGATGTTTCTCTATTCCCTTTCGCTTTATTCCCCCCACCAACCTCTCCACCCCTCCAAACTTTATACTAAACTTTTAATTACTTCCAAACCTTCTGCAAAGCTTTTACTGAAGACTTGAGGTGATGAAGGGATGACCAAACTTCTTTGGTCATCCTGACATTATAGATTCCTTACGAACCACCTTCCCCCACAGGGGACTGTTCCCTCAGCATGTAAAGCTGACACTGGACATTTACTTTTGCATAGGTAATATTTGAGCTCTCTACCCCTAGTCAAGCCTACCCACATTTGTAGATCCCAAAACTCATTAACATGCTATGCTAGAAAAAGGACGTGCATTTTATGGATCTCATGCTCACCAGCACCCAAATATTTGCCTGTGATTTTAAGTTTCAGCCTTTGCCCCAAATTGTCATTCTATGTGGAAAGGACCAATGGAAAGGCTTATTTTTCCCTTTGACATGACTTACACTATAATTATTTTTTTTTAACCTCTCTCTATTCCTATGTTTGTTCTGTAGGAGGTTGCCTTTCAATAATATTTGAGCCAAAATTCTTGGTCACATCAAGCAAAAAGAAATCACATCTGGGCTTCCCTAGTGGCGCAGTGGTTGAGAGTCCGCCTGCCAATGCAGGGGACGCGGGTTCGTGCCCAGGTCCGGGAGGATCCCACATCCCGCAGAGCGGCTGGGCCCGTGAGCCATGGCCGCTGAGCCTGCGCGTCTGGAGCCTGTGCTCCGCAACGGGAGACACCATAATAGTGAGAGGCCCGCGTAACGCAAAAAAAAAAGAAATCACATCTACTCATTGCCCCTCCCTCGTGTAAAATAAGACACTTAATAGCCTTTTATGTCATATGCCCTAGCTCCAAACTGCTTTTGAAATAATCTAAGCTTTTTGATCCAAATTACTAATTTTTTACATTATATATATTACCTTTCAAGTAACTTTTATTAATCTGCCCAGGAGTTGCTGTCTAAAAATATTAGGATCAACTCTCCCTCCATTCACTGCTCTTTTCTGTCATACTTGCTTTTGCAGAAACCACGTAAACACTGATGCAGATTTCTCTTTTATATATTTATTTGGTTATTTCAATGGGAATTTGGAAGGGAGGGAAAATTATCAATACCTGCATGCTTAAATGCAGGGGAGGTTATCTGCATCTTGAACTAGAAATCCATTTGTTTACTTTTACTGAAGCAAGGTCTCCTACTAAAACTCATTCCTTAGATGATATCATGTCCAATTTTTAAAGTTATATTCACGCTCCCTTCCCCAATCCTACCTAATCCTTCAATTTTCTCCTTCCACAATGACCCTTCCCTTACACTTTTAGGCCACCATCCTGATATTTGCCTAGTAAGAGTTTATTCAAAGAATACAAATTAATTTTCATATTCACCCCAGTCTGTTTTTATTTTAAAATGCCTACTGCATTTTTACTGCATAACACAGACGTTATTTCTAAAATTCTGTTTAAAATTGATTTTTCTTGGTAAATTAAATGCACTAGCAGAGCTGTTATTTAAAGAAAGATCTCGGTGAATCATTTTGCAAAGTAAAGAATTTTTATGCAATGTGAATAAACTCCTATCCCAACTTATTTCCACTCCTCTTCCCACTAACAACAATAACAACAAAAAAATCTGTTTTGTAAATTTGGAATGCTGAATAGTAAATAGGGTTTACCGTATTTCATTTAAAAACCAAATACAAACATTTACAGACTCCGCACTAAGGCTCTCTCATATCCGTATAAATAATTATGCATCCTCTTTATTTGAGAACGTGCTATGTGACTGCTTTCACTTTCTCTTCTTTCTTCTCCCCCCACCCACACTGTGCAGACGCTTAAAGGGAACTGAGAGACAAGAAAGATTAGAGAGAAATAATGTTTTTCTTTGTAAACGTTAAAAAACTCTTAATTTTTCTTCCTGGGCTCAAAGCTCCTTCAGCTTTCTTCTGTCATTATTATTGGCCTTCAGAGATAAAACAAATGTGCTAAATAGCATGGACCCGCTGGCGGATTTTTGTGTTTGCTGCTTTCTCAGGCAATGAAGCCGGCAGCCTAGGATAATCAATTCATTTGCTCGAGTTTAACTTTTTGGCAAAAACCACCACTCCAACATGAATGTCCATTCCCATTTCAGGAATTTCTTTGCATGGGACCTTTCCCAGCACTGCACTCTTGATGAGTTAGTAATGATGACTGTAATGGGGACGAAGTTTCCAAAACTGAGAAAACCTTGCAGTGAAAGATAAGCTTTTGCAGTTGTCCAAGAAACACAATAAAGTGCTGTTACCGAGTGGCGGTGCTCACTGACGGACCTGCTTCTGATGATTAAGGGAGAGAGCTCCGTGGGCTTCATGCTGAAGTAATTAGCAGACTTTCTGATTATATTCTGACAAGTTCAATACAGAGTTGTTTGGTTAGTTTCTACAGTCGCAACACACATGGAAAACACATGTGGCATGGACTGGAGTTCCTGCTACTTTAGAGGTATTGATAAAATATTTTTTTAAATGTAATTCACAAGCCTGTAACATTCCTCAACCTTACGGGATGTGAACCTACCTCCCAGTCAAAGGGCAAAGTCTTTGCCAAGCACCCCAGTGCTACCCAGCTGTCTGTACCACCCCAAAGCAGCACCACCCTGCCCCGGCCCCGACCTTGGCCTCAACCCAGGCCACTGCTGGGACCTGGCGCAGCACAGGAAAGCTTTGCATTCCAGAGACGGAAAACACCAAGCTGCGCCTGCTCTCATTCTCTTCCCTTCCAGCTCTTCCAAGGCTTCTGTGCTCCTGGAACCCGAGGACCAGGCTGCCAGCAGAATCCAGTGTTAAATCTTAGAAGGCAATATATAAATGACCAATGAACACAGAGTAAACACAAACACCAAGTCCTTGTGATTCCTCCTCTGAATTCATCTGTCATCACGATCAATCTCTTAACCCTGGCCACCATCACCTCTACCTTGGATGAAAGCAATAATCTCCTAAAATGTCATTCTTTTCTCCAAAACGTTCTTCCACTGCGGCCAAAGTCATATTTCTACAATGCAAATGTGATTGTGTTTCTTCCCTCCTCAAAGGCCTTCACCGCCTCCTTGGGCCTTCAAGATTGAATTCAAATTCTTTGGCATGGCTTGAATGAGGTGACTATATCATTTTGGGGTCCAAACCAATCACTACTGAGAGTGAAGGAGGGGAGAGGGTGGCTGTTATGCTGGGATAGCAGGTGTAAGTGGAGACTACCCCAGGGCACGTGGGGACATCTGGTCACCCAGAGCACAAGGGCTCTTCATGAGCTGATCCCAGCTAATCTCTCCTCCCTCACTCCCCTCTTTTCCCATTTTTGCACATGCTGTTCTCACTGTGTTGTATTCTGTTCTCCTTACCACCTACCCCTTCACCTGGTGGTCCTCCAGGACCCTGCTGAGGCTCTTCTTCTAGGAAGCCTTCCTCAAACTTTGAAGACCAAGTGCTCCCTTTTGGGTACTTCTCTTCCCCTGTGCTAACTACAGCCTTAGCAGAGACCACACCCTATTGTTTCCTTGTCTTTCTCCCCCTGTAGATTGCTAAGCTCCTTGAGAGCAGAGATCCTGGTATTGGTTGGCTCTCAATACGTATGGACTGGGTGTTTGTGTCCTCCCAAAATTCCTATGCTGAAATCCTAATCACCAAGTAGATGGTATTAGGAGGTGGGGCCTTTGGGAAGTGATTAGGCTGTGAGAGTGGATCCCTCATGAATGGGATTAGTGCCCACATAATAGGGACCTCTTTCACTCCTTCCATCATGTCAGGAAAGAGAGAAGACCAAGAATCAAGGTCCTCACCAGACACCAAATCTGCTGGTGCCTTGATGGTGGACTTCCAGCCTCCAGAACTGTGAGAAACGAATTTCTGTTGTTTACAAGACACCTAGTCTTTGATGTTCTGCTATAGCAGGCTAAGGCACCACATAAAACTCCAAGGGCCGCTGCAGTTGAGGAGCTAGCAGTCTGCAGAGATTCTGGGGCCACGGTGTTCGCGCTGTACTCCGGGCGGCGCTGGGAGCCTGAGGAAGGCTCTGGGTACACAGCACATCCCTGGCTTCAACTCACTCTGCCCTGAAGTTCTGGCACAAAATAAACCATTATCGTCTTTAGGGACTGACAAGAAAACTGTAATTTAGGATATAATGATGAGAGGAAGAGAGCAGCGCCTGGCAGGGAGCTGAGTGAGGCTTCTGGGTGCTGATCACACAGACATGTTCAGCATGAGAAGGGGCACTGACCTGAGGGACACGCTTCCCTGCACGCACCTTATAAGAAGTTCTCAAGTAGGATGAATACTTTCTAAATCACGTCTCCAAAGGGGATCCCTCGGGAATCTTAGGACATCGACTCTAGCAAGTCCCGCCTCCATGCTGCCCCCTAGCCACGGCACGGCTCTGCAAAGCCTTCCGTGGGCTTAAAGGGATCTGACCACCGCCGCAGCATTAGGGCTTGGCGACCGAGCGCCACAGCCCAGCAAATCGAAAGGAACCGCTTGCTAATTGCCTGGGTGCACGTTCAACGTGTCTAAGGTATGCTTTCATTTTTGTTAATGGCGCATGTGTTTCCAATGAACATTCCAAATGTGTGTTCGAGCCCTCCGCCCTTTGGGGGATGTTCACAAACAGCCTCCAGTATACCCTGCATATGTGCGTGCTCACATTCCATTTGAAACACACACTGCCCAGACATGCATATTTATGGCTGCGCCTCTGTCTTCAGCCTCCCCGCCCCCCTCCTCTCCCAGTCCCCTGCCCCCGATTTCCATTTTTGCTTTCCTGGAAGCAGACTTGTCCAGGAACGCCTGGGATTTTCACTGGCCCGTCCCCGTGGTCCTAATATGACCCGGGCTGCCGACATCCAGTGGCTGCCTGGCTTCATCACAGACGTATATTCTGCCTGGTTATGCTGGACCCTGTCCCTCCTAAAGGGAGCCCTGCCCAGAGCTGCCCAAGTGACCCCAGCCAGAGGGAAGGGTCACAGCTGCTGCCCCGTGGTGAGCAGAGGCCCTGCGGTGCCTGGACCGCTCTGCTCGGGCTTCGAGGGCCGAGGCAAGGGCCCGACCACCCAGGGCAGCCGAGCAGCCTCACGCCCTGCGAGCCCGTCCCCGCCCCTTCCTCCACCGTAGAGGCCTAACCGGCACTCATTTCCTGACAGAAAGCTCAACTTGAACTGTGAAACAGAAGCCATTTTAAAAGAAACCGACTCCGCGTTTTATTATTTTTCCAGAGAAAACAGGTTCCGCCTTGGCCGGGCCTCGGAGCCGCGCGGGACGCGCCTCCGCCCATCCCCCCCGCCGTTCGGGGGCGCGTGGGCCACGAGGGGCTTTATTTCAGAGGAAATCCTTCCCTTTGAATCCGAGACTGAGGGAGGGAGAGAGAGACTATAAGAAGGAAAAAAGGTTGGTTTTAATATGTGAAGCTGGTGCCCCTGGGGGAAACTTTAATTCTTGTCAAATGTTTCGGGAGAACGCAAAAGGGAAACTTGCCACGTTTGCACATGCTTTTACGGCTTTCCAGCTCCGAGTCTCTGTGCAAAGCCTCTCACTCGCATCCAAGGAGATGCTAGAGGGAAGGAGCCCCCCCCCCCCCCCGATGGCCTGGGAAAGGGAAATGAAGGGATGCCCAGCAAGGGACAAAGCGGCTGTGCAGCCGCAGTCAGCACCACGTGCCTGAGGGGGTCTCAGCGGGAGGCGACCGAGGCAGGAGCAAGGTGAGGAGCGGAGCTGGGGGGCGTTCAGGGGCGAAGCAGCCCCTTCCCAAGATGGACAAGGCTGAGAAAACGCTTCTCATCCACCTGCCCTTCTTCACAGACTCTGCAGGTCTAGGGGGTCTGCGTGTCAGGAGACGCTGGAGCGCCAGAAAAGGGTGTTAGGAGACAGGGCCCTCCACTGATCCCGAGGGGCCACGTAAGTGGAGCCTTGGTTAGAGTCGTCAAAAACCCATTTCCCAGCCCTAGTTTCTGAAATCCGATGCCCTTGGGACAAAACAATCAGGAATTCTAATTCTAACTGGTTACTTCTGAGCATAGCTGGGGTTTTGAAGAGGAAGGGGAGACGGTGGGGAGAGCAGGCAACTCCAGAGATGAGATGGACACCCTGCAGACATTTCTCCTGCAAAAATAAAATCACCCTGCAGGTTGGTCAATATTCTGCAGATAAACAAAGGCTGTGACAGCCCCAGAGTTTAAACTGAGATGGACTGTGAAATGAGATCTTATTAGATCCCCTGCCCAAGACACACATGGAGCCTTCAGCCTCGGGGGACTTCAGAAGGGTTTGGGGGCACAGGACTCTGGGCATGGTCCCCAGGGATGGCTGGCTTCTCTTGGGCTCTTAGGTCCATTCAGGTGATCTCTATCACCTCCCACATCATTGCCCTGACCTCTGGAGCGAGGTAAGATCTTGTCCCTCCCATAACTTCCTTCTCACAATGTCATTTTTCTGTGTTTAAAACCCGTCTTCCTAGTTGGACTGGTGACTTTCCAGGGGCAGAGCTCTGCTGTGTTGCTCACCTCTGAATCCCCAGTGCCTACCTTAGGCTGGCACATGGCAGAAACTTAACAGCTCTTTGCTGAGTGAATGAATGAATGAATGAATGAATGAACCCTCCCGCTTGCTGCTAGTGAAGGAGAGTGCCGGGAAGGGAGATGCGAAAAAAGAAGAGGTGGAGGTTTTTAAACCCCTAACTGGCCTAATTTGGTTTAGCGCAGTTTAGGAAAGAGCTTTGAAGGCATAAATCCCTTAGGGCCATCCCCAATACTGCCTAAGAGAAGCATGGCCTGGGGACCCGTGGGGGTTCCCACCGCGCAACAGGAGTGCCTGTCTGCCATGCTGGGGGCAGGCTTTGGGGAGCTGGTTGCACAGCGCGAGTTGCCAGACACACAAACAAGCAGATTGTGAGGAGAAGGCCAGCTTTATAGAACAAGCAGCAGCTCCCAGGGGATGTGACGACGCCAGTCCCTGGTGTGAGCACACATTCCCCGGCCCCATTCTTTTGGGTTGAGGCACAGAAGGCTGCCATTAAAATACAGGTGTTATCTTGGAGGACACGCTAACAGGAATTTAGGAAACGAGTTAGGTAAGTTCTTTCATGGTCCATGAAAAGCATGTTGGTACTTAGAACAAGGAAGGAAATGGATCCAAAAGGGAAACGAAGAAGAATGCCAGCAGCAAAGGCAGCAAAGCAAATAGTGCCTGAGAACGTTATTTAGAAAAGAAAGCTTCTACCCACACGGCTGACACAGGTTCCTATTCTAGGTGTAGTTCCAGTGTTTACAGCGTCTCCAGGCTGATAGGTGCGGAAACTGTAGTGGACATGCTATGCAATGATTTCAGCAAAACGTGTGACAGAACATCCAACAATATTTTTATAGAAAGTGTGGTGAAGTACGCGCTGGATGATAAGAAGTTGAGCTGGATTTGAAATGGATAAATTACTGAATCTGAAGAGTGATTAACAGCCTGATAACATCTAGAGAGTTGTTTCTAGACTTTAACTTTTTAATCAGTCATTTTTATGGGGAAAATATCAATGTTCCAAGTGAAAAACATCAAGAGAGAGAGCTGGTATTACAGACAGACTCATGATTCAAAATGCCATCAACAATCTCAAATATTGGCTAAAATTGATGGAATGAACCTTAACACAGAAGGAAGATGGATAATGTCTTATATTTAATCTCCAAAATAAATCACAGAAAAACAGGATGGAGGAGACTCAGGTTGGCATGAGCTCATAAGAAAAAAATCAGAGGGCTAAGAACAACTAGAATGTAAGTGGAGGAGAAAGAGAAAAAAACAAGAGAAATGACTGAAGAAATAGGATGTGCTACCTGGAAAAGGAAGTTTGGGGACATGTGAGTGTTCTCTTCAAATATTTAAAGGACAGTCTATCAAGAAGAGGAGGGGGTTGCATAAAGAAATCAGGGTGACAGACTTGTTCAACAAGAGAACGGAGAACCTCCGAGGAGCTGGTGAGGCTGCCTTGTGAAGCAGTGAGCTAAGCTCCCTGTGCTGCAAGACCAGACCAGATCCAGCGCTTCTGCTGACAGACATCTTTGCAGCCAGAGATCTTGCAGTGAAACTGGATGATTCCTCGGGTCTCCTCTCTTGCATAGCCTCTGATTCTAGGAGCACCGAGGAAGCCTTTATTTACAGCATTGAATTATACACAAGTACCAAGCACTACAACAGACCCTCTTGATAAGAATGCACATCCTAGGAAATAGGGAATAGAGAACAAAGCACTAAAACAAAGCCCAAGTGGACAGGAGGTTTTGTGCATGTAGTTTGGGGGTGGGTGTTCCAACCTGTGGACAAGGATGGGTTTGAAATAAAAGACAGCAAAGGTGGAGGTTCCATAGCCCACAGTGGGAACTGTTCAGTGGAAAGGTGGTTGGTCGAGCATCTTAAAAGTTCCCCTCAGACTTTTGATTGTGGGTCACTTTTTTTTTTTCTCCCTTTCCCTGCCTCTTGGCGAGGACACATATCGTTAGGTCGCTGAGTTTTCCTTGTGAATCACTCACAGAGCAAGCAGTCGCTCTGCCATGTCATAAAATATTTTTCCACTTAAGGACACAAAAGAATTTGTTGTGAACACAGAGAACCCTGACATGCTGTCCTCTCGCCAGCAGTCCCAGAAATTGTCTGCAAGAAGAGTCTGAGGAAGGAGGAGAGAAAGGGCTGTCTCCAGACTCTTAACGCACAGGGCTCCCCCAGGCAGGTCTTATTCAATCCGTCTGGCTGGTCTCATGAAACATTCTATTCTGTACCTTCTGGGCTGTTGAAGATGCAGAGTGGAGATTTATAACAACAGTTGTTCAATCCAGCCCAACTGGCTTGGCACAGGGAGGAGCTATGTTTTTCAGAACAGCTTTTCAACATTCCTACATGAGTTGAGATGCATGAAAATTTCAGTTTTGAAACAACCAGATGTTTTTGTCAGGAAAGAAATAGATGACCTCAAGGAGGCCGGGAGGATAAACTCAGGGCTCGGGGAAGAAAATGGTACCGCGGGGAGCTCATGTCTTTCTCATAGCCCCTACCAGCCACTCACCATGATTACCTACTTGTGCCAAAGCCAGACCCCACTCAGCATTTTCCTTCCCACTGGGGCTGCAGTGCTAGGAGTTAAAGACACAGCCCGCCATGTTCCACCGCAGACACCGGGAGTGGGTGGGTCCACGGCTGGGAGCACACCTCTCAAGGCGGAACTAGCCCACATGAAGCAGATACACAGTGAGCTGCAGAAGGTAGCAGAAACAGCACCAAGCTTAAAAGAGGGGCTCTGGGTTCTCAGCCACTCATTTGGTTATTTCCTGGAGCTCCAGCCTCGTCTTCTGTCAAATGAGGGGCTGGGAACAGATGAGCCCTAGAGCCTTTTGCAGCCCCCTTGATTCAGGAAATCTCCGAGTCCTCTCTTCCTTACAAACAGATGATACATTGAGATTGATTGTGAGGAAATAACTTCTCTATTACCAGTTACCAGCTAAAAGATAGAAAGGGTTTTATCTCAATAAAGATGGCATTTCCTAATTTGAAAAGCAAATCACTTCAGTACATTCATGAATTGCACCTATATTATAGTGACCACAGTCACAGACTTTTCAAAATTGTCTGGATTTCAAATATTCTCACCTGCTATCTTACCATGAGTTACGATTTTCTGTTAAGAAACCATGGTCAGGGACTTATAAATACTGGTGGGGAAATGGAGAAAGGAAGAAAGGCACAGAGTTCATATTTCATGTGACTCTTTTTATCCCGCACGTGGGGTTTTCTTGTTACTTCTTCACATCCTTTCTGGTAAGTCCTTTTTTGGGTTCTCGAGCAAGAGAAGCCCAGGAGTGACACACCTCCGCCTCCCTGGTCTCCGGGAGCTCCGAGTCCTCGGTGTGTCTAAGACATTGGGCTACACCAGGTGTCTGTCTGCTGCTACGGTCAAGAGCTAAGCCCTCTGGGCACCTTAACTGGTGCTCCTCGGTGGTCTGCCACCTGCTACTATTTCCACTCTTGTTACCTCTCTCCTCTGTTTTTAGAAAACCCTGCTTGGTCACGGGGAGGCCTTGACCCGGCCAGAGAGCTCTGAGGGTACCTGTCTTCCTCTGTGCTCACCACACATCCACCCCCAGTGCTGCCCTTTGCCCGATGAGCCCCAGCTCCCCGGGCAGCTCCCCTTGCTTTCCGGGTGCTACCAGCACCTGGGTGACTGGTCTAGCGCTGCTCTCATCAAGCTACTCCCTCTCCTATAGCCGTGCCAGCACGCCTCTCTCTTCTTCGGAGAGAGCCGGGAGAAACCATTACAAACGTGTTCGAAATTACACATCCCCACTCTCCTTGACAGAGAAGCTTTGCAAACCTCATTACGAGAGCTGGAGAAAATTCCACGGGACATTTCTGGGTTCATGGTTATTATTTTGCATGTGTTGCTGAGCTAATAGAGTGTGACCTTGGACATCCGTGATCCAAGGGAAGATGGTCGCCTATGTCCAGAGGCTATCCTACCAGCGCAGCAGAGATGGCTACCATTTTGGCTACTCACCCCCATTCGCTCTACTTGCAGACTTCTTGAAAGACAGGAGAGCCAAGGAGACAAAGATAAAGCGGAAAGGAATACATGTGGGCGGGTTTGGGAATGAGTCCTCTCACTTCCCTCCTCTTAGTCCCCCTCCCTCCTTGCTTTTCAGATGGTGGATGGACTGATTAGCATTATATTATTATTTTTCAGTTTTTCTCTGACTCTGTGAAACTGAGCTCTACCAGAGCTGGACTTAGACTTGTAAATACTCTTCTAGAGAAGTCTTGCTAAGTGGAAGCAGCCTGTTCAGTTCACTTTTCTCCTCTGGTTACCACCGATGACCTCCAGACATCTCAGTTTTACATAATTCTCCAGCAAGTAAAGCCACCTCTCCATTGCCTCTGTTGGAAAGAACGTCATGCTTGACCTGCTCCCTTGCTGGTGTGTGAGCCTGACAATGTGCGAATCAGCCCAGCTCAGATAAGGAAAACTCCAGATACAGACCTCATGGTTTTATATCTTCTCCAGAAGATCTGAGTGCCTGGTGAATGTATTGCTAAACAGACACATTAGAAGTGAAGTTCTCTACCACTTCATTGAAACCAATCTTTTGCTATAAAAACAATAGATTTGCATCAAGCAAAATGTGAAAAAACACCATCTGACCTCAGGCCATGTAAATAACTTCAACAAGCAAAAGCTAAACCATACTGAGCCCATCTAACAAGAAACATATATTGAGAAATCTAGCATGTGGGAGAACTTCAGCAGATTTTTGAAAATCCAGCAAAAATGGGAACTGAACAGCTCAGATACACCTGATTTCCAGTGTCTTATACATTCCGGAAGCAAAGAATGGAAGGCTTATGGAATGCAATGAAAATAACTTCACCTTGAACCAAGAGTTTAGAGAACCGGTGCCATCCCTTTTCTCCTACCATCCTGCTTCCTCAGTTCTTGAATTGAGATACCATTGTTAACAAGCCAGCCATCCCCTAAAAGATGAACACCACAGTTTTCTTTTCATTCATTCCCTGAAGAAACTGGAAGAGAAAAAATATATTCTTATCCTATTGGATAAAAATATCTCTTGATAAATAAATGCTGAATTCTTAACAGGACATTGTACAACCAACACCAAAAGTATTCTTTCTTCTGCAAAACTTTAAGCACAATTTCAGGTCAAAGAGTTAAGAAACAATTTCCAAAAAACAATTCGGAAACTACATCCATCTGTCTAAAAAGACCTCGTTTCCAAAACCCTATTGTTAAGCTTTTTGTTTCCCTGAAAATGTTTTTCTTTTCATCTCAACTTTTACCTAAAGCAAGGACCAAGATTTACTTACAGGAATAGCTCAGAAAATTTTTTTATCCCACAGTCCTTTTTCTTCTTGATTTCTAAGCATTGCTACCCACAAAGCAGGATCTTTCTGTCTGTGATAATTACTGCGTGCAAAGTTCTGATCCTTTTATGTGAAAATGTGTGTTTTTTAGATTAACATCAACTTTACATTCAGTCAATTGTTCAGAGTTCGAAGGCTTTAAACAGTCATCTTCATCCTTCCATTGTTGCCATGGAGACGTAAGCACCTAGCATGCAACCCCATGTCTCCTAAAAGGGACATTCGCTCTTTGTATTTAAGAGGTACATGGGGCACTGGGTGTCCTGAGAATTTGGAACCATCTGGTACATGGCACAGAGCACATTCCAGATGGTGAACTCTAGCACGCTGTCCTCCGTCCAACTGGAGGGTGGCAGTTGGCTAATGAGGAATTCATGTATCAGTCTAGCAGCTGGAACTTGAACTCTTGGTCCAGAGAAGTAGTGTTTTCTAACTGGCCATAACTGAAGTCTCTCTATGATTCAGGGCAGTAAGTCCTTTTCTTGAAATGTACAAGTAATCAAGGCATGGAGGTGTTAAGAACAAGACAGCAGCCCCAAATGGAGCCACTTATGCTACACCCCACATCACCCCCACTGAGGCTTATTTACAGTTTTAGCCTCTCCCAGAAATGGAATGTGAAACCAGTCCAATCAGGTTTCACCTGGTCAGCACTAGGCCTGATCGACCCCTGCCATCCCCTAAAGGAAAGTGACCTTTCCACAATGAACCCACTTTTCTGCCTCCCTGTTTCCACTCCCTTCTCCTTTCATTTCACTTTGAATGTATTGATATTTGCCAAACAGAAACAGACTCACAGGCACAGAAAACAAACTCGAGGTTACCAAAGGAGAAGGGAAGTGGGGAGGGACACATTAGTGGCATGGGGTTAAGAGAGACAAACTACTATGTATAAATAGATAGGCAGCTAAGATATACTGTACAGCACAGGGAAATATACCCATTACCTTGTAATAACCTATAGTGGAATATAATCTGCAAAAATACTGAATCACTGTGCTGTACACCTGAAACCAACACAATATTGTAAATCAATTATACTTCGATTTAAAAAAAAAGTCTTTCATTTCTCTCTGCTAGATTGGATGCCGCCCGATTCACTGAATCAAGCCAGTAGGATCTTGAAAACTTATTCCGTTGAGTTCTGTTTTCCAAGAGAGGACAGGGTTGGGTCACCTCAGGGCTTCATTCACTTTGAGGCTGAGACAGCTAAAAAGAACCACCGCACAGAAGCAGAGCCCTAAGAACGGGGTAAGGAACAACTGCTTTTCCCAGGTGAGAACATGTAAAACCTCAAGCAGCTCTTAAACCTTTAGGCCGTACTTAGCTTTGTTTCAGTGCGCTCGGCTCTGGGCAAGGTAAGAGGGGCAGAGGAACTGACCGAGCTTCCGACGGCTCCTGCCGCCACCATTTTCAGAAGCTGATTTAAATAAAGCGGAAACTCGCAGAAGATGTCTCCCTGGAAGTGCCCACAGAGTTTAAGGAGAAGCAGAAACGTACCTGGCAGAGCCTGGCTGGGTCTGATTTGTCTGCGGAACCCTCCTGAGAAGTGAGCGGCTCAAGCACGCCGTCTACCTGGGATGACGACCTCGTGTGCGGGCGCATGCGCCGTGAGCGGCAGCCATGACGCCGCGCTGGGCTAACCTAGGAGGACCGGCTTACCTCCCATGGCACACGCAGGAATCATCGCCGTCTGACGAGAAGAGACAAAGGCATGTAGGAAAGGACACGTTTGAGGTGGGAACATGAACAACTGGGGGGCGGGGGGGATGTGAGCGGGGACAGCAAATGCGAGTTGAAAATAATCAGTGTATTTGGTGAGGAGAACTTCTTAATACTTTTCAAAAAACCCACAAAACCCCAAGCGAAGAGCAAAACAGGTAAGAAAGAGGGATAAAAGGGGGAAAGTCCGCGAACTCAGGTGTAAAAAGCCTTGTGGCACTGAAGCCCGCGGGGCCCGGCCGGGCGGCCCCCCAGCCCCACGCGGTTCCCCTTCTCTCGCCGTGTCCTCCGCGTGGAGTCGAGCTGGTTCCCGGGTTAGCTCCGGGCAACGGGGGGAAACGCTCCGTGGCGCTTCGGGTCGCCGCGCTGCCCGGGAGGCCCGGGCCTCCACCAGAGCAGCGCGCAGGCGCGCCCGTCCGGTCCCGAGGCTCCCCTTCGCAGCGCGGACGCGGGGCAGCGGGGCTCTGACGGCCACCCTCCTCCACCCCCCGGCAGGTGCGTCAGTTCTCGCTCTTTGGCGGCCGCTCACCCACCCGCTCCCTGTCGCTCAGCCGCTGTGCCCGGGCAGCGGGAGGCGGCGGGCGCGGCTCAGGAGCCCGGGCAGCGCGCGGGGCGGCGCGCGAGGCCGGCCCACAGGCACGTTCGGCAGCCCCGCGACGCCGCGCAGACGGGGAAGAGGGAAGCGGGCCTCTGCAGGCGGCCCGGAGGGAGCCCGGTCCCGTGGGTCGCGCGGGCCGCGGCGAGGACCTGGGTTTGTCCCGAGTCCTGGGACGTCACCGGCGGGCTTGCAGGGAGCAGGACGCCGCCGGCCTCAGCTGGCGCCTGAAGAGAATCGCTGACCCGCCTACCGGGTTCGCGGGAACGTGTGATGAGAACAGGAACACCCCAGTTCGGGCGGCGACGACTCACGACGTCGGGCTTCCTGCTCTGGTGAGCGGGGGTCTTCGGACGTCCCCCCGTGGCAGCCCCTCGCTTCGTCCGAAGGGACCCGTGGACAAGCCGGGCAGGAACCCTGAGGGCTGGAGCGACCCTCCAGGAAGCCGGCAGCCCGGCGCGGCGACAGGCTCCCCACCGCGGCTTGGCAGTAAAGCTTAGGACGGAGCACGTGGGGAGGAAGAGGGGGAAGGGTGGCCTCTCCAGTTCCAGCAAGGCCGGCTTTACCGATGTTGGCAAACGGAGTGACCTTCCTCAGCGAGGAAGCTCATTTCAGCCCGGTTCACCCAGCCGGGCTGGGGGGCAGCCACAGCAAGTGTCCTAGACCAGCGGCCCCCAACCTCTTTGGCCCCAGGGACCGGTTTCGCGGAAGACGACTCTTGCACGGACGGGCTGGGGACAGTTCGGGCGGGAACGGGAGCGGTGGTTCAGGGGGTCACGCGGGCGACGGGGGGGCGCCGACGGAGCTTCGCTTGCCTGCCCGCCGCTCACGTGCTGAACAGGCTGCAGACACACGGCACTGCCTCTCAGGAAAGAAGAGCGCTGCCACCCCCCGGAGCGAGTGAGGGCGCCCCCCGGGAAAGCAGCCCGTTCACTTCAGGCTGAGACTGTACTACGTGTTAACGTGGATTTACCTTCCTGTTCCATGACACGCCAAGGCCTGTTTTGAAATTTAGAGATTACCGCAAGCGAGGCTTCGGTACGTGGCAAAAGTGGGAGCCAGCCGGAGGTCCATGCCCCGCCTCCTGGGGCAGTGCCCACCTCATGGAAGCTGCTGCCCGGAAGGTTCTCAGGTAATGAAAGGACCGGCTGCCTCTGGAGCTTTTAAGAGGAGACATATGGAAAGTCTGAAAAGAAATGTCTGTAGCTTCCATTAAAGGCGTGCTCTTCTGAGGGAATCCCATGCGCTCCCAGTTCCGTGGAGGGAGCCCCTGGTGACCAGAGTTCGTTCACAAGGGCGTCAGGAGGAGGTAGGTGGTACTCTGGTCTTGAAGAATGAGTACGATTTGGGTGGGTGCTGTGCTCGGAAGTGTTTGTGTCTCCCCAAAATTCATATGTGGTAATTCTGACCCCCAAAGGGAATGGCATTGGGGGGGCGGGCTTTGTGAGGTGCTTAAATCATTAGGGTGGAGCCCTCACGCATGGAGTCAGCGCTCTTACACAGGAGGCGCCAGAGAAATCACTAGCCTGTTGCGCCATGTGAGGACACAAGGAGAAGTCTGCTGCTGTGCTGCCGCCCTGATCTCAGCCTTCCAGCTCCCAGAGCTGCGAGAAACAGGTTTCTATCATTTAATTAGCTAACTAAAATGAAATTTAGAAATTATAATGTTTTAAAATATTTTATCAATTAAGCTATTTTGCTTTCCCCTAACAGTGTTCTGAGTAAAAATCCAACCCTCTGACACATTGACCTGACAACGTTGATGCTACCCTCAGGGTGCCCTGCTTCCCAGTGTGAGAGGTGACACTCTAGGTGCCGCCACTACCACCCCATGCCCCAAGAATCGGGTGCACACACCAAAAAGGTGTAAATGGAAGTCGGGCCTGGGTGGGGAGGGAGGAAGGGATGAGCTAAGAATCCTGCCCGGGTTCCAGAATATGCCTGGATTTTCAGATGGCGCTCAAGTCCTTTACTGCACCCCTAACCCTACAGGGTGAACCTCTATTCTTCCTGCAACCCTTGGGACTTGGGCTGATTCCAAGTTCTACAGCTGTTGCGCCACCCATCAGACCAACCTCTCTCCTTGCTTACTGTTGAAGAAATGCCATAAGCTATGCATTTGCAGAAGGAAACCAAAAGGTCTTACGTCATCCTATGTTGGTTCAGATGTATTGCTCATGAAGTTCACGTCAGTTTTTCTGTTTTGCAAAATCACCATGCTTGCAGCCAAATCAGCCATCAGCTGTTATCTTTTTAAAATTTCAAATACTGAAGTATTCTTGTTTTCCTGAAATGTCTTAAAAAGGTTATTTCGAGGCTGACACTCTGCTTGCCAGCTTTTATTTAGAAGCACATTTTTCACATATTCACTTCAATTCTCTAAAAGAGAAGAGGACCAAGAAAGTAAATAAAGCAGTGGCCGAGGTTACTACCCATCCATCAATCCCTGGGCCCTGATTAAGCCCAAGGCATGAAAACATAGCCTTTGAAGGCAGTGGCACCTGCCAGACCCTCTTTCAAAAGGGACCCTTGTTGCCCTTGAGGGTTTAGAATTGAAAAGGAAAGCTCTTCAAAGCCATCAGAAAGTGAAAATTAATCTAAGTGCATCCATGTAGCACAAGAGTGTCAGAATTTATAATTAGGGGTCATAAATCTTTTTGCCGTGGAGCAAAAATAAATAAGCATGCGAGAGCCAAATCGAAAGGCAGTGGGCGTTCACACACTCCTAGTGTCAGCTTTAATTTATTTCTCTACTTGGAAAGGGGAGACTTTGAAAGCTGGCTGCCAGTCTGGAGGGAGCCCCCTCAACTCTTCTTCTGGCCCAGACAAATGTCTGAACGTTGAGGGGAGACATCCAAAGAATAACACAGGAAGCTTTTGACTTCTTACATTGAAAAAGAGCTCTTCAGAAGGTAGGGGGATGGTTGGGGGAGAGAAAACAGAAAGAGAAGAAACCTCTTCTCTAGGAATCTCTTTTGTGTAATTCAGAATACTCAGCACGTTAAAACCAAATACCAGGACTTCCCTGGTGGCACAGTGGTTAAGAATCCTCCTGCCAATGCAGGGGACACGGGTTCGAGCCCTGGTCCAGGAAGATCCCACATGCCGCAGAGCAACTAAGCTCATGCGCCGCAACCACTGAGCCTGTGTTCTAGAGCCCGCGAGCCACAACTACTGAGCCCGCACACCACAACTACTGAAGCCCACACGCTCTAGGGCCTGTGCTTCACAACAAGAGAAGCCACCACAATGAGAAGCCCTCGCACCACAACGAAGAGTAGCCCCCGCTCGCCGCAAGTAGAGAAAACCTGCATGCAGCAATGGAGACCCAATGCAGCCAAAAAATAAATAAATTTATATAAAAAAAACCAAATACCAACAAACAAGTGAAAAAGAAAAGTCTGATTTACAGTATGCTGTTGGATGCACCTAGAAGGGGCTTTGGAAAGACATTCACAGACCATTTTAACTGTATTGAGAACTCTACTAGGACAACAAGTATATGTATGTAAATATGTACATATGTATTCACACAGTGCAGAGGGCACATAATCATTTCCCTTGCGAATGGAAACGACATCATTACAGCATTAAAACTGGAGGGGATCGATAGTAATAGAATTTCCTGAGAGCTCCACGTGGAGAAAGGTCAAGGAAAACAGCACCTGTGGAACCAATTACTTGTCATCAGACTCAGTGACATGAAAATACACCCGTTCCCTCTCTTCTGCTGTCACTCACTTGAAGGCATCAAAACAGAAAGCTTCTTGTGAGCAAAGTAAAAGAGCCACTCCAGGAAGATTGCAGAAGTTCTCTGGGAAGATGTCTTCTGCAGCAACCTTTCGAGATTAGCACTATGCTAACAAGTTTATGAGCTGAGTCAGTGTCACACATGAAGCTGCCAGACTCCTGAGTCACCCCTGAGCATTAGTGTTTCAGTTTCCCTTGTCTATTAAATAAGAAGACGTTTCTGTCCTAGTGAATCATTTTTATGTTTACGATATAATGAATTAAGAGATTGAAAGCACTTTTAAAGTATGAAGTGCCTTAAACATACAAGAAATGTATTGCTCCCAGATTACTGGGCAGAGAACACAGGGCACAGAGTCACCCACACAGGAGAGAAGGCTTTGCTATCTTCTCATGGTGGCCAGCGTGGGGTGGAAGTTGGTACGTGGAGCAAGGAGCAGGTGACTCTGTGCTAGACTTGCATGAAGCCAGCTGGATTGGAAGGCGGGAGCTCACGGGCAGCGGTGGGCTTGCTTGATAGACCTCTCCACGTAGGAGACTCAGAAGAAGTCTGACTTGCTAAAATTGCAACCTCACTTTCCAGACCTGTCTGTCTTCCATCATCAAGAAGAGCTGAGGAGTTAACCAGCATTGGGAATTAGTCTTTGGGGAGGAAAATACCTGATCTTACGCTAGACTTTGCATCATTGCAGGAGGCAAAGCCCACCAGTTTATCTAAGGCCTACGTAGAATGCCAGTGCCATAGAGAACAGGGCACCTGTAACACTACTTGGCCGTGCTAAGTCGTGGCTCCCATGAAGAGTCTCTCAAGGACCAAGGTCAGTTGAAAGGACCATCTTGAACTCTTCTGGCAAAAGAAGCAGGCATGTGCATGTAGTAAGTAAGGGCTTAGGTTCTAGCCAGTCCCCCCACCCATTTCACCACCCTTCCCCTACACTCAGTCTGTCCCTAAGCTTAATCAGCAGTTAACCAGCTTAACCAGTGGCCTTCTGCTTAAAAGTTTTATTTCATCTGAGAAGCCCGCACTTCAATATTTGTAAAATATTGTGGAATAAATAATCTGCTATTCCGGGAAGCATGAACTAATCCAGGGGTACAATAACATTAACAAATTCATCTTCTTTCTGCCGATGTCCTCCCCTTCAAGCTGGTCCCCGTGGTCACCTAATTCCACCAAGAAGAAAAAATCATTCCCTCTGTTCAGTAGGTTCATTTCTTATGGGTCTCCCTCACTCCTCCTATACCCTCTATTTCTTACCACAAAACCCTAGGGGGGGCATCAAGCAATAGACATTTATTTTTGCTCAAGTTCTCTGGGTCCACTGGGCATCTTTGCTGATCCAGGCAGGCATGGCTGACTTCAGCGGGGCTCATGTGGTCAGTCGGCAGGTCAGCGGGGTCAGCTGGGAGGAGCCACCTCTGCCCCACATGGCCTCTCGTCCGTCCTTCACCCAGATAGCCTGGCTGGTTCATACGGCCGCTGGGCAGGAGCACACAAAGCCTCTTTAGGCTTTAGGCTGGTACCTTATTCTTCTAGAGCATTCTGTTGGCTAAAACAAATCACAAAAGTTGGCCCAGATTCCAGAGGTGCAGAAACAGGCTCCGTGTCTTGGTGGGAGGAGGTCACTTCTAAATCACACTGCAGTGTGTGCATCCAGGGAGTGGAGAGTTGGGGCTATTTTTATCATCAGCTTTACCTTTAATAGATGGGACAAATAAGCCTTATGTTCCACATTAGAAGAGAATGATAACTATTTCTGTGCTTTTGCACAGATGTTTGTCCTGTCTAAATTCAAAGGTAATAATTTATTGGGTATGGAAGTCTCCAACAGCAAGTCCCCAAAGGAAAATTGCTATATCTTTTTTTATGAGGGGAGTTTTCTGAGGGACTTTAGCCTCCTAGTGACTAAAAATCCTTTCATTAACTGGGACAGGTTGTAGACAAGAAGAAGAAAAAAAACCTTAATTTCAGGTTTAAAGTTTGGGGCCTTTTTTTAATCCTTTAAGGAAAAGCAAAATCCTTAAGGAAAAGCAACTTTACCAAAAGAGAATGGACTTCCCACAATGTCTGTTAACAGTGGAGGGTAAGATTTCGAGCTTCTTGGTTGATGTAAGCCTGCCTGTTCAGACTTCTGACAGCTTCCTGATAACACAGACCTGGCGGGGTTTTCATATACGCGTCCACGCTGTTAATGTGCGTATATGTCTTTTAGGTGTCTGGATCCAATTTGATAGCCTTTTGGATTTCATGTAGCATAACTGTCTATTCACTGATGTAATAATTTTAGGAGATTGGAGAGCCAGGGTTGGAAATGGTCTTGCCAAAGCCAAGGGAAATCTGGTCTGGGGAGAGGGCTTCCTGCGGTCCCTTTTGCAGGGAGACCTGCCTGAAACAGAGGTTGGGGTCACTTCCCACTTCCTTTTATTGGAATGGGCTAGCCCTATGGTAAAGAGATTGTTGGTCACTCTGTGTCCAGTCCCTTTGCCATGTGACTTTTTGTTCTTCCTTCTAAGTGCAATGTTCTTCTTCCCTTGATTTTGGGCTCTGCTATGTTGCTTGCTTTGTCCAGCAGGCTATTAGCAACATGATGCAAGCAGAGGCTTGCTTTCTTGAGCCTGTGTCATGAGAAGAACATGCCTTGGGTAACTGAACAGTCCCAGGAAAACGAGAAACACCTAGAAGATGCTTGAACTGCTGAAATCATCCAAGCTGCCCCATTTGGCCTAAATTTGAAGCAGCACCAGCTGACCAGCAGATACATGATCCAGAAAAAAAGTTTATTTTTTTATGCCACCACGTTTTGGGATGGCGTGTTATGTGGCAGTGTTTCACAGTAGCTGACTGATACTAGCCCCCATGGAAAGTAGAACAGGTTATAAATTACAAGTGGAAACCTGACATTTGGTGTGTAATACAGGGTACTTACGGCTGCAAAATTTGGGAATTGTATTTTATCAATGTGACTTGATTGGTCCTCACTGACATTCAGTTGGCACCCAAGATTCCCTTGGTAACTGAGATACCAAATGGATAAACTGGATAAAAGAAAATTAGATATTTCATTTTTTCCCCATTTTTACTACAGAATTACCTTACCCCAAAGAGAATAATGAGCCGTTATACAACCATCGCCCAGCTTCAACAATTATCAGCATTTTACAAAATTTGTTGCTGCTACCCTAGCCATTGTTTTCTTGAAAATTAGCTCTTTTCAATTCCAGAACCACTAGAATTTAATTGGGTGAGTCTCTAGAGTCAAAGTAGAAAAGACTCTCTCTTAGGATCGCTTGGGTTCTTAAATTTGAGTTCAGGAGCTTCTTATGTCTTCAGAAATGTATGCAAAAGTTTGTGTATATAAATGTTTCGGGGGAGGATGTCCCTGGTTTCCATCAGATTCAAAAGGTACGATCTGCTTTTCTACACAAATACCAGCCATTTTTGCCTGTTCTCACCCAACCTTGCCAGATGCCAGCATCTCGCACCCTCTGCAGGCAGAAGGTAAAGCATCAAATCACCTCAGCCCCAGGAGAATGGCTCCCTCCCTAGATGGGCAGAATCGTTGATTTGCTTATGCAGGCACAGAACTAAGGCAAAGTGTCAGTATTAATTTTAGTAGCACTACAAGTCACAATCCTTTAACTATTAGGAAGAACAACTCTGCCTTTCAATGGAAATATCTTGGGTGGCTTAAGGGCTCATCTTCTAAATCTCAGCTGTCTTAACAAGTTCGGATGCGGCTGCCAGCAGCCTCATCAGTGGAGAGGAAGCACCTCCGGGCAGGTAGACCAAGCCCAGTGCTGTGGTTCTTGCAGTTTGGAGAACGTACAAATCACCTGGAAGACTTTAAAATCCAAGTTTCTGGGTCCCTTTCCAGACCTACCAAATTGGAGTCTCTGTGAAATCTGCATTTTTAACAAGCTCCCGTGATTGGTAGTAACTGGTCCACAGACCACACTGGAGAAGCACGGCCTGAGGGGCACCCAGGTCCAGAGTAACCATCTGAAGCTTAAAATAAGTCTTCCTGTCTTGAATTCATATTTCATTTCAGTCTGTAAATGGGGGAGGATTTTAAAAAAATAAATTGAAAAAAAAAAACCCCTCTAAATTCTCTACCAGCCTAGAAATCTGATTTCCAAGATTTCCAATTTCCTTTAGGGCCTGTGCACCTCTACTATTTTGTAAGTGCAACTGCTGTTGCACTGGGCTGATCCTAAAGGTTTAGGCTCTGCAGGAATTCTCATCAACCCAAACTGGGGAGAGCAGGCCAGGGACAGGGTCCACCAAAAGTTATTCATGCTACACAGGTGGCAGTGGCAGGCATGGGACATATAGTCGAGCACGACTTGAATTTCTAAACCAGTTCTTCCCAGGAGAAATATCACAAAAGCAATGGGAGCTCCAGAAATTATCTTCAAGTACAAAAGAGAACAAGAGCATGAGTACAGAGCTCCAAGGGACAGTAATAGTTGGTCCTCCCCCTCTGTGTTCAACATCAAGGCCACTGGTGCAATGTGGGTTTCATTAATGGCTCAAAGACAATATTTCACAGAGTTATAGGTTCAAGATGTTATTGAAACCCCATGTTGTGCTTTTTATCCCCACCTACCCTCTCCCCCAGGGTTTTCTTAAATCATTAAAAAAAAACCTTTTTTAACGTGGTTCCACCCAAGTGGTCATATTTCTAAGGATCTGGGGCAATGCACACCAGGGCCTGTGAAACCCAAAATGGTTTGGTAGAAGGATGATGCCATTTCCTCTGCCTCTTGGGGCTACAGGGGGGAAAGCTGTCAACCCGTTAAGTACATAAGCAGGATCGTGTGGGTGGCCCCAGAGAGAGACACCTGTTTTGCTACTAAGTGCAGGATCACAAACACAATTTTTCCTTAATACTATCCTATCTGAAGCTCTGCCAGCACTGCAAGGCCAAGGAAATTTCTAGAGAAATTTAGAGCAAGATCTCACAAGGTCTTAAAGGCGTAATCTTGGGAAAGAGCCACTGCGTTAAAAGAAAAAGTCTATGGACTTTCTTTTTCACAGATGCAGACTATTCCATGTATGGCTACACTGTTTACTGGTGGACATTCAAGTTGTTTCCAGTCTCTTTTCCTATTGTAAACAAGGCAGCAATAGATAAGTAAATATATGCTAATGTAAATTAAAATGCTGCTTTGATTTCCACAGGATGGATTCCTGCAATCACTGTGAATGGGTTAAGAGTGTTTATGAGCATGGACATTTGGTATTTTAATAAATATTGTTATGTTATTTTCAAAAATTACAATAACAAGTCTTCCACCAGGAGTAAAGTGCCTGTTTTCTCACATTTCTGTGATCACAGGTTATTTCTCCTCTCCTTCCTCTCCTCTGATAGGCATAAAATGATCTTATTGTTCTTTTTATCTGCATTTCTGTATGTCAGGTTGACCATATTTGTATATGTCTACTGGTCATTTCATAGATATTTTCTCTTTTGTGAATGCCTGCTCTCATCCATATTAGGTTCATTTCCTTATGAATCTGCAAAAGTCGAATAACATTAACACTTGGTCTTTTGCATATGTTAATAATGTTTTTTCCCAGACTTGTTTGTCTTTTAATTTTGCTCTTAAACTTGTCCTTTGACACAGAGAGATTTTTTCATTTTTAGGTAGTCAATTCTTCATGGATTCTGGCTTATGGCACCCAAAGTTATAAAATATGTGTCTTAAATTTTCTTTTAAAATATTTACTGTTAAAAAGATAAAAAACTTTAACTCATCCATCTTAAATTCATTTTTGTGTGTATTATGTGAGGTTTGGGTCTTGGTTTATTTCTTCTGATATGTAAGGCCAATCACGACAATGTTGTCTGTAAACATCACACTAGCCTCCGGTGAGCCAGGATACCATGGGGTCATATATTAAATTCCATGGATCTGTTTCTAAACTCTCTTTTGAAAATTCCTGTGCCTATGCTACACTGTTTTGTTTACAGTACTTTCATAGTAAAATTTAATAGTCTCTTATTTTTTCTAAAGATTTTGGGGCAACTTTAGCATATTGATTTTTACACAAAAACTTTGTCTATTAAAAAACTGCCTACTGAAATTCTGATTGAAATTACATCTTATGTGATTAAGTCTTCCCATCCAGAAATATGTGAGATTAAGATCTTTCCATTTATTCAGATCTTGTCTAATGCCCTCTAATACTGTTTTATAGTTGTCTTCATTTGGGTTATTAGTCCACAATTAGGACTCTGCTGCTAATATGAATGACATTTTGCCATGCAGGCAATAATAATCCTCCTTGTTCACAGATTCCATATTTGCAAACTCACCTACTCACTAAAATGTATTAGTAATCTCCAATCAATATGGCTGTGCTTTCTCCATCATTCACAGACATATGCAAAGAGGCAAAAAATTTGAGTCACCTGATGCTCAAGTTCCCAGCTGACGTTGAACCAAGCAACACTTTGTAAACAATTGTCCTTGTCATGGTATATTTAGTGCCATGCTTTTTGTGCATGTATTTTTGTGCTTTTTGTTGATGATTTTGCTGTTTAAAATGACACCTAAGCATAGTGCTGAAGTGTCATCCAATGTGCCAAGGTGCAAAAAGGCCATGATGTGCCTTAAAGAGAAAACCTGTGTATTAGAAAAGCTTCATTCAGGCATGAGTTATAAGCATGAGTTGGTTGTGAGTTCAGTGTTAATGAATCAACGATATATATTAAACAAGGTTTCTCTAAACATAAACACACATAAAACAAGTTTATGCACTGATCAGCTGACAAAATGTTATGATCAGAGTCTCACAGGAACCTGACCATGTATTTCCCCTAGGAGTTCAGTATTAACTAATTCAGTGTTATGGCAGTTTTATAGAAAATAACAGGAACTGGCTGTATGTCTTTACTTGTTATCCTTATATCAGATTTTGATATTAAGATAAAGCCAGCTTCATTAAATTAATTAACAAGCTTTGCATCCTTTAATATGGTCTAGAGTAGTTTAAATATATAAATTCTTTTCTTTAGGGCAATCTGTATTCAAGGCTGAATACTCACTCCCTCTTCTATTTTCCAACCCAATTACATCCACCCATATTGTCAGAGGTTCTTCAATGATATGGAGATAATCCATTATGTATTTGTATTAAATACCTTATTATTTTAGTTAAATAGTAAATTTCCAATAATATAGTGTTGCTTCAAATTTGAATATAAACCCCATCCCATTATGAATTTCCTCCTGACAAATTAAAATTTGAAGATTAAATCCTAAAGAGATCAAAATCCAAAATTCTTATTATAGCCCAAAAGAAAATATCTAAAAGTTTTTGCCCTTGCATGTTAAAAGTCCAGAGAAATAGAAGTTTAACATTCTTCTTCCTCCCTAATGTCTGATTTTGCTATCACTAGACGGTCCTCAGTGCCTGGGTAGAGTGAGTGTTGGTCAGCAGCTGCAGACTGGGATGTCCTCTGGAAGGTGTGGCTCACCTCATACCACAGGTTGAACTAGGCTCTCATATACCCTGCCTTTAAAAAGCCCAACGTGTTCAATGAAAGGTAAGAGTATCACAACATTGGCTTTATTTTCTTTAATTAATTTTTATTGGAGTATAATTGCTTTACAATGTTAGTTCCTGCTGTGCAGCAAAGTGAATCAGTTATATGTATACATATATGCACTCTTTTTTAGATTTCCTTCCCATTTAGATCACCTCAGAGCACTGAGTAGAGTTCCCTGTGCTATACAGTAGGTTGTCATTAGTTATCTATTTTATACATAGTATCAATAGTGTATATGTGTCAATCCCAATCTCCCACTTCATCCCAACACCCCCCACTTCCCCCTTTGGCAACCATAACTTTGTTCTTTACATCTGTAACTATATTTCTGTGTTGCAAATAAGTTCATCTATACCATTTTTCTAGATTCCATATATAAGCAATATTATACAATTTTTGTTTTTCTCTGTCTGACTTACTTCACTCTGTATGACAATCTCTAGGTCCATCCACGTCTCTGCAAATGGCACTATTTCGTTCCTTTTCATGGCTGAGTAATATTCCATCATATATATGTACCACATCTTTTTTTTTTTTTTCTTTTGTGATACGCAGGCCTCTCACCATTGTGGCCTCTCCCGTTGCGGAGCACAGGCTCCGGACGTGCAGGCTCAGTGGCCATGGCTCATGGGCCCAGCTGCTCCATGGCATGTTGGACCCTCCCGGACCAGGGCACGAACCTGTGTCCCCTGCATCAGCAGGCAGACTCTCAACCACTGCGCCACCAGGGAAGCCCCACCACATCTTTATTCATTCCTCTGCTGATGGACACTTAGGTTGCTTCCATATCCTGGCTATTGTAAATAGTGCTACAGTGAACACTGGGATGCATGCATCCTTTCAGATTCTGGTTTTCTCCAGGTATGTGCCCAGGAGTGGAATTGCTGGGTCATATGGTAGCTCTATTTTTGGTTTTTGAAGGAACCTCCGTACTGTTCTCCACAGTGGCTGTATCAATTTACATTCCCACCAGCAATGTAGGAGAGTTCCTTTTTCTCCATGCCCTCTCCAGCATTTATTGTTTGTAGATTATTTGATGATGGCCATTCTGGTATGAGGTTATACCTCATTGTAGTTTTGATATGCATTTCTCTAATAATTAGTGATGTTGAGCAGCTTTTCATGTGTTTGTTGGCCATCTGTATGTCTTCTTTGGAGAAATCTCTATCTAGGTCTTACACCCATTTTTGGATTGGGTTGTTTGGTTTTTTGATATTGAGCTGCGTGAGATGTTTGTATATTTTGGAAATTAGTCCCTTGTCAGTTGCTCATTTGCAAATATTTTCTCCCATTCTGAGGGTTGTCTTTTTGTTTTGTTTATGATTTCTTTTGCTGTGCAAAAGTTATGTCCCATTTGTTTATTTTTGTTTTTATTTTCATTACTCTAGGAGGTGGGTCATAAAAGATCTTGCTGTGATTTATGTCAGTGTTCTGCCTATATTTTCTTCTAAGAATTTTATAGTATCCGGCCTTACATTTAGGTCTTTAATCCATTTTGAGTTTAATCCTGTGTATGGTGTTAGGGAATGTTCTAATTTCATTCTTTTACATGTAGCTGTCCAGTTTTCCCAGGACCACTTATTGAAGAGGCTGTCTTTTCTCCATTGTATGTTCTTGCCTCTGTTGTCATAGATTAGGTGACCATATGTGCATGGGTTTATCTCTGGGATTTCTATCTTGTTTCATTGATCTATATTTCTGTTTTTCTGCCAGTACCATACTGTCTTGATTACTGTAGCTTTGAAGTATAGTCTGAAGTCAGGGAGCTAATTCCTCCAGCTCCATTTTTTTTCCTCAAGATTGCTTTTGCGGGACTCCCCTGGCAGTCCAGTGATTAAGACTGTACGCTTCCACTGCAGGGGGCATGGGTTCAATCCCTGGTTCGGAAAGTAAGACCCTGCATGGAATGTGGTGTTGCTTAAACATAAAATTTTTTTAAAAATTTAAGAAAAAATCTAGAAAAAAAATTGCTTTTGCTATTCAGGGTCTTTTGTATTTCCACACTAAATGTAAATTGTTTTGTTCTAGTTCTATGAAAAATGCCATTGGTAATTTGATAGGGATTGCACTGAATCTGTAGATTGCTTTGGGTAGTAGAGTCATTTTCAGAGTACTGATTCTTCCAATCCAAGAACATGGTATATCTCTCCATCTGTTTGTGTCATCTTTGAGTTCTTTAATCAGTATCTTATAGTTTTCTGAGTACAGGTCTTTTGCCTCCTTAGGTAGGTTTATTCGTAGGTAATTTATTCTTTCTGATGCAATGGTAAATGGGCATGGTAAATGGTAAATGGGTAAATGGGTAGCATCTTTAGGATGTTTTATGTATAGTATCATGTCATCTGCAAACAGTGACAGTTTTACTTCTTCTTTTGCAATTTGGATTCCTTTTATTTCGTTTTCTTCTCTGATAGCCGTGGCTAGGACTTCCAAAACTGTGTTGAATAATAGTGGTGAGAGTGGACATCCTTGTCTTCTTCCTAATCTTAGAGGAAATTCTTTCAGTTTTTCACCACTGAGAATGATGTTTGCTTTGGGTTTGTCATATATGGCCTTTATTATGTTGAGTTAGATTCCCTCTAAGTTCACTTTCTGGAGTGGTTTTATTATAAATAGGTGTTGAAATTCATCAAAAGCTTTTTCTGCATCTACTGAGATGATCACATGGTTTCTATTCTATAGTTTGTTAATGGTGTATCTCATTGATTGATTTGCATGTAATGAAGAATCCTTGCATCCCTGGGATAAAGCTCCCTTGATCATGGTGTATGGTCCTTTTAATGTGTTGTTGGATTTGGTTTGCTAGTATTTTGTTTAGGATTTTGGCATCTATGTTCATCAGTGATATTGGCCTTGCAATTGTGTTTTGTGATATCTTTGTCTGGTTTTGGCATCAGTGTGATGGTAGCCTCGAAAATGAGCATGGTAATGTTCCTTCCTCTGCAATTTTTGGAACAGTGTCAGAAGGGTTAGCTCTTCTCTAAATGTTTGATAGAATTCACCTGTGAAGCCATCTGATCCTAGACTTTTGTTTGTTGGAAGATTTTTAATCACAGTTTCAAATTCATTACTTGTGATTTCTCTGTTCATATTTTCTATTTCTTCCTGGTTCAGACTTGGAGGGTTGTACATTTCCAAGAATTTGTCCATTTGTTCTAGGTTGTGCATTTTATTGGTGTATAGTTGCTTCTAGTAATCTCTTACGATCCTTTCTATTTCTGTGGTGTACGTTATAACTTCTTTTTCATTTCTAATTTTATTGATTTCGGTCCTCTCCATTTTTTTCTTAATGAGTCTGGCTAAAAGTTCGTCAATTTTGTTTATCTTCTCAAAGAACCAATTTTTACTTTCATTGATTTTTGCTGTTGTTTTCTTCATCTCTATTTATTTCTGCTCTGATCTTTATGATTTCTTTCCTTCTACTAACTTTGGGGGTTTTTTGTTGTTCTTTCTCTAGTTGCTTTAGGTGTAAGGATAGGTTGTTTATTTGAGGTTTTTCTTGTTTCTTGAGGTAGAATTGTATTGCTGTAAACTTCCCCCTTAGAACTGCTTTTGCTGCATCCCATGGGTTTTGGATTGTCGTGTTTTTGTTGGCATTTGTCTCTAGGTATTTTTTGATTTCCTCTTTGGTTTCTTCAGTGATCCATTGATTATTTAGTAACATATTGTTTATCCTCCATGTGTTTGTGTTTTTTACAGTTCTTTTCCTGTAATTAATTTCTAATCTCATAATGTTGTGGTCAGAAAAGATGCTTGATGTGTTTTCAGTTTTCTTAAATTTACTGAGTCTTGATTTGTGACGCAAGATGTGATCTACCCTGGAGAACGTTCTGTGTGCACTTGAGAAGAAAGTGTATTCTGCTGCTTTCAGATGGAATGTCCTATAAATAACAATTAAGTCTATCTGGCCTAATGTGTCATTTAAGGCTTGTGTTTCCTTATTTATTTTCTGTCTAGATGATCTATCCATTGGTGTAAATGGGGTGTTAAAGTTCCCCACTATTATTGTGTTACTGTCGATTTCCCCTTTTATGGCTGTTAGCATTTGCCTTATATATTGAGGTGCAACTATGCTGGGTGCTTACATATTTACAATTGTTATGTCTTCTTCTTGGATTGATCCTTTGGTCATTATGTAGTATCTTTTCTTGTCTCTTGTAACAGTCTTTATTTTAAAGTCTATTTTATCTGATATGAGTATTGCTACTCCAGCTTTCTTTTGATTTCTATTTGCATGGAATATCTTTTTCCATCCCCCACTCCCAGTCTGTACATGTCCCTAGGTCTGAAGTAGGTCTCTTGTAGACAGCATATATGTGGGTCTTGTTTTTTTATCCATTCAGCCAGTCTGTGTCTTTTGGTTGGAGCATTTAATCCATTTACATTCAAGGCGATTATCGATATGTATGTTCCTATTACCATTTTCTTAATTGATTTGTGTTTGTTTTTGTATGTATTCTTCTTCTCTTGTGTTTCCCACCTAGAGAAGTTCCTTTAGCATTTGTTGTAAAGCTGGTTTGGTGGTGTTGAATTCTCTCAGCTTTTGTTTGCCTGTAAAGCTTTTGATTTCTCCATTGAATCTGAATGAGATCCTTGCTGGGTAGAGTCATCTTGGTTGTAGGTTTTTCCCTTTCATCACTTTAAATATATCCTGCCTTTCTCCTGGCCTGCAGAATTTCTGGTGAAAAATCAGCTGATAACCTTATGGGGATTCCCTGGTAGATTATTTATTGCTTTTCCCTTTCTGCTTTTAATATTTTTTCTTTGTATTTGGTTTTTGTTAGCTTGATTAATATGTGTCTTGGTGTGTTTCTCCTTGGGTTTATCCTGTATGGGACTCTCTGTGCTTCCTGGGCTTAACTGACTATTTCCTTTCCCATGTTAGGGAAGTTTTCTACTATAATCTCTTCACGTATTTTCTCAGACCCTTTCTCTTTCTCTCCTTCTTCTGGAACCACTATAATTCGAATGTTGTTGCGTTTAATGTTGTCCCAGAAGTCTCTGATTCTGTACTTATTTCTTTTAATTCTTTTTTCTTTACTCTGCTCCATGGCAGTAATTTCCACCATTCTATCTTCCAGCTCACTTATCCATTCTTCTGCCTCAGTTATTCTACCACTGATTCCTTCTAGTGTATTTTTCATTTCCCTTATTGTGTTGTTCATCACTGTTTGCTTGTTCTGTAGTTCTTCTAGGTCTTTGTTAAATAGTTTTATATCTTCTCAATCCGTGCCTCTATTTTGTTTCCAAGATCTTGGATTGTGTTTACTATCATTACTCTGAATTCTTTTTTAGGTAGATATCCTATTTCCTCTTCATTTATTTGGTCTTGTAGGTTTTTACCTTGCTCCTTCATCTGTATCATATTTCCCTGTTGTCTCATTTCTGCTGATGGGTGGGGCTGTGTTCCTGTCTTGCTGGTTGTTTGGTCTGAGGCATCCAGCACCGGAGCTTGCAGGCAGCTGGGTGAAGCTGGGTCTTGGTGCTGCGTTGGGGACCTCCAGGAGAGCTCAAGCTGATTAATATTTCCTGTGGCCGGGAATTCTCTGGCAATCCAGTGGCCTAAACTCAGCACTCCCACCACAGGGGTCAGGCCCAACCCCTGGCCATGGAACCAAGACCCCGCAAGCCACATGGCATGGCAAAAAAAAGAAGAAAATACATATACCCCAAGACAAATAACAAAAACAAATAAAGACAAAACAAAGCAAAAAACAAGAAAACAAACAAAAACATCCACAAAACCAAAACAAATAATAAAAACAAAACTAAGAAAAACAACAAAACAAAACAAAAAACAAACTAAACAAGAAGCAAAGAGAACAGAAACACACAAAAACGACCAAAAAAGATAAAAACAAAACACAACAAAAAACAATAAGAACAAACAAAAAACAAAACAAACAAAAAGTAGCAAAAAAGAAAACAAACAAAAAACAAGAAAAAATAAAAATAGAAAAGTAAAAATATATTAAAGAATAAAAATAAGACAACAATAACAAAACACAACACAACAACAACAAAAAAAAAGAAAAAAAATTTCCTGGGGCCTCTGCAATCAGTGCCCATGATTCCACAGTGAGCTACAGCCAACCACTGCCTCCCCAGGACGCCCTCCAAAGCCTTTCTTTTTCCCAAGCTCTAGGTATGTCTCTGGATCCGCTGTGTCAGCCCCACTTCTGTGTGTGTTTCTTCCACCAGTTTCTGCTCCTGAAGCTGCCCCAAAGCACATATGCCATTTCAGGCCAGCAGGGGCACAGGCATCAATGTGGGTGGCAGCTGGCGCCCGCATAACCAGAGGTGGCTTTGGTAGGGCAGTACACAGGCCCACTGGGGCATTGGCTTTAAAGCTGCCAAATTTAGGAAGCAAGCCAACTGCAGACCCTAAGTACAATTATCCCAGAGAAAATTATGTTCCCAGAACCTAGTGCTTGTTGCCAAAGCCCAAAGCAAAGACTTATTTGTGTCTGAAGAGGGAAAGAATGGAGAAAATTTTGATTCAATACACCAAATAGTATGGTTAGTCTACGTCAGTTGACCAGTGTTTACAACCTGGGAGTTTAAACTCCATTGGAAAAAAAAAAATTTCTAGCAAGAGGGTAAGTTTGGCACCATGCCTTAACATACTTAGGGGAGAAAGCCACCTATATATACTGTATCCCCTTTCAAAAGTGGCATTTTAAGAAATGCTATGCTCTTACTAATGTTTTTGTAATGATGCAGTCCCGGGCACTGAGTTTTATTATGGAACCTTCATTCCTCATCCAACATATTCAGTCGTCTTCATTTCTAATTTTCCCTTTGGGCCACTCAATGTTGGGATGAGTGTGGCTCTGTCCAGGGTCATACTTGGCATTCTCGAGTGAACAGGCATTTTCTCTATTCTTTTCTTTTCTTTTCTTTTCTTCTCTTTTCTTTTCTTTCCCTTCCTTCCTTCCTTCCTTCGCCCCCTGCCCCCCCTTTTCTTTCTTTTCCCCGGGCTCCAGTATTTATTGTTCCAGGAAGTTAACTGGAAGGTAAGCTAAAAAGAATTTTGCTGGGAAGACTTGCACAACATTTACACAAACCCATTTCCTAGAATGTGCTCTGAGAAAAGAAGACTGCATGGGAGAATAAGTAAGAGAAACATTTCATTTGCCTCTCTGTGTAGGAGTGAACAGGCATTTTCAATGCTGTGCTACAGTGACTCTGTGCAGAAGCCTTTGAAACTTGCTTCTAGGGGTGGTTTCTCTTTCATTCCCCATGTCTGCTTCAGCTGGAAGATCAAAGCTGGTTCTGATAACTGGACTCCTAGAACCCTAGTGAAAATCATTCTTCTACTGTAGGCTGCTCCTTAATACAATAAGCTGTGCAGTTTGGGTCCTGGGCATCTAAAGCTATGTTAAAAGCATGTATAATTGATGGATCATGTATAGAGTAGCCAGCTAAATATTCTCAGTTAAAGTATTCTCAGCTAAATATGAATTTCTGATAAACAGATATGTCTGAGCATATCCCAAATACTGTATGAGATGTATTTAAATACTAAATTTTTGTTGTTTTTTATTTGAAATTCAGATTTAATTGGGCATCCTGTATTTACATTTGCTCAGTCTGGCAACCCAAATCTTGAGCTAACTGGACACCATGTGGTGGGGATGACTCTTCAACCCAAGGACAGGCACTTAAGCCAAAGGTTGTCCCTTCCACACTTTCTTCCTTGGCACTGAATGGAAGATGCCTTTTGGAGCAAACTGGTCTGCTTAGCTAGGTGCTGCTTAGCTAGGCTTGGAAACCACATCAAGCTGGAATCTCACTAGTGTCCTGTGGCATAGGTGGAATGCAGCTCCCTTGCAGTTTAAGAGCACTAAATATTGTTCCCACCACCAATGCCTTAGGAGGTCTGACCCCACCTCAGTCTTTCCTGAAGACCCTTGTTTCACTGAGAATCAAGGTCATGCTGCACCAGCCTTAGCATTAAACCCTTCCCATGAAGATGGTGGACTAGGACAATGCAGGGTTCCTGTCTCTGCACAACTAGGGCACCTACCAGGCACTGGTGGGGGGCCACAGACACCTAAGGGGACAGGAGAAACCCCTGAGCAACCAGCTGCACCACAGCTTGCAGGATCTAGGTACCCAGGCCAGGGGTTGGGCCTGAGCTCCAGCAGTGGGAGCGCCAAGTCCCAACCACTGGACTGACAGAGAAACTCAGACCCCAGGGAATATTAATCAGAGCAAGGTCTCCCAGAGGTCCTCATCTTGGCACCAAGACCTGGCTTTACCCAACTGCCTGCAAACTACAGTGCTGGAGGCCTCAGGCCAAACAGCCAGTAAGACAGGAATAAAGCCCCACCCATCAAAAAAATAAGATGACAAAATATATATATATGTAACAGATGAAGGAGCAAGGTAAAAACCTACAAGACCAAATAAATGAAGAGGAAATACCAACCTACCTGAAAAAGAATTCAGAGTAATGATAGTAAAGGTGATCCAAAATCTCAGAAGTAGAATGGAGGCATGGATTGAGAAATTACAAAAATGTTTAACAAAGACCTAGAAGAACAAAAGAAGAAACAAACACTGACGAACAACACAAAAACTGAAATGAAAAATACACTAGAAGGGATCAATAGTAGAATAACTAAGGCAGAAGAGCAAATAAGTGAGCTGGAAGATAGAATGGTGCAAATAACTGCTGAGGAGCAGAATAAAGAAAAAAGAATGAAAAGAATTCAGAGACCTCTGGGACAATATTAAACACACCAACATTCGAATTATAGGGGTCCCAGAAGAAGAAGAGAAAGAGTAAGGGTCTGAGAAAATATTTGAAGAGATTATAGTCAAAAACGTCCCTAACATGGGCAAGGAAATAGCCACCCAAGTCCAGGAAGCACAGTCCCATACAGTATAAAGCCAAGGAGAAACATACCAAGACACATATTAATCAAACTAACAAATATTAAATTCAAAGAAAAAATATTAAAAACAGCAAGGAAAAAGCAACAAATAACATACAAGGGAATCCCCATAAAGTTATCAGCTGATTTTTCACTAGAAAAATCACTCTCTGCAGGCCAGAAGAGAGTGGCAGGATATATTTAAACTGATGAAAGGGAAAAACTTACAGCCAAGCTTACTCTACCCAGCAAGGATCTCATTCAGATTCAATGGAGAAATCAAAAGCTTTACAGACAAGCAAAAGCTGAGAGAATTCAGCACCACCAAACCAGCTTTACAACAAACGCTAAAGGAACTTCTCTAGGTGGGAAACACAAAAGAAGAAGAAAACATACAAAAACAAACGCAAATCAATTAAGAAAATGGTAATAGGAACATACATATCGATAATCGCCTTGAATATAAATGGATTAAATGCTCCAACCAAAAGACACAGACTGGCTGAATGGATAAAGAAACAAGACCCTTATATATGCTGTCTACAAGAGACCCATTTCAGACCTAGGGACACATACAGACTGAAAGTGAGGGGATGGAAAAAGATATTCCATTCAAATGGAAATCAAAAGAAAGCTGGAGGACTTCCCTGGTGGCGCAGTGGTTGAGAGTCCGCCTGCCGTTGCAGGAGACACGGGTTCGTGCCCCGGTCCGGGAAGATCCCACATGCCGTGGAGTGGCTGGGCCCATGAGCCATGGCTGCTGAGCCTGTGTGTCCGGAGCCTGTGCTCCGCAACGGGAGAGGCCACAACAGTGAGAGGCCCGCGTACCGCAAAAACAAAAACAAACAAACAAAAAGCTGGAGTACCAATACTCATATCAGATAAAATATAAAGACTGTTATAAGGGACAAGGAAAGATATTACATAATGACCAAAGGATCAATCCAAGAAGAAGACATAACAATTGTAAATATATAAGCACCCAGCATAGTTGCACCTCTATACATAAGGCAAATGCTAACAACCATAGAAGGGGAAATCGACAGTAACAATAATAGTGGGGAACTTTAACACCCCACTTACACCAATGGATAGATCATGTAGACAGAAAATAAGTAAGGAAACACAAGCCTTAAATGACACATTAGACCAGATAGACTTAATTGTTATTTATAGGACATTCCATCTGAAAGCAGCAGAATACACTTTCTTCTCAAGTGCACACAGAACGTCCTCCAGGGTCGATCACATCTTGGATCACACATCAAGACTCAGTAAATTTAAGAAAATTGAAGACATATCAAGCATCTTTTCTGACAGCAACACTATGAGATTAGAAATTAATTACAGGAAAAGAACTGTAAAAAACACAAACACATGGAGGATAAACAATATGTTACTAAATAATGGATCACTGAAGAAATGAAAGAAGAAATGTAAAAATAGCTAGAAACAAATGACAACGAAAACATGTTGACCCAAAACCTAAGGGATGCAGCAAAAGCAGTTCTAAGGGAGAAGTTTATAGCAATACAATCCTACCTCAAGAAAGAAGAAAAATCTCAAATAAACAATCTAACTGCACACCTAAAGCAACTAGACAAAGAAGAACAAAGAAAACCCGAAGTTAGTAGAAGGAAAGAAATCATAAAGTTCAGAGCAGAAATAAATGAAATAGAAATGAAGAAAAGAATAGCAAAGGTCAATAAAACAAAAAGTTGGTTCTTTGAGAAGATAAACAAAATTGATAAACCTTTAGCCAGACTAATCAAGAAAAAAAAGAGAGGACTCAAATCAATAAAATTAGAAATGAAAAAGGAGAAATTACAACTGACACCACAGAAATACAAAGGATCATAGGAGACTACTACAAGCAACTATATGCCAATAAAATGGACAACCTGGAAGAAACAGACAAATTCTTGGAAAGGTACAACTTTCCAAGATTGAACCAGGAAGAAGTAGAAAACTTAAACAGACCAATTACAAGTAATGAAATTGGAACTGTAATTAAAAATCTTCCAACAAACAGAAGTCCAGGACCAGATGGCTTCACAGGTGAATTCTATCAAACATATAGAGAAGCATTAACACCTACCCTTCTCAAACTCTTCCAAAAAATTGCAGAGGGAGGAACATTCCCAAACTCATTCTACGAGGCCACCATCACCCTGATACCAAAATCAGACAAAGATATCACACACAAAAAAGAAAATTACAGACCAATAGCACTGATGAACATAGACACAAAAATCCTCAACAGAATACTAGCAAACAGAATCCAACAACACATCAGAAAGATTATACACCCTGATCCAGTGGGATTTATCCCAGGGTTGCAAGGATTCTTCAACATATGCAAATCAGTCAATGTGATACAGCATATTAACAAATTAAAGAATAAAAACCATATGATCATCTCAATAGATGCAGATCTCAATAGATGCAGAAAAAGCGTTTGACAAAATTCAATACCCATTTATGATAAAAACTCTCCAGAAATTGGGCATAGATGGAACCTACAAGGCCATATATGACAAACCCACAGCAAACATCATTCTCAATGGTGGAAAATCCAAAAGCATTTCTTCTAAGATCAGGAACAAAACAAGGATGTCCACTATCACCACTGTTATTCAACAAAGTATTGGAAGTCCTAGCCATGGCTATCAGAGAAGAAAAAGAAATAAAAGTAGTACAAATTGGAAAAGAAGAAGAAAAACTGTTACTGTTTGCAGATGACATGATACTATATATAGAAAATCCTATAGATGCCACCAGAAAACTACTAGAACTAATCAATGAATTTGGTAAGGTTGCAGGGTAAAAAATTAATGCACAGAAATCTCTTGCATTCCTATACACTAACAATGAAAGATCAGAAAGAGAAATTAAGGAAACAGTGCCATTTACCATCACCACAAAGAGAATAAAATACCTAGGAATAAACCTACCTAAGGAGGCAAAAGACCTGTATGCAAAAAACTATAAGACACTGATGAAACAAATCAAAGACGACACAAACAGATGGAGAGATATACCTTGTTCTTGGATTGGAAGAATCAATATTGTGAAAATGACTATACTACCCAAAGCAATCTACAGATTCAGATTCAGTGCAATCCCTATCAAATTACCAATGACGTTTTTCACAGAATTAGAACAAAAAATTTCACAATTTTTATGGAAACACAAAAGACCCCGAATAGCCAAAGCAATCTTGAGAAAGTAAAACAGAGCTGGAGGAATCAGGCTCCCTGACTTCAGACTATACTACAAAGCTATAGTAATCAAGACAGTATGGTACTGGCACAAAAACAGAAATACAGATCGGTGGAACAGGATAAAAAGCCCAGAGATAAACCCATGCACATATGGTCACCTAATCTATGACAAAGGAGGCAGGAATATACAATGGAGAAAAGACAGTCTCTTCAATAGTTGGTGCTGGGCAAACTGAGCAGCTACATGTAAAAGAATGAAATTAGAGCACTCCTTAACACCATGCACAAAAATAAACTCAAAATGGATTAAATACCTAAATGTAAGGCCAGACACTGTAGAACTCTTAGAGGAAAAAAGGAAAAACTCTCTATGACATAAATCACAGCAAGATCTTTTTTTTTTGATGATTTTTAAATTTTGCATTCCATATATTATCCAGTCTCACATGCTCACAGGATCAGCAATTACAATAGCCACCTTGTCTCCCAGGTCTGAAAATGGCAAGACAGCCACAGCTGCAGCCAAAGGCAATGCACTGATGTGCTCACGAAACAAAAAATTGCACAATTTTCCTTCATTTTTCTTAAACTAATGGCTGACGCTAAGGCTCACTGCTGGAGAACGGAAACCATTTTCTTCTTCATGCCTCAAGCTAAAATGTTAAACTTATCGGACAGGGCGGACAAGGTCTCTTCAATAATTAATTGCACACACACACGAAAAATCCTTTATGTTGCATAAATATTTTGTTACACAGGGTACAAAAATACTTTCACTTTTTGGTTGGTTTTGAAGTTTGGAAATAATGAGGAGCCATGGCGAGGGTGGGGTGCGCCGTGGAGAGGTAAGCGAAATTGGGCAGAGAAAGGGTTTTCCTAATGGCTGTTGGCCCATCTGAGAGGGAGGAAGCAGAGGACCCCGATTTGAAATGACCAAGAAAACGCTGTCTTGGCTGGTTGGTCCTTCCTGTTCAGCCTGGAAGTGTGTGGATGATGGAGGGCACCAGCCGCCGGGTGGAACTGGCTGCAAGGCTTGATCCTCGCTGAAGCAGGGTGGGTGCAGGAGAGGGGGTGAGGGGAGAGGGGCAGGGAATGATGAACCATTAGTGGGCAGGACTTGTTGCTATGGTGACAAAATGTGAGAACAAACTGTACACACATATATACCAGTTTAAGTGTCTTAATTCATGCCAGGAAAACATGCAAAATTAAACGCCTCATTTCTTTGAGGCGGGGCTATGGAAACAAATTTGGACTGAGGGTCAGGCCTTGCTGAGTCCCAATGAGACCTCCGAGCTGGGTCTGGGTGTCCTGGTGAGAAGGCCCCTGAATCCTGCCGTGAGGCCTTGGAGAGGGGCTTTGGGGCAGGACAGGGCTGAGGAAAAGGAGAGAAAGGAAACAAAACAGTCCACTGAGTCGGGCTTAAAACTCAGTCTTTGGAGGGAAGCAGCAGCTCTGCACGGGCCGCCTGGGGGCAGTGGAAGCTCAGGGTGGCTTCCTCCCCACTGGGGTGGGGGCTTCGAGTTGTGGTGACCAGACTGAAGAACTAACAGAACTGACGATATTTCAATTCTTGCTGGGTGGTATCGGAGGAAGGGTACCAGTGCACCTGAGCATGTAGGGCGGCAGCGGCAGCAGCAGTGGTGGCTGGGTAGGTACACGTAGCATGTGAGATGGCTGGGGTCATCTCTGTGGTGTACAGAGGGTAGGGGGCCCAGGCATCTAGGGATGCGGGAATCAGAGTGGCCCCCATCAGGTCATAGGGGTATTGTGCGATGAAGTGTGCTCCTAGGGCAGGGTGAGCATTGGTGGGATTTGGTGTAGCCATTAGCTTGTTCTTGGCCATCTTGGTGTTGGCTTTGGCAAACTCTCGCCTCAGGGTCTGCGGGTTCTCGGGGTCAAAGCGAATACCATTCAATGCATTCTTGGCTGCTTCTGTTCCTGCCCGGCTGTCAAAGATCACAGAACCAACAGGCTGTCTCCATGTGAGCTTGACCAGGGACACTTCATACCCCTGAATGGCCTGAAAAGCAGGTAGAGTTCTCTGGGTTTAATATGCACAGGGAGCCCACGTCCGGACCTCCTCCTCCTCCGGGGTGCCGCTGGAGCCCGAGCCCGTGCTAGTGCTGTGCTCGCCGCCTGGCTTCGGGCTGCTCATGCTGCGGGGGTGGAGCAGAGGTGGGAAGGGGCGAGGGGAGCTGGGCGCTTCGGGGTGAGGGGCTGGGGGGTGTGGCCTCAGCGTCAGACTGGGTCACATCAAGTTTGGCGGGTGCAGGAGGTGGGGAGGGGGTGAGGCACTGGGAACCGGAACCCACAGCACGATCTTTTACGACCCACCTCCTAGAGCAATGAAAATAAAAATAAGTGAATATGACATAAGTTAATTTAAAAGCTTTTGCACAGAAAAGGAAACCATAAACAAGATGAAAAGACAACCCTCAGAATGAGAGAAAATATTTGCAAACGAAGCAATGGACAAAGGATTAATCTCCAAAATATACAAGCAGCTCATGCAGCTCAATACCCAAAAAAACCAAACAAGCCAATCAAAAAATGGGCAGAAGACCTAAATAGACATTTCACCAAAAAGACATACATATGGCCAAGAGGCACATGAAAAGCTGCTCAACATCACTAATCATTAGAGAAATGCAAATGAAAACTACAATGAGGTGTCACCTCACACTGGTCAGAAGGGCCATCATCAAAAAATCTAGAAACAATAAATGCCGGAGAGGGTGTGGAGAAAAGGGAACCCTCCTGCACTGTTGGTGGGAATGTAAGTTGATACAGCCACTGTGGAGAACAGTATGGAAGTTCCTTAAAAATCTAAAAATAGAACTACCATATGACCCAGCAATCCCACTACTGGACGTATACCCAGAGAAAACCATAATTCAAAAAGACACATGCACCTCAATGTTCATTGCAGCACTATTTACAATAGCCAGGACATGGGAACAAGTTAAATGTCCATCAAAGATGAATGGATAAAGAAGATGTGGTACCTATATATGATGGAATATTACTCAGCCATAAAAAGAAATGAGATTGGGTCATTTGCAGAGATGTGGATGGACCTAGAGTCTGTCATACAGAATGAAGAAAGAAAGAGAAAAACAGATATCGTATATTAACACATATATGTGGAATGTGGATAAATGGTACAGATGAACCTATTTGCAGGGCAGGAATAGAAATACAGATGTAGAGAACGGACGTGCAGACACAGGGGTGGAAGCGGAGGGCGGGATGAACTGGGAGATTAGATTTGACATAAATACACTACCATGTGTAAAACAGAGAGCTAGTGGGAACCTGCTGTATAGAGCAGGGAGCTCAGCACGGTGTTCTGTGACAACCTAGATGGGTGGGATGGGTGGGGAGGGAGGTCCACGAGGGAGGGGCTATATGTGTACATCTGGCTGATTCACTTCACTGTACAGCAGAAACTAACACAACACTGTAAAGCAACTCGACCCCAATAAAAACAAACGAAAAGAGAAAAACCCCTTCCTGTCACAGAAGCCTCCACAGCACCGTCTGGCTCAGGCTCACCAGCCCACACAGCAGCCGCATTAGGGAATCTCAGCCCTGACTGATGCTGTACAACTGCTCGTCTGCATAAAAAGCGTCCCTTGTGTGTGGATGAAACCACTCCAAGTGCAGTAACCCGCAACAGGGTGATGCCACTTGACAGCCTCTTGAAGAACTTGAGTGTTAAACATCTCACTCAGTCTGTACTAACATTGACCTAATAGGACTTCCAGAGTCAGAACAGAAAGGAAAGGAAAAAGTATGAATTCACTCTAGAAGAAATAGAAGTTCAAGTTCCGTACACGTATGCAAGAAATGCTCAATTTCATTTATAAATTTTTTTTAAACTAAAGGAAGGAGATAGAGTTTGAGGCCTATATATCTGGCAAAAATTAAAAGATTTATAGCACTTGATGTCATCAAGGGTGAGAGAAAATGGCTATTATCATATGGTCTTGGTGAGGGTAAATTTGTATGGCCTTGTGGAATGGTAAAAATTGCATAAAAGTAGTACTTTATAATAAAGGAAAATTACAAGAGTCCAAATGTCAATGACTAGGGAGTAATGATAATGGCACAGTCTTAGGGAAAGTGGGATGAGAGCGATGAGTATGTAATGACAAGGAAATGCCTGTGATACGTGTGTATTCCCATTTCATTGCTTAGTTTATCTGGATTTATAGACAACTAGATAGATTGATAGATAATATATGTTCCACTTGGCTGATAAGTTACCTAGAGTACTGAGGACAAGTAAAAGCAGTCTTGCCCAAATTTCAACCAAATGTAAGTCCCAATCAGCTCGAATCCTGCAAGTCAGTTTCTTAATGATAACATAGGACAATTTGGGGGGTCATGGGCCACCCATCCTTCTACTCTTGGTCTTCCTTGAATAGGGAACAATTCACTGCGAGTCTGAGCTCTTTCCCACAGGAGGTGAGGTAACCAGGTTTGGTGGGGCCTGAATGTATACAATCTGACGGTCTCCTCATTCAAAAATTAAAATATCTTGTGCAAGTGTTTAAAATCATATGGCCATGTGAATCCACTGCCCTGGCACCTCCCAGGACCCGGGCAGAGACAGAGACCTGAGAGGCCCAGAGTTCAAGGGTGTGGCTGGAGCTCAGTCAAAGGGGAGCCCAGTCTGGGAGCATCCTCCAGGTGCGCAGTTAGGTGGCCAGCACTCAGCTGCGACACCCCTCCGTGGGGAAAGGGAGAGCTTGATCCCCACCCCAAGCCAGGTCAGGGTGGCTCTGTGGAGAACGCTTGAAGAGACTCTGGGGGTGTCTGCTTCCCAGTTGGAAGAGTCTGAAGGCAGGAGGCGTCCGGGGCAGACTGCGTGGCTCCTGGACGGTGGAGGCTGCAGTGGGCAGTAGTCTGCACTCTCGCTGCCTGGGGAATTCGAGTTCCCCGGGATGCTTGGCGGGCAATTGAGCATGTGCCATCTTGAAAGGCCCACAACCAGGGGCCTTTCAGGCCGGACGAGGAGACCTTGAGAAAGAGGCGGGGTATTGTGCTGGGCAAGCGGGAAACAGGACGAAGATGGAAGGGGCCAGCCAGAGAGCGCCAGGAAATAATACAGGGCAGAGGCCCCTACTGGGCATCTCTGCAGAGTTTACTAAGATGCCCCAGAAGAGCCAGCGTCTGGAGGTCTGCCTGACAGAGGGCAACACGCTGCTGCAGAGAGAACTGTAAACAGCACCGTCTGGATGAAGAGGACTTTGCCTTTTTCCTCTAACCCGTCTCCTCCTTCCTTGTCCCGCCTCCACTTAGGAGAGCATGAGTGAGGGGAGGAGAAATGTGAGGCCAGCAGGAGTATTAGTGAAGGTGCCGCCCCACTGCGGGTTCCGCAGCCCAGCTTCGGGCCGAAGAGCAGGAGAGGCTCGCGGCTGGAGGCGAGGCTGAAGCTTTTACGTTATACTGGACTGGACTAACAGTGTCTGGAAATGTGGCCGTTCTCACGGCCAAGAGTGAGCTGAAAAGCAGGGAAATGAGTCGTCACTGATGAGCAGAGCAAAGGGAGGTCACAGAGAGTTGGTTTAAAGGCAGTGGTGAGAAAAATAGAGTTTCCTGATTGTACCCTCATTCTGTTCAGCCCACTAAGTCAGTCAGTTACACAGAATATAGTGCTCATTCGATTAAAAAAAAATCTTGTAAGACTGGTTATGATGGAGGATGCGCCCACTTTATCATAGTAACATTGCACTAAGACATGGTGATTCGTAACAGAACTTGCAGCTCACGATCATGACACATGGTCCCCTCAACTCACATTCATAGTCTGGACCACCGTCAACAAAATATTTACAAAGTTCCCTTTCATTCATTCCCTTGATTCCTATCTTTCCATCTTTTCCTAAGAAAGGCAACCAGAATTTATAATCATAATTGACACTGATTTCTTTATGGTTTGCTTTCAGCTGAATGACATGGGTGAGACTGAGGGTCTCTAGGGCAACAGAAACGTGTGATTGCAGGCTCTGGTGCTGGCCAAAACTTCAGGAGAACAGTCCCAAATATTGTTACCAACATATATAATTTCCAAATATCTATAAACATTTAAAACGCAGGAATAGATTCTGCCTTCCTTTTAGCAGAGTTTACATAAACTTCCCCATTTAGTAACAATGTGCCTTGACTCTCTTAAAATTTTCTTACATTTTGCTTTTCATACCACTGTGAAATGATTTCAGCATCCACCCAAGTAGATGCCATTTTCTGAAGCTGATATATTTGTCCCCCTTCAGTGCCACCCCCAAAACATCTAAAGACATCACTGTTCCCTGCCAAGACACTTTCATCCAGCAAATAATCGTTTGCATAATTTTTAAGAGCCAGTCTGGACATTAGAGATATAATAGCAACAAGACAAAGTTCTTGCTTTTATGGAACTTCCATTATAGTGGACAGTTAATCACGATAAATTGAGAGATAATAGTAGTCAGTACTCTCCAGAGAAACAGAACCAATATGACAGATAGGTAGATAGATAAATAATTAGGAATTGGCTTATGGAATTATGGAGGCTGGCAGCTCCAAAATTTGCAGAGCCGATGTCCCAGTTTGAGTCTGAAGACCAGTAGGTTGCTGTAGAACCAGGAAGAGCTTATGTTCCAGTTTGGAGGTCATCAGGCAGGAGAATTCTCTCTTATGTAAAGAAGGATCAACTTTATTAGAATCTTCAACTGATTGAATGAGGCCCACCCATGTTATAAAGAGCAATCTGCTTTATTTAATCTACCAATTTAAATGTTAGTCTCATCCAAAAATTCCCCCACAGAAACACCCAGAATAATGTGCGACCAAATATCTGAGCACCTCATGACCCAGTCAAATTGACACATAAAATTAAGCATCACAAGAGATAAAAAGTTGAAAAATAAAATGTTTCATGACTCTTAGGCTACAGAGAAATTAAAGCTGTGACCTTCTCACATGGTGATATGAGAAAAAGTGACCGGGGAAGGGAAGAGATTAAAATAGGTATGTGTTTAAGTTACAGTACTGTTCCAGACTTTAAATACATTAGCATTCAAATGCCATCCTGTGGCTGATGATTCACGTCAGGTTTTATTTGTTTCGTGTCATTCATCTCACATCTGTTAAAATCTGTTGGACTGTCTGTTGGAGTCAATGGAGTTGCTGTCTTAAGCCCCCAGGGTTTTTGCTCATATTTCACATGTATTAGTAGTAGTAATTCCATGCTCGATGGGTTCAGGGTACAGCCATGCCAGCTTTACTCCAGGATCAAATGCCGTCTTTGGTTATAATGGATTTAATTCAAGCACACTATAAAATAAAATATTCATGGTCAGTGTACATAAGGATGCCATAACAGAAATATTTACACACTTAAACTGACATACAGAATCACTTTACAACCCTTATGTTTAGTGCAACAATAACATCATTACACAGAATAAACAGGACTGAATCATTTCCCAAATTCTGGGCCTCCGTAAATAGCAGTCTGCATTCTTGGCCCAGTGTTATAATCTTTGCTTTGTAACTTTATGCAATCTAATAAAAGACTTATGATAAAAATGGTCTTGGGCATGGCCCATAACCCATGATTTGTCTTTAAGACACATTGTCATTATTGTGTAGGCCAAATCTTTACATTCTTTTCACACCCAACTACCCCCCACCACCTGCATTGTTCAGAAGGCCCACTAAAGTCAAGAGAATTAATTGCTAGCTTTCTCTTTAATATATAAATGTATCAAATCAACACTTTGTACACCTTACACTTACACAATACTATATGTCAATTAAATCTCAAAAATAAATTTTTTAAATTCTATAAATTAAAAAGTTTATTAAATAACGAAATTACACTAAAGATTATGTATAAAATAAGTAAAAAGTACATACAAGTCCAACAATTTAAATGCCTATGTATATTAGTTTCCTATTGCTCTGTAGCACATTACCACAAGAAACATCCTTTTACTAGCTCCCAGTTCTGTATGGAAGTCCAGCATGGTGGGACAGGGTTCTCTGCTGAGGGTATCACAGGATGAGGTCAAGGTCATGGCTGGGCTGAATTCTCATTGGCAGCTCTGGGGAAGAATCAGCTTCCAAGCTCATCCTTGTTGGCAGAATTGTGTTCCTTGCAGCTGTAGGGTTTAAGTCCTCACTTCTTTAACGTGTGGCCCCTCTATCTTCAGGACAACAGTGGCATGTCAGTCAAATCCTTCTCATGCTTTGAATCTCTTACTTCCTGCTCTGCATCTAGCTGGAGAAAATGCTTTGCTTTTAAAGAGTTTAAGTGATCAGGTTTGACCCCCCAGACACCCTCCCTTTGGATGAAGTCAAAATCAACTGATTAGTAACCTTAACTATGTCTGTAAAATCCCTTCTGCAATATTCAGTGACATAATCACAGGTGTAACACTAGGGACAGAGATCACTGGGGCCATCTTAGAGTCATTCTTACCACACCTTGTAGCCAGCACCCAGGTAAAAAGGTGGAAACACTGTCAGTCCTCTGTGAGTGCCTCCCTGATCTTAACCCTTTCCTACAATCCTGAATTCTGGTTCTAGCCTCCCCTTGCTTTTCTTTCCCCCTCATCACATTTGCATGTGACATGAAGCAGTAGCATTCAATAATAAGTACATAACTGCAAACTAGATCTAGATGAAATAACATGAAACTAACCTCTTGAGTTTTGCATCTATATGGATGCAAGCAGGTGTAGTTCATAAGTGTCTATTACTGATTATAAGAATAGACCACAATTACTATTATTATTTTTTTTTGCAGTACGCAGGCCTCTCACTGTTGTGGCCTCTCCTGTTGCGGAGCACAGGCTCCGGACGCGCAGGCTCAGCGGCCATGGCTCACAGGCCCACCTTGGATCATTTTCCTTTTCCCTGAAAAACATCTATTAGAATTTCTTACAGTGGGGGCCCCTCTATTTTTACCCAACAATCTTATGTCAGTTTGACTGAAAAGGCTTTATTGACCCTTATTCTTGAAAGATAATTTTTGTAGGTACACAACTCTGGTTGACAGTTTCTTTCTCTTATCACATTAAATATATTTTACCACAGTCTCTGGATTTCCACGTAGCTATTAGGAAGTAGGAAGTCAACTGACAGTTGAGTTGCATTCATTGGTGGTTAATATGTTACTTCTCTCTGCCTACAGTTACCAAGACAGTGGTACTGGAATAAAGATAGACAAATCACTAGAACAGATTAAAGAGTCCAGAAATAAATCCACACAAATACAGACAACCAATTTTCAATAAAGATGCAGACGCAATTTAGTGGTAAAGGATGATCTTTTCAACAAATTGTGCCAGAACAATTGGATACCCACGTGCTAAAAAAAACAAAAAACATTTTCACCCATACCTTGCACAATATACAAAAATTAACTCAAAATGGACCAGAGATCTAAATGGAAAGCCTAAAGTTACAAAACTTTTAGAAAAACTATAGGAGGAAATGTATATGGCCTTAGGTTAGGCAAAGATTTCTTAAATATGATACCAAAAGTACAATCTGCATAAGTACAAATTGATAAATGGGGTTTCAGCAAAATTGAAAACAACTTCTCTTCAAAATACACTCTTAGCATAAAAACACATGCTACAGATTGGGAGAAAATATTTACAGATTATATATCTGATAAAAGACTTGTACCTAGAATATATAAAGAACTATCAAAACTCAATAATAAAAAAAAACCTTGACTATAAAAATGACATAAGACTTCAACAGACACTTCAACAAAGAAGATGGCAAATAGATACATGAAAAGATGCTCATTAGTTATTAGGGAAATGCCGATTAAAACTACAAGATACCATTACTCACCTACTAAAATGGTTAAAATTAAAAAGATGAATGGGTAAAGAAATTGTGCTAGATCCATGCAATGGAATACCATCTGCCAATAAAAAGGAATGGCCTATTGATACATGCAACATCATGAATGAAAGAAGCCAAAATTACATGGTATGATTACATGGATATAAAACTCTAGAAAATAGAAACAAATGTATTGGGACAAGAAGCAGATCCATGGTTGCTGAGGGTGATGGGGAGAATCAGAAGGGAAGGGTTACAATGGAGCCGGAGAAAACTGGGGAGTGCGACTGTGTTGGTTAGCTTGACTGTGGTTAGGGTTTCCTAGGTGTATAAATATATCAAAACTGATCAAATTGTTTACTTTATACACGTCCAGTTAAATGTATAACAATTTTACCTGAGTAAGGCATTCAAAAAACAATAGAAAGCAATTTACTGTGAATTTTATGAATTAAAAAATACCAAACAAATTATTTGCCAGCTGCCTGGGCACCTGCAAGTAGAGGCACATCACAGAAGAGAGTTGCCACAATTGTTTTGCTAGTCAAACTCAGGTGAACACAATTAAATAAATAAAAAGTTTCATGCATAGTCTTTTATTTATTTTACTTGTTTGCTTATGTATTTATCATAGTGTTATGAAGAGTCACAGTTGCCTGGCCAGCTGCAGAACTATAACTCTGATCATCACTTCTACCCATTTCTTTCCCTGGCCCTTAAACCCTGCCTCAAAATACCAACCACTCTGCATTTTCTATTTAGCATCCTCTTGATGTCTTAGAATACTTTAATCTAACATGACTAAAAAAAAAATTGTTTAGTTCTAAATGTCCTTTGAGCTTAAAAAAAAAGGGTGGGGGGCAGGTATTATGCTCATAGCAGCACTATTCACAATAGCCAAGAGGTGAAAGCAATCCAAGTGTCCACTGTCGGGAATGGATAAACAAAATGTGATATATACATATAGTGGAATATTATTCAGCCTTAAGAAAGAAGGAAATTCTAACACATGCTACAACATGGATGAAACTTGAGGTCATTATGTTAGGTGCAACAAGCCAGTCACAAAAATACAATTACTGTATCATTCCACTTGTGTGATGTATCAAATTCACATAAACAGAAAGTAAAAGGGTGGTTACCAGGGGCTGGGAGGAGGGGCACAAGGGGAGTTGTTATTTAATGGGTATAATTTCAGATTTGCAAGATGAAAAAGTTCTGGAGATCTGTTTCACAACAATATCAATATGCTTACTACTGAACTTTACACTTAAAAGTGGTTAAGATGGTAAATTTTATGTTATGGGTCTTTTACCATAAAATTAATGCAAAAAGGTTATCAGGCTAAATGTAGCCTTTTTTCCCGCTGAACACTACTAAACTATAATTCATGTTGCTGTATGTTGTAGTTATTTTTACTGTTGTAAGATATTATTTTCCTTCTTTCTACTTTCTTTGGTTTATTTTGGTGGTTTATATTGCCTCACTCATTTTCAGCATTTTTTTTTAATTTATGCATTGATGGCTATAATTTTTCCTCAATATATGTTTTAGTGTAATATAGCTAATATACCACATGTTTTAGTATGAATTATTTCTGTTATTTGCAGAACATGTTCTAAGTTACATTAAGACTTCTTCTTTGACCCATGGGTTATTATTTTTATTACCTAAAAATTATCAAAAGTATACTTTTTAAATTACAAACACATTAGGATTTTCTAATAACCTTTGGGTTTCCAGCTCAATTCATTGTGTTCAGAGAACCACAATATGTGGGTCATTTTTCAAATGTTCATGTGATTGAAAAGAACGTCATTCTTCTTTTTTTTTTATTTTGGAGTATAGTTACGTTGTGTTAGTTTCAGGTGTACAGCAAAGTGAATTAGTTATACACGTATCCACCCTTTTTTAGATTCCTTTCCCATATAGATCATTACAGAGAACTGAGTAGAGTTCCCTGTGCTATACAGTAGGTTTTTATTAGTTATCTATTTTATATATATTAGCGTGTATATGTCAATTATTTTCTAATTTTGTTCACAACTTTAAGCCATGAGCTTTTTAGAAGTATAGATTGTTTAAATTTCCAAATAATGAAAAACTTCAGTTTCTTGTTTTGGAATTCCTCAAATGTTTCCTTCTTAATAAGGGCACCAGTCACTGTTTTTAGGGCCAGTTAATACCTGTTCTTTGAAATTTGCTGAAATTTGCTTTACAGCTTAGAAAATAATGAATTTTTATAACATTATATGTGTCTATCAAATCAAGCTTAATTGTGTCATTCAAATCTATATTTTCTTCTTACATCAACAAGAGATGTTTGGTAAATTCTCTACCATGACATTGGATCTGCCAATATCTTCTTATAGTTTTATAAGTTTTTGAATATTCAAATTAATTTATTAGGTGTATACATGTGTGAAATTTTTATATCTTCTTATGAACTGAAATACTATTGTATAGTAAACCTCTATATCCCTAATGATGCTTTTTGTTTTAAAGTTTTTAATATTTTTTATATTAATACAGTCACACCAGCTTTCATTTAATTAGCATTTACCTAACATACATTTTCCATCCTTTTACTTTCCAACTCTCTATAGCTTTATGTAGGTCTGTCTTACAAATCAGTATACGGCTGGATTTTTAAAAATCTACTCTATCACTCTCTCTTTTTTCATTGGCAAGTTTAGTTCATTTATATTAACTGTGATTATCATCTTACTTTTTTACATTCAATTTCCCTCCTTTTGCTATATTCTTTTTCCTTACTGTTTTTTAAAATTTGATATCTGTATCACTCTCTGTATAGTTTTGTGGGGCTGTCATAATAATAAAGTACCACAAACTGGATGGCTTAAAACAACAGAAAAATACCGTTTAACAGTTCTAGAGGCTAGAAGTCTGAAACCAAGGTGTTGGCAGGGCTCTGCTCCCTCTGGAGGCCCTGAGGGAGAATCTTCCTTGCCTCTCACCTGCCTCTGGCAGTTCCTGTTTGTAGTTGCATCACTCCAATCTGTGTGTCATTTTCACATGGCCTTCCTCCCTGCATGTCTGTGTCTCTGCATCCAAATGTTTCCTTTTTTCTTTTTTTTTCTTGGCCATGCCACACAGCTTGCACGATCTTAGTTCATCTGTGAAAGCACGGAGTCATAACTATCGACCGCCAGGGAATTCCGCAAATGTTTCCTTCTTAATAAGGGCACCAGTCACTGTTTTTAAGGCCCATCCTAATCTAGTATGACCCTCATCTTGACTTGAGTACACGTACAAAGACCCTATTTCCAAATAAGGTCGCGTTCACAGGTTACTGGGGGGTTAGGTCTTGAACTATCTTTCTGGAGACAAATTCAACCCACAACACCCTCCTTTCAAGATTAGAACTTTAAACACATTTTCATCTTCCTTTCTTTCCCTTTATACCCTGTCATCTTGGTCTTGTGATATTTCTTAACATTTAGATCCTGGGCTGTTATGTACACAATTTCTCTCTTCATTTTGCTTATCTTTTTACTTTTATTCTGTTTTATTATATTGTGGGTTTTTTTTACACAGTTATTTGATCATTCTAACTTTCCATATCTATTTGTAGCATTTCCTAGATTTGTTCCTCTTCACATTTGAAGGCTTGCTTGAAAACCGTTTGTGGATCTTTGTGTAGTGACCCTTTTGAAGCCTTGTATGTCTGAGATTGTTTCATTTAGCTCTGACATACACATGGCAATTTCAAAGGATATAAAATTCTAGACTAAAAGTTTTGTGCTTCAACCCATTGAAACATTACTGTCTTCCTGCATCTGTTTCTAATGGGAAGAAGAAGAACATCATTTGTTTGAAGGTCACATGTTTTTCTTTTTTGAAATTTTAGGAGGCTTTGTAATCTGAAGTCTTTCTCATTTCTTCAATTCTGGGAAAAATTCTACATCGTTTCTTCACATATTTTCTTCATTATTATTTTTCTCTCCTTCTAGAATCAATTATAGTCGACGTTAGCACTCTGTCCTCCATATAGCTTAGCTTTTTTTCTATGGTTTTATTTCTTTTCTATTTTGTATTTCTTTGTCCTCTCCTGCTTTCTTCTTGCGAGAGTTTTTCAATCTGTTTAACTCATCAGCTGGTTCTTGTATTATTTATGCCAGTATGTTCTTATTTCAAATTATTTTCTTTTTCATACTTGGTATTTATATTAGGTTCTTTTTATGTTTTTGTGCCTATATTGTCCATTTATATTTTTTCACATATGTATTAAATTTGTTTATTTATTTTTTGGCTGCACTGCACAGCTTGTGGGTTCTTAGTTCCCCAACGGGGGATTTAACCTGCGCCCTCTGCAGTGAAAGCATGGAGTCCTAACCACTGGATGCCAGGGAAGTCCCTTAAGTTTATTTAAATATCTTGGTCCATTTGTTTCTAATACTCCCAGGGATCTCTGGTTTGTTATTTTTCTTTTGAGATAATTACACTCCACAAATCTATCATTATTTTAGCTAATGAAGTCATACTCCCCAGGGGTATCTAATAATGGATGATAGGAAAGGGCCCAAAAACGTGCAGGAGCCCACACCCTGGCTCTAACATCCTGAGTACAAGGAGTAAGCAGGGATGAGCCTTAGAGTGGAAAGTCCCAGGAGTCATAAAACAAGTTAATCACCCACTTCTGTCACCAAGCAGCACCTCAGGTCAGGACTCGTGCATGTTGATGCCCAGATCAACAGCCCAGACCAATTAAATCAGAACCCCTGGGGATCTTGAGGTGGGGAAACTAATCCATTTCAGACTTCTGGCACCAGAACTATAAAAGAATAAATGTGTGTTGTTTTAAGCCACAAGTTTGTGGTCATTTGCTACAGCAGCAACAGGAAACTAATACAGCTCAGCTTTCCCTTTTTACTTCAGTCACAAGCGTATATCAATTTTTGTAATTAAAAAATAATAAAAAGGAAAAGGGATTATTTCTGATTATTAAAATTATCTTTGTTTCCTGTGAGATTTTTTAACATGTATGCATTACATGTTCAAAAATAAAATATTTACATTAAAAAATAAGCTGAAGGATGCAGATTTCTGTTGTTATCCATGGACCACGCAGCAGTCTGACATGTCCAGGAGGAATGTGGGTGTCATGGGCCAAACAGCCCAGGAACCTTGCCTTTGGCAACTTCATTTTTTATGTTATTGTTTGTTTCATTTGTTTGGTTTCCTGGAACCGTGTTCCTGGTGGAAATATAGTATCTCAGAGGTGTATAATGACCTACCAAGGAGACAGCGTTGTGATTTCAGTGTGTTACCTTGCAGCATTGTTAACCAGCCATATTACCAACAACTTTAATAATGACAAAAAAAACAACAACCTTAGTGAGTATCAGCTTTCTGTGTGATGAGGGTATTCACAGCTACTCTCTCCTTTACTAGTGTTGGTCCAAAGGTGTGGAAATAAACCCAAGTAAATCTGACCCAGTTTCTTCTTTGTTCTATTTTTTATCTTGACAACCCAAGCCCCTGAAGACTGGGACATCCCCAGTGCCTTAGACCCTGCCCTTACAGTGTTGCCCCCCCCATCCCAACCCCACCACCACTTCCAGAATGTCCTTTTTATACTCCCAGAAACACTGTACTGCTTTCCCAGAAAAGGAAGAGACCCAGGACTCTCCATGCCTTCCTTCACTTGGTCCAAACTGTAATGTATGCAGCAAGAATTCCATGATGTTTGTACAAGGTAGTTGGCATTTTCCTAAATTCAAGACTTGTCTTCTTTTACTCTCCACTCCCCAATTTTGTTTCTTTAGTCTTTTTTTTTTTTTTTTTGGGTCAAGAATGGGAATCAGTAGTATGTAACCTTGCTCTTATGTGTTCATATTCCTTGGTTAGCTAAATTTTCTAATTTTCCTAAAATGACTGTGTATAGTTTAATTTTTGAGAGTGGTTTTTGGGTCAAGAATGGGAATCAGTAATATGTAAGCTTGCTCTTATGTGTTCATATTCCTTGGTTATCTAAATTTTCTAATTTTCCTAAAATGACTCTGTATAGTTTAATTTAAAAATAAGTTTCACCTAAATTTATTTTTAAATTAATGTCATTAAATTTTATCCTAGTGTTTTCCAATCAATCAATTAAATCTTGCAACAAATATTTGCGCTTATAAAATGTTCTGGGATGACATCAGCTAAGTTGCAATTGTCTGTTTAAATCGAGCTTCTATTGTTCCTTTTACTATGACAGTTATATGAGCCAACCAGAATGTACCTCTGCTCAGGAGAATATAGGCAAAAATGATACATTAATAAGTTTTAATTTTACTCTGAGGCATTCTTTTTGAGTTTCAATCCAAAACTATTATAAACAGGATAAAAACATCAGCATTTAGATTAATAGCAGGATTTGTGTAAAACATTTCCTTAATTATAATCTACTTAAATGTGTGTGTGTGTGTGCTGTTTAAGCGATTTTTTTGTGTGGTACGTGGGCCTCTCACTGTTGTGGCCTCTGCCGTTGCGGAACACAGGCTCCGGACGCACAGGCTCAGCGGCCATGGCTCACGGGCCCAGCCGCTCCGCGGCATGTGGGATCTTCCTGGACTGGGGCAGGAAGCCGTGTCCCCTGCATCGGCAGGCGGACTCCCAACCACTGTGCCACCAGGGAAGTCCTGTTTAAGTGATTTTTGTTGTTATTGGTTTCCAGAGAGAATCCCTTACTTGTGTTTCTTATATGACAATTTTGTGTTTCTGGGATGCAGAGTTGAAAAATATGGTGGCAGTTGTTCTGAAACACTTGTCTTCTTATTTTGCTCTTTTAAATTTTGCAGTCAAGCAATAATTCTCTTTTAGAAATAGGTCTTCAAAAAAACTTAAATCTCAGTAAATCATGCAGAAGTAGAAGTTGACAAGACTGGAGGAAGTTCAGTGAATCTTGAAGGAAAAGTTTCAAAAGATAAAAGCAAGTAAATACTGCGAGGGTGTTTACTTCTTCTTGAAACTTAGAAAGACCTGAGCCATATAAGTGCTACATGAACCCAAGATGCTGGATTTTTTCACTTTTCTGCTTTTTGAGAGACTGGAGACAAAGCCCACCTATAACCATAGCAAGAGCTCTCGGAGCCAAGGTGGAGCTTTATCATTTCAAAAAAGACCAATTTTGATTATAAGAGCCTACACATGACTCAAACCAAAAACCTTCATACTCTAGAGACTCAAAAACATCCTAGAACTAGTCCCATTTTGACCAAAATAATAATAACAACAACAACAGCAGCAGCAGCAGGAGAAATAAACCATAGTATCAAGGTATGATGCCAGTAAGGTAACTCATGTAACGTAAATGAAGAAAAGGAAGTAGAAAAAAGGAACTAGTCACTATGTGCAAAAACTGGGCCATCCTGGGAAGTTGAGACAGTCCTATTTGCAATAAAATGTTCAAGAGTTGGTAATATAGCAATGTAATCTGTGGCTCTATTCCTCAGGAAGTATTTCAAAACTGAGATTATCTCTTAGATCCAGAGGTGGAGAGGAGAAACAGAGGAACAACAGCAATAACATCAAAAACCCAAAACCAAAAACAATGATGGTATAAGTAGAAAACAAATCATAAAATGGTAGCTATGCATACAACTATATTAATAATTGCATTTCATGTAAATATACCAAAATATTCTAACTAAAAAGAGATTGTCAGATATGATCTTTTTTTAAAAAACGAAACAGTTATATGCTGTCTACAAGAGACACACTTTAAATTTGACGCTAGATTGAAAGTAAATGGATGGAAAGAAGTATTCCATGAAATAAAAAGCTGCTGTGTCTATGATATCAAAGTAGACTTCAAGAAAAAGAGAATTTTATCATTTTACAATGATAAAAGGGTTGATTAATCGGGAAGGCAAAATTCTAAATGTGTATGCACTTAATTTTGAAATACACATTTGGAATTTTGTCTTCCTAATTAATCAAAGCAAAAATTGAGAGAACTAAATGGAGAAATAGAGTAACTCACAATTGTAATTGGAGAATTTAACCCCATTCTCAGTGATTGATAGAACAACTAGACTAAAACTCCTTAGAAGTATAGAAGACACCTGAACTATACTATTAATCACTTTTATCTAAATTGATATTTCAGAGCTCTATTCTCAATACATGGAAAGTTTGCTAAAATAGAGCATATGTGCTGGTACATAAAATAAAGTTCAATAAATTCCAAAAGATTGAAATTTTACACAAAATATTCTCTGTCCACAATAGAATTAAATTGGAAATTAATTACAAAAATATATCTAAAATGTCTCCATATATTTGGAAATTAATACACATCTGAATAATATATGGAATGTATAAGTATCCTTTCTTCCTCTGTCTAGCTGTCACAGTTCTTCTTTTATGAGATAAGCACTGTTGCCAGTTTCTCATAAATTCTTCTGGAGGTAGTCTATGCATTTTCAAACACTTATATATACCCTTCTTTATACAAATGCCAGCATACACTATGTTGCAACTTGTTTCCTTCATTTAACAAAGGAAGTCTTTCTATAATTAGTATATTTAAAGATGCCTCATTTGTTACAGTGTATGGTTAAACCATATTTTATTTAACCAGTTCTCCATTGATGGTCATTTGTGTTGTTTCCAATGTTTTGCTTCTATACAGGGGTGGAATTGCTAAGGTCAAAGGGTAAGTGTATTTCAATACATGATTGAAAATTCCACACCACCTTCTCTAAAGTTGCACCAATTTATCCTCCAACCAAGAACATGTGAGTGTGAAAAAAGAAACAGACTCACAGATATAGAGAACAAACTAGTGGTTACCAATGGGGAGAGGGAAGGGGGGAGAGGCAATTGAGGGGTAAGCGATTAATAGACACAAACTAATAAGCTACAAGGATATATTGTATAACACGGGGAATATAACCAACACTTTATAATAACTATAAATGGAGTGTAACCTTTACAAATTATGAATCACTATTTTGTACACCTGTAACTTATATAATATTGTACAGCAACTATACTTCAATTTAAAAGAAGAACATGTGAGTATGTAGAGCTCTCTTTTAAAGTATGTATACTCCTGGAAGAGCATCAAAGTAAGAACGTCTTAAAATTCTTCTTTGGAACTAGGAGTTGGAATGGGTGAACACGAACAATCAGTGTGTGAAATAAACTTACGTTTAAAAATTCTACCGGCATACACTACTACCCACTTTCCCTTTGCAGAGTGCCCCCAGAGCATTTCCCCTGATGTGAGTTAATACAGGGATCTGGGAACACATGGGCCTCTCAGCCCAACATCCTCATCTCTAGACATGGTACAAACCCTGCTTCTGCCATTGAATTTGAGAAGAAACTCTGCATTTCTGCCTGAAAGCCCAGGATAGTTTATCCCTTGGCAATGCAACCAGGTGTGCACATTTTTTTAACAAATGTTCCTATTTAGCTTGTGAAGAAAATCTTAAATTCCACTCAGCCTCTGTCACTGATGAGATGAAAAGTCTAGAGCAATATGCCAGAATCTTGCTCCTGTTCCTGGAATACCACACTCCTACCTAGAGCAATATCCTGTCAACAAAGTGAACATTACAGCTCCTTGGTGTGTAAAGTAGTGCTCAGTTTGATCCAAAGGAGACGATGTGGACCATCCTTTACTAGTGAAATCAAAACTATTGTAATCAATACTTAGTGGTTATTGGAAGGTACATTAGTATACCTCAAGGTTATTAGAGGCTTGAAATATGTTTGTTCAAAAACAAAGTAAATTTTTTTTTTTTTTTCCGGTACGCAGGCCTCTCACAGCTGTGGCCTCTCCGGTTGTGGAGCACAGGCTCTGGACGCGCAGGCTCAGTGGCCATGGCTCACGGGCCCAGCCGCCCCGCGGCATGTGGGATCTTCCCGGACCGGGGCACGAACCCGTGAGTAACTATGTTTTTTTAATTAATTAATTTTACTTTTGGCTGTGTAGGGTCTTTGTTGCTGTGTGCGGGCTTTCTCTATTTGTGGCGAGCAGGGTCTACTCTTCGTTGTGGTGCGCGAGCTTCTCATTGCGGTGGCTTCTCTTGTTGCGGAGCACGGGCTCTAGGCTCGTGGGCTTCAGTAGTTGTGGTGCACGGGCTCTAGAGCGCAGGCTCAGTAGTTGTGGCTCGCGGGCTCTAGAGTGCAGGCTCAGTAATTGTGGCACACGGACTTAGTTGCTCCGCGGCATGTGGGATCTCCCCGGACCAGGGCTCGAACCCATGTCCCCTGCATTGGCAGGAGGATTCTTAACCACTGCGCCACCAGGGAAGTCCAGTAAATATGTTTTTGCAAAATAAGAAACTGGTGTATTGTATAACACGGGGAATATAACCAACACTTTATAATAGCTATAAATGGAGTGTAACCTTTACAAATTATGAATCACTATTTTATACGCCTGTAACTTATATAATATTGGACAGCAACTATACTTGCCAGTTAAATCTTTGATATTAGTGATTTCCTATGTTTTATCCCTCTGATTTATAGCCAGCTGGTCAGACTCACAGGCGATAACCTTGAGCTTAAGACTGGTGTCTGAAGTGTGTGTGTGTGTGTGATGGGGGAGGGGCAGTCTTGTGGGACTGAGCCCATAACCTGTGGGGTCTGATGCTGTCTCCAAGTAGACAGAGTCAGAATGGAATTATTTGTAGGACACCCAGCTGGTATTGCAGAGTTGCTCGGTATGAGAAAAACACCCACACAGCTGATGGTCACAGAACTGTTCAGTGTGAGTAGAGCTAGGAGGAGACACAGAGGAGTTTTCTCTATACAAGGTGCTAGGAGAAGATTGATAGAGTACATCTAAAAAGAAAAGTAGAAGGATAAGACGTTAGAAGAAATTAGTAAACTAGAAAGAAAACATACACATACAAACACACACAAAAACAAGAAAAGCAAAAACTAGGGTCTTTTGAAATAACAAAACATTGGAAACAATTTCAATACCTATAAATAAGAGAATAGGTAAATAAAATGAGACCTATTAGTAGAGTGGAATAGAATGATGTCATTTAATGAATGAATGGGAGCATGAGTAAATCTGAAGAGCAAAGTTGAAGAACAAAATCAAGTTGCAAAATGACATGTGCATAAAGTCCCAAGTACATCAAACAAAAATGTCTATTTTATGACTGTACAGAAACTTCCTAAGAACCAAAAGTCTGGATAGAAAGATACTTACCAACTTGAAGAGAGTGGCTAGTTCTATGGAGGGAAGAAGGGAGAGAGGATGAGATCAGGAAAAGACAAAAAAGGGGCTTTAAACATATCTATTTTTTTAAAAAATATCTGAAAACAACAAGGCAAACATTAACATTTGTTAAATCTGGATCTTAAATGCGTAGATGTTTTGCCCTCTATTTTCTGTCTGAAGTATTTTGTAATTAAGAAAAATATTTTATAAAAGAAAAACTTGTGTTTTGACCAGGAGCTTATGTGAAATTATGTTTATTTTATTAACTTGTTTATCATACACTGTCTTCTTAAATATTACAAAATTAAAATTTAGCTGGCTTCCATCCAAAACATGTGATAAATGAGTTTGCTGGGGTTTGACACTCTGTTCTTTATCTGTCTTTGGCTTGTCCTCCCTTTCTTGGGAGCACAGTGTTGTGGAAAGAACCTTGGCCAGATCAACAATAACAAAGAAAAACACTCTGTTTCCTATGTAGAGGAAGGATGGCATCCTCAGATAATAAATGTTTAATTCTATCAACAGCTCAGGTTAAATATATTAATTATGGGCTCTATCAACAAATTTCACTGTTTCAGAAAGATACATCTGTTCTATACACAGAAAAGCAAGCCATCCTTCAAACATGAAAGCTGCACAGGACGTACTGTGCTGGAGAAGGCTACCCCCTTCTGCAGCTAAGCGGCAGAACCCTGCCATGTGGTTCTCATCAAAGTCCTCAAAAGTGCGTTTCACATCATAATCTAAAGAGACGACCCTAGATTAAATGCAGGCCCAACACATATACATTTCAGGGTTTGGTTGAGGTATTTCGATTGTATAACATATGTAGCCATTTCTGGTACATAAATTGGATTGTTACAGGCCCTTACAGAATCCATAAAGAATCCTCCTACTTTTTATATTCTTTCTGACAATACTTTGTGTAAATCATTGACATTTATTCGTTGAATTTTGTTAATTGGCTGGTATGGCTTCTGTGTCCTTGTCGGGTGACTTTGGGATATTAGTGTTGAGCAAGGAGAGAGGAAAGGAACACATGAGCCCCATAGGGATGGTGCGAGTGCTGGCAGGGTGGATGAGGGGAGTGGGGAAACCAACAGGGAAAGGGCAGAGAATCCACCCCAAAGCTAGGATACCCCCTCCTTACCTGCTCCTGAGACTACCCCCTGCTATGTGTCACCAGCCAAAGCGACCCAAACCTCTCAGCCCCCAGAAGGAGACAGAATAATGGTCCCCCAAAGAGGTCCGCATTCTAACTCCCAGAATGAGTGAGCATGTCCCTTACGTGGCAAAAGGGACTTTGCAGAATTGACTTAGGTAAGGGTCTTGGGATAGGGAGGTTATCCTATGATCTGGGTGGGCCCAATGTAATCACAAGGGTCCTTATAAGAGATGGGTAGGAGGGTCAGGCTCACTGAAGGAAATGTGGTGATGAAAATAGAGATCAGAGAAAGATTCAGAGGAGACAGACAGACAGATGGATGGAAGACACTGGCTCTGAAGGGGGAGGAGGGGCCCTGAGGCAAGGAATGCAGGTGCATCAAGAATCCAGAAAAAAGCAAGGAAATGGATTCTCCCCTGGAGCCTCCAGAAGGGACACAGCCCCGCTGACACTGATTTTAGGCCTTCTGACCTCTTGTACTGTAAGACAATGAATTTGCTGTTTTAAGCCACTAAATTTGTGACAGTTGGTTATGGCAACAATAGAAAACTAATACCTCTCTCCACCCCAGTGAAAAGTGACTGACTTATAACTCCATTCCTTCAAATCTTGATGACCTTTCCAGTTTTCAAAGTTTGTGTTTTATGACTACTGACTAGGTGGCTACGAGGAAACCTTGCTGTTGTGTTTTAATAGGCTGAGCGCACTTTACTATAAACAAATTATGAGTCTAATGTGAAAGACTTTCAGAGCTAAAGGCACTGGGGCCACAGAAGTGGGGTAGCATTCCACTTACATTTCAGCAGACAAGAAAGATGGGAGCCCCACACCCACAAGACAAGGTAGCCACCTGCATGCACACCCTCCTTGTCTTTCTTACACAACCTTGGGAATATATTTTCAGTTCCAGGAAAACAAAATTTCTCAACTAGCTGAAGCACTGAAACAAAAATCTCTCCTCATAAATATAAGCATATTTCTAAGAACCACATATACCTGAGAAAATATGAAACAGAACTGACACTTGAGGAAACATAATTTGCAAAGGAGACCTGAGGAAAATAATCATAAGTATCCTCAGAGAGATGAGAGGTTATCACAATAAGAAAGAAAAAAAATGGTATGAAAAAAGTGATCAGAGTAGTTGGAAAATAGAAACAATTATCATTCCCCAACTTGACAAACAAATCTCAGTACATGAATTGAATTATGTAATGGAAATAAGTGAAGATTAAATTGGTAACCTGGAAATGCAAGCTGAGGTATTCTTCTGGAATAGAGTGCAAAATAAAGAGCAATGAATTTTGAGAAAAAGAGGCAAGGAAAACAGATACAAGAGTCCACGGAAAGTCTAGCAGGACTTGTGGGGGAAAGTCATACCAGATACATCTAACTGAGATTTTTGATAAGGATAGAGCTATTTAGGTGCCAAAGAAGAAATAAAGGAAGGAAGAAAGGGGGAGAGGGAGGGAGGTAAGGAGGAATGAAAGAAGGAAGAAATGGAGAGAGGGAAGGAAGGGAGGAAGGAAGGAAGGAAAGAAGGGAGGGAGGGAGGAAAGAAGAGCAAAGTGCTAAACAGGCTACCTGCAAATATTTTAAGTGGACTAGCATATGACCTCACATCTGCAAGCTATCCATAGAGGAATATATTATTTCTATAGCAAAATAATTTTAAACTTAGAATTCAAATACAGAACCAAACCATCATATAATTTTGAAGGCACAAAAAATATTTTCAAATTACAAAGTTTCTGTAGAAAGTTTACTTCTCCTGGAACCCATTCCTAAGGAATTACTAGATGACGTACTTCACTAAATAACAGCAACAGGGACTTCCTTGGTGGTCCAGTGGAAAATAATCCTCCTTACAATGCAAGGGACGTGGGTTCGATTCCTGGTCAGGGAACTAAGATCCCACATGCCGTGGGGCAACTTAGCCCACGCACCGCAACTACTGTGCTTGCACGTCTCTACTAGAGAGGCTGTGTGCCGCAAACTACAGAGCCCACGTGCCCTGGAGCCTGCTCGCCGCAACAAAGATCCTGCACGTCTCAACTAAGACCTGACACAGCCCAAAATAAATAAATAATAAATAATCTTAAAAAAAAATCTTAAAAAAATTAACAACAACAAAGTTGGAAAAAAGCCATCATGGAATTCAAGAAATAATGGAAAGTAATGAAACGAGTAAGATCATGAAATTTTACTTCTATATGGCTTTGAAGCATAATACGGCTTAAGAAACCATTACTCTAAAAGTAGAGGAATCATGGTTTTAAAATAATAAAAATCTGCAAATAACGATGCCACATGCTTTTCAGAAAATCAATGCAATGAGTAGACAAAAAGAGGGATTGAAAGTGCCAAACCACTGACTGTTCAACTTCTGAGAGAAGCAGGTAAAAAAGATGGATTGTCAATGTTGATAGAAAAACACAAAGTTACCAATTTGGATAATAATAATAAGATGTATAACTTTCAAACCACAGAAATATTGAAAAAGGAAGGATAGAAGGGATGGGGGAGAAGGAGGAAAGGAAACAGGAAAAGAAACAAGAACACTTAATAGGTTAAAATAAAAGTAAAATAAACGGGAAACGTACATCAAGGTAAGAAGTATAATACTAAATATTTCAATTAATGCAGTAAAAATAAATGGGTTAAATCCAGTGTGTGTGTGTGTGTGTGTGTGTGTGTGCGTGTGCATGTGTGTGTGTGTGTGTGTGTGTGTGTGTGTGTGTGTGAGCAGGAGACAGAGATTCTTAGACTGACCTTAAAACAGAAACAGAAATGAAATTTAGCTGTACACTGTTTACAGAATACACACATAAATCAAAATGACACAAAAATGGAAAATAATGGGGTAGAAACAGATAAACCAAGTAAATGCTAGCACTTTGGCACTATTAATGTCAGCCAAAACATAATCAAGCAGAAAACATATTTTGTTTAAAAGATACAAATAAGAGAAGTGCCTTCTGTGGAATAGGGAGAGACAGAGAGAGGAATATAAGGGTGGCTCGACATACAAAATTTGATCAATATAATACAGCACATTTACAGAATGAAGGACAAAACGAACATGATTATCTCAATTGATGCAGAAAAGGTATTTGACAAAATTCAACACCCTTTCATGATTAAAACAAACAACACTCAACAAAGTAGGAAGAGAAGGAAATTATCTCAACATAACAAAAGCCATATGTGAAAAACTCAGAGTGAACATCACACTCAATGAAAGCTTTTCCTCTAAAATCAGGAACAAGGCAAGAATGTCCAGTTTCACCATTTCTATTCTACATAGTTGTAAGCTCTAGCCAGAGAAATTAGGCAAAAATAAATAAATAAAAGAGATCCAAATTGGCAAAGAAGTAAAATTATCTCTGTTCACTTATGATATGATCTTCTATGTAGAAAACCCTAAAGATTACTTACACACACACACACACACACACACACGCTGTTAGAACTAATCAATGAATTCAGCAAGCAACAGGATATAAAATCAATACACAAAAACAGTTGCATTTCTATACACTAGAATGAACAATCTGAAAAAGAAATGATAAAAACAATTCCATTTACAACAGCATCAAAAAGAATAAAATACTTAGAAATTAAGTCAACCAAGAGGTAAAAGACTTGTACAATGAAAACTATAAAACGTTGCTGAAAAATACTAAACAAGATATAAATAAATGGAAACACATTCCATATATATTGATTGGAAAACTTAATATTGTTAAGATGTCAATACTACTCAATGCAATCTACAGATTCAATGCAATCCTTATCAAAATCCCAACGTCGTTATTTGAGAAATAGAAAAACTCATTCTAAAATTTCTATGGAATCCCAAGTGAACTTACATAGCCAAAACAACTTTTTATAAGAAGAACAAAGCTTTGGAACTCAAAATTCCTGATTTCAAAACTTGCTACAAAGTTACAGTAATCAAAACAGTGTGGTACTGGCACAAAGACAGACATACAGACCAATGGAATAGAATAGACAGCACAGAAATAAACCCTTGTATATATGATCAAATTATTTTTGACATGGCTGCCAAGACCATTCAATGGGAAAAGGATAGTGTTATCAATAAATGGTGCTGGGAAAACTGGATATCCACATACAAAACAATGAAGATGGATCCTTACCTAACATCATACACAAAAATAAACTCAAAATGGAGCAAAGGCATAAATGTAAGACCTAATACTATAAGACCTAAAACTCTTAGAAAAAAGCATAGGTAAAAATCTTCACAAATTGGATTTGGCAATGATTTCTTGGATATGACATCAAAGGCACGGAAAACAATAAAAATTTTTAATTGGATTTCATGAAAAGTAAAAAATTTTGTACATCAAAAGACAATAACAACAGAGTAAAAAGATACCCTACGGAAAGGGAGAAGGTATTTGCAAATCATATATCTGATAAGGTATTAATACCCAAAATATAGAGTACAACAACATAAAATTTAACAATATGAAAACAAACAACCTCATTCAAAAATAGGCAAGGGGAAACTGGAACACTTGTGCATTGCTAGTGGGAACGTAAAGTGGTACAGCTACTGTGGAAAACAACATGGCAATTCCTCAAAAAAATTAAAAATAATATTGCCACATTTTCAGCAATTTCAGTTCTTGGCATATACCCCAAATAGTTGAAAGCATGGTCTTGAAGAGATATTTGTACACCCATGTCAATAGCAGCATTATTCACAACAACTAAAACTTGGAAGCAACACAAGCGTCCATCAATGAATGAAGGAGTATAATGTGGTATAACCATACAATGGAATATTATTCAGCCTTATAAAGGAAGGAAATTCTGCAATATTCTTCAGTATGGATGAACCTCAAGGACATTATGCTAAGTGAAATATCTAGTCACAGAAAGACAAATATGGTATGATTCCACTTACATGAAATACTTAAGATAGTCAAAATCATAGAGACAGAAGTTAAAATGATGGTTGCCAGGAACTGGGGGGAAATAAATGGGGAGTTACAGTTTACTGGGTGTAAGATTTCAGTATACAAGATGAAAAGAGTTATGGAGATGGACAGTGGTGATAGTTGCACAATATTATGAATATATATATAATATCACAGAGCTGTACACTTTACAATGATTAAGATGGTAAATTTTATATTATGTGTATTTTGCCACAATGAAAAAATTAGAAAAAAAAGAGATGCTCAACTTCCTTTATAATTAATCAAATAAAAATTAAAACAACAACAAAAAAGGTAGAGATCAAAAACACTGTAACAGAAGTTAATAATGTCTTTGATGTGTTAATTAGTAGACTGGATATGTCTGAGAGAAGAATCACTGAGCTTGAGGATATGTCAATAGAAACTTCCAAAAGCAAAGAGAAAAAAGACTGAAAAAAAAATGGAACAGAACATCCAAACACTGTGGAACAAATACAAAAGGTATAACATACACATAACAGAAATATTAGAAGAAGAGAGATAGAAAAAGTACACAAAAAATATTTGAAACAATAGTGACTGAGAATTTTTCCCAAATTAAAGTCAGACACCGAACAACAGACCAGGAAGCTGGGAACACCAAACAGAATAAATGCAAAAACAAAAACAAAACAAACAAACAGAAACCCAAAACCCTACACTTAGGCATATCATTTTCAAAGGGCAGAAAATCAAAGATAAAGAAAAAATAGTGAAAGAAGCCTTCAGGAAAAAATCTTACCTATAAAGGAACAAAGATATGAATTATATCAAATTTTTCCTCTGAAACCATGCAAGAAGAGAGTGGAGTGAAATATTTAGAATGCTGAGAGAAAAAGGAAGCCAACAACCCAGAATTCTGTATCCTGCAAAATTATCCTTCAAAAGTGAGGGAGAAAGACTTTCTCAGACAAACAAAAATTGAGGGAATTTATTGCCAGTAGACCTGCAAGAAATGTTAAAAGAAGTTCTTTAGAGAGAGGGAAAATGATATAGGTCAAAAACTCAGATTTTCGTAAAGGAAGAGCATTGGAGAATGAGGAAGTGAAGGTTAGATAAAAGCTTTTATTTTTCTTACTCTTATTTGTTCTAACAGATAACAGTTTGTTCAAAATAATAATGGCAACAATGTATTTTTGTGTATGTTTTTGTATGCTTATGTATAAGTGAAGTGAATCACAGCAGTGATAAAAAGGATGAGAAGAAAGAATTAGGAATATTTTGGTTTTATAAGGCACTTGTATTACCCATGAAGCAGTATAAGGGTATTCAAAAGTGGACTTGGATTAGTTGTAAATGCATATTGCAACCACTAGAAAAAGTTTAAAAAGAAGTATAATTGCTATGCTAAGAAAGGAGAGAAAATGGAATCATTTAAAATGCTTGATTAAACCCACAAAAGGCAGTAAAAGAGTGGGAGACAAAAATAAGAACAAAGAGTGAGGGCAACAAACAGAAAACAGTAACAAATATAGTAGATATTAATCAAACTATATCAATAACCACTTTGAATGTCAATGGTCTAAATGTACCAATTGACGTTTAGATTACACAGATTACCAGTGGATCAAAAACAAGACCAAACTATATGTGGACAACAAATAATCCTCTTTAAATACAAAGACACATATAGATTAAAAGTAAAGGGATGGAGAGAGATATACCACGCTAACACTAATCAAAAGAAAGCAGGAGTAGCTCTATTAATTTCAGACAGAGCAAACTGCACAGCAAGGAGTTTCTCAAGGATAAATAGGGTCATTCGATAAAGGGATCAATTCTCTAAGATGATATAATAATCCTTAATGTGTTCACATCTAACAACACAGCATCAAAATGCATAAGGCAAACACTGATCTGCAAGGGGAAATAGATGAATCCACTTATATAGTGAGAGATTTCAACATCCCTGCATCATAAATAGACAGATCCAGTAGGCAGAAAATCAATAAGGCATAGTTGAACTCAACAGCACCATCCATCAACTGGATGTAACTGGCATCTATAGACAAATTTATCCAGCAACAGCAGAATACACGTTCTTCTCAAGCTCACATGGAACTTCCATTAAGATGGAACACTTTCTAGGCTATAAAACACACCATAACATATTTGAAAGAATAGAAATCATACATGCTTTCAGATGACATTGGAATTAAACTACAAATTAATAACAAAAAATAGCTGGAAAAATAGCTAGTGTGGGATGCTGGTAGCTGGGGGGAGCCGTGCATATGTAGGGCAGGGGACATATGGGAACTCTGCTTTTTGCTCAGTTTTGCTGTGAACCTAAAACTGCTATAAAAAATAAAGTCGATTTCTTTAAGTAGAGGGAAGAATTAATCAATACAGAAGCAAAAATTAAATAGAAACATTACCAATAAAAATGTAGACATATTATCAATAAAACCAACATCTTAAAAGTAGCAAGTGTGATCAAGAACATTAGCTGAAGATTTCTGAACCTTCTAAAAATGACTGACATTATAAACATATATTTATATCAAGCATGTCTGCTATTACTCAGTCCAGAAACAGTGCCATTTAAGCAAAGTAAGCAGAGAAAGAGAGGTAGTGCCAGACTCTGATGAAGAATACAATGACAGAATTGTCTTATAATTTGAAACATTTGGAGAAAAATAGCCTATGAGAATTAAATGTATTCAATATACTGGAGTCAAAATCATCGAACAATTTAGTTTTAAAAGTTTGGTGGAAAATGAAGTGCAATTTAAAATCCTTTATTTTAACTGAGTGTTTCCAGAAAACAGTTCTCTCTCCTCACAAAAAGAAGCCTAATATAATCTCATCTTTAAGCTCTAAACTGATTTTAAATCAAAAACATAAAAGTAAATAATTTTAAAGCCTTAAATTAACGCAGCTTCACAAACTATTTGTGGCATCCTCATTTTATCTGTAATGCCTCTATTCAGTCCTCCAAACTTCTCTTTAAAATAATGAAGGCATACCACAGAAGGAAGCAGTCCTCTTCCAAACTGCGAGAGCAACTATGCTTCCATTTTCTCCGCCTCCGGCGAAATCAACTCTTGTGGGTGCTGAACTGTAATTTGGTCCTGAGCAGTGTTGTGCAGTCTGTCTGTTGACTTCAGTATAAATAGGCCATTTCAGAACAGAAAGGCTCAGATCTAATAAAAATGTGATCTGTGGCTGAACTTTGCCAAAAAAGTAAAGAAACAAAAAAAGAGACAGTGACAGACAGAGAGAGAAAGGAGGAAGATGGCAAAAAAAAAACCCCAAAACAAATAAACAACAGCAACCAAAAAATAAAACCAAAAACAAAAACCCCACAGGCTGTAAAAATTCTCAAAAAATTGGACAGTGTCAAGGCTTTGACGGTGACCTTCACTGCAGAAATTCTCAGATAACTGAAGAGCTGCTGCCCCCTCATGGAGAACTGAAAGATCTCATTTAGAAGCATTGATTCTGCAATCACACATTTACATCCTGCCTTCTCTTTTATTGGACTATTAAAAAAAAAAAAAAGGCACAAACATTTTCTATAGAAAATGCCCACTCTTCTTGATACATAATTTTCCTTTAAAAATAATTAATTTAAATTTTGATGACCCTGGTATTATATAGCACAGGCATATGAAAGCAATAAAATATAGAATTTCACTTTAAGTTTTTACTTGGATTTAGATGTCAAACTCTTTGCCCCACACACGACTGTGGAGAGAAACAGTCTGATGTGACAGGTTACAATTCTGCCCTGAACACACACTTTACAAATCTAACAGTGAAATTTCAAAGTTTAGAGAGCAGCACAGTTGAAGGTTATCTTCTTGCCCCATGTCCACCTTCCCTGCAACATCCTGATTGAAAAATCAAAAATTTTTCCTTCTTATCCTTTGTATTGTTGCCTTCCCAATTTCAGGTCTTATCTCAAGCCATGCGATCCTAGCAATAGAAATGGGCAAGCTCAAGACCTAAAGTACAATAATAAATTCACTTCCAAGGAACTTTCATATCTTAGTAACAGAGCAAAGCAACATGCCTTTTTCTGCAGGGGAGGATAATATGCTATAGTGTGCATTTTGATCAAGGGAAAAAATGACCTCAAAATCTAATTTTTAAATTGTCTCTCTTGTTCTACTATAATAGAATATAAATTCCAGGAAAGTAGGGAACTTGTCTGTCTTGTTCTAGGTTGTTAGGCAATTTGAAATACTTCTATGTGAATTAGAAAATTAACACTGGTTTACACAATGACAGCCATCATTTTTCCACTAGCACTTGTGCCTTGGTTGCATTTCTAAGTTTTTCAAAACATTTGATGCCATGTGGATAAAAATTTCTCCATCCATCCACAAAATAAGATTGGTTTTCTTTTAAATTTAAATTCAAAGAGGATAAAGTTTTAGAAACTACTGAATTTACTTCAGTCTCTATTTTCAAATACTAACCTAATACTTATCCTTTTTAAGACTCATTCTTGAAAAAAAGAAAAGCTCTTTTTATCCAGTTTTACTGGAAATATATTAGATATTGTAAGACATTTAAAATGTATATCATGATGATTTGATATAAATATACATTGTGAAAGGATTCCTCCCATCTAGTTAAATGACGAATCTAACATGTAATTTATACAAATGATATTTATCACTGGAGCTTGAAATGGGATTTCCAATAGCTGCATCTTAATCACTTAGAAACTAAGTGAATTTTGGTATTTCCATATCCTCTTTGAATGCTTCAATAAGGAACTCTTCTCCATCAAATTTGTGTAAAAAGTAAGGCTTTTCTAACTTTGTTCACCTACTTTTGACCCCACTCCAGTGCTGTACTCTTTTGAGCTTGCACTTAGACATTAACATGGTTTTAAAACAAATCTGAATTCCTGTATTGTGCACATTCTTCAAATTTTTCCAAAGTTGGAAGAGAAAATCTAAAGGAAAAAGTCTATTTTTGATTTTATCTCCAAGTATAGAAATTGAAGAAATCTCCAAAAATACATTTTATACACACACACACAGTAGAACTTCAATGGGTGTTCGTCATATTATTCTTTATAACATATATACATTACCCATATTCTCTTATAAACATGAAAACAATTAATGAAATAAAAACAAGAGTACAGGGTTGCAATATTATCAGATTAAGCAAAATTCAAGGTCCAAATGAATTAAACAAGATAAAGGGGGCGTTTATGTAATGATAAAAGATTCAAGCATAAAGAATATGTACATTCTGTTTCCTTATGGACTAAATAACATAAAGCTAAAACATGTCGCTCTACAGGAACTTGATAAAATCATCTATCATGATAATATCCTTTAACTCTTTCAGAATTTGACAGCTCAAATACACAAAATAACAATGTTATAGAAGATGTGAAAGATACATTATTTTTTTTTTTTTTTTTTGCAGTACGCGGGCCTCTCACTGTTGTGGCCTCTCCCGTTGCGGAGCACAGGCTCCGGACGCGCAGGCTCAGCGGCCATGGCTCACAGGCCTAGCCACTCCGCGGCATGTGGGATCTTCCCACAAATATATCTATTAAGTAAAATATGGGGCTTCCCTGGTGGCTCAGTGGTTGAGAATCCGCCTGCCGATGCAGGGGACACGGGTTCGTGCCCTGGTCCGGGAGGATCCCACATGCCGCGGAGCGGCTGGGCCCGTGAGCCATGGCCGCTGAGCCTGCGCGTCCGGAGCCTGTGCTCCGCAACGGGAGAGGCCACAACAGTGAGAGGGCCGCGTACCGCAAAAAACAAACAAACAAACAAACAAACTTTGTTCTCTATAAATGATGTGTATTAAATTTCTAATATCCATGAAGCATTTTAAAAAATGAATCAAAATTCCAACTCTATTATTTATTAGCTGTGTGACCTTGGAAAAGTTACTTAATTTTTCTGAGTTTCTATTTCCTTCTATGTAAAATAAAAACTGTCACACCTGCTCACTGGATTGTTGTGACAATTTAATAATTTTTTTCTACCACTCTTAGAGACATCTTTAACACATGTGTCTTTACATAATGTATTCCATGCAGTACAGTGTGGTGAATGCATTTGAAGTTTAATGATTAATGAGTGAAAGCCAAGCACAGGAACTGGCACCTAGGAGATGGTAAATAATAGCGTTTTTTTTCTTTCTGTAATTATCTCTCTTCTTGGTGCCATCTTCCCCAACTTGCATACTAGTCCTTTTCATTCACATCACAGCTCTCCTCTACTTGGGAAATTTAAATGCTCTGAACTCAGCAACCCCACACACTGCAACAGTGTGCCAGGTAAACTGCTCTTGCCCTTGGTTGCCCTGGGCTATACAACTGCAAATCTAAAATAAGTAATGATAAAATATGAACAAACCAAATAGTAATAAAAATAAAATTCTTGGCCACCAAGAAAACCTTAAAGAATCCCCAAAAGTACAGAGATTTTATGTTCCACATTCTCTAACCATAACTGAATTGTAAGCTAGAAGTTTACAAGAAGAAAAACTAACCTAAAGAGAAAAAAACAAAGTCCTTACCATATGAAATTAAGACACTCTGAATAGTTTTCTACTCAAACATATAATTAAAATACATTACAAATAAAAGAATACTTGATATCAAAATATCTGCAACATAGCTAAACTATATACAGTAGAGAATATTTAAATGTTTCTATTACTAAAAAAGACTGACAATAAATAAGTATGCAACTAAAGAACACTTTATAAAATTATAATAAATCAAAAGAAAGCTGGAGAATTAAGAATCAAGGATGATGACCCAGCCCCTCACACTCCTTGGGGGTCTGGGTCATCATCCTTAATGATGCCCAGCCCTTCTGGGCATCACACATATTTTTCATAGCCCACACAAATTTTTCATAGCAGCTTTATTTGTAAAGCCCCAAATTGGACAATTAAAATGCCCTATAATAGGTGAATGAGTAAATGAACCGTGTACAGCCATATTATTACTACTTAGCAATAAAAATAAAAGAACTGTTGATACATGCAACAACTTGGATGCATCTGAAGGGCATTGTGCTGAGTGAGAAAAAGCTAATCTTAAAAGGTCACATACTGTATGATTCTAGTTACATATTGGGTTGGCCAAAAAGTTCCTTCAGTTTTAAAGTAAAAATAAAAGACACATTTTTCATTTTCACCAAGAACTTTATTGACCAACGTATTCACCCTTTTGTTCCACTACCTTCTGCCATTTCTCAGGCAACTTCATAATTCCATCTTCCCAGAACTTTTTATCTTTTTGAGCAAAGAACTCTTCCAGGTGCCTTTTACAGTCTTCCAGGGAATTGAAAGTTTTTCCATTAAGAGAACTTTGTAAAGAATTTTATAAAGAATAAATGGAAATCCAAAGGTGCAATGTCTAGTGAATACGGCAGATGAATCAGAACTTCCCAGCTAAGCTGTAGCAGTTTTTGCCTGGTCGTCAAAGAAATATGTGGTCTTATGTTATCCTGATGGAAGATTATGCATTTTCTGTTGACTAATTCTGGACACTTTCCATCGAGTGCCACTTTCAGTTGGTCTAATTGGGAGCAGTAGTTGTTGGAATGAATTGTTTGGTTTTCTGGAAGGAGCTCATAATAGAGGACTCCCTTCCAATCCCACCATATACACAGCATCACCTTCTTTGGATGAAGACTGGCCTTTGGTGTGGTTGGTGGTGGTTCATTTCACTTGCCCTACGATCTCTTCCATTCCACATTATTGTACAGTAACCACTTTTCATCACCTGTCATAATTTGTTTTAAAAATGGAACATTTTCGTTACGTTTAAGTAGAGAATTCCATGGGGAAATATGATCAAGAAGGTTTTTTTTTTGCTTAATTTATGTGGAACCCAAATATCAAAGTGATTAACATAACCAAGCTGGTGCAAATGATTTTCAACACTTGATTTGGATATTTTGAGTATGTTGGCGATCTCCTGTGTGTTATAACGTTGATTGTTCTCAATTAACATCTCGATTTGATCACTGCCAACTTCAACTGGTCTATCCGACCATGGAACATCCTCCAGTGGGAAATCTCCAGTGCGAAACTTCGCAAACCACTTTTGACACGTTTGATCAGTCACAGCACCTTCTTCATACATTGCACAAATCTTTTTTGTGTGTGTTTCAGTTGGGTTTTTACCTTTCTTGAAATGATAAAGCGTAATATGCCAAAAATGTTGTTTTCTTGCATCTTCAATATTAAAATTGCTACACAAAAATTCACCAATTTTGATGTTTTTTTTTAATGCACACTATGACAGCTGTCACAATACAATCTAACAAAATTGCTTCGAATGAAGTTAAAGACAGCCAAGTACTACTAGAGCCATCATATGGAAAACCAAACGAACTTCTTGGCGAACCCAGGAGCGTTCTCGAAATGACAAAATTATATAGTGGAGAACACACTGGTTGCTGGGGGTTAGGGATGATGGGGGAAAGGGGAGGCATGACTATAAGAGGATAGAACAGGAGAGAGCTTTGTGCGATGGAACTGTTCTGTATCATAAATATGGTGGAGGTTACACTAATCTACATATGTGATAAAATGTAGAAATACACACACCTATTGGACCAACGTCAATCACCTGGTTTTGATATTATAGTCATGTAGGATGTAACCACTGGGGGAAACTGGGTGAAGGGTGCATGGGACCTCTCTGTACTATCTTTGCAACTTCTTGCAAATCTATAATTATGCCAAAATAAAAACGTTTTTTTAAAAATAAAGGATAAAATTATTAAGTAGAATTTAAAATATTGATAAAATAAAATCTTGTTCTTTGAAAATACAAATAAAACATATTAAACCCCAACAAGTCTGACCATACAAGAGAGAAAATGACAATACACAGGGGATAAGAAACAAGGTAAAACCCCAACTACAGAAGAAATTAGGAGACCTTATATATTCGTCTATTTATATATGGCAATAAATTTGAAAATTTATGGTAAACTCATCTACTATAGGCCACTTTTCTAGCTAGGGCCTCCCTGGATGGCCACACAGCTTGTGCTCACTGAATTTACTCCTATAAAAGATGCCAGAAGTCTACAGGGTGGAGGGGGGAAACACAATTGTATGCATGAGCTGCCCTTTTCTTGGTGCTGAGGACAGATCAATTTACAAGATTCCCTTGAGATAGCTTATAGATGCAAGAGCTACAAACATGTGAGTAAGTTGAATCCAGTAGAATATTTTTAAAAAATACAATTCAGACAAGTAAGATATATTCCTAGTATGTAAGGATGGTTTTGCAACAAGAAATCTTCAACATGATTCCTACATTAAACAAAACAATGAAACCATTTGCTTGTATCAATAGGTGGCAAAAAATAAAATAAAATTGAAAAAATTCAGCTGCCATTCCTACTAAGACTGAATTCAAATATTAAAAGTATGAATGTAAACCAATATTCTAATTAGGCTATTTATTGAAATAAAGAAAAAAGCAAATAGTACATTAAAATGCAAAATACTGAAACTATTGCCATAAAATCAGGATCAGATAAAATTATCTTTACTCACACATATTATTATGAATCTAGATAAGAAACACTAAAGAGATTAGTATTAATAAATTCATTAAGATGTTTGTAAGAAACATATAAACTAATTTTTCTTTATTACAGAGAAAAAGAAATAAGAAAAAAACCCATGATACACTATAGTAAGAATAAAATGCCTAGGAATATATTAACAAATATAGCTAGGGGGTTTATATGAAGGAGATTCTAAAATTTTATTGAAAGACATAAAGCAAGAACTCAGTAAATGGAAAGATATGCCATGTTTCTGGATGCGAAGACTTTTTAAAATGTCAGCTTGTAAGTTAATACATAAATATAACGAGGCTCCTGTCAGAATTCCAAAGAACTTTATTTTGTAACTGGATAAAATGATTGCTAAGATGTTAAAAAAAAAATTGCAAGGGGGAAAACGATTTATAAATATATTGCAAATCAAATCATTATTTGGACTACATTTGTGGAACAGAATAGAATCTAGAACTAATTCAACTGTGTATCTATTGATTGAAGAAACATCCATGACCCGTCTAGTACTTTGGCTTCTTCACCCCACATCAGGCACTCATACATGTTTGTAACTGTGATCTACTCCCAGAATCTCATTACCAAGCATCTCTCCACTGTTGCCTGTCTTTCTAGCTCACTTGCCTTGATATATCCATTCCAAAATATTTGACCCTACTGGGAACACCCATCCTTTGGTTCTACAATTTCCCCCCATCAACAATTTCTTGTTGACCTTGCTAGTTAACAATGGCTGTTCATTTATATGTGGAATATAACAAAAAAGCAGCAGACTCACAGATATACAGAACAAACTAGTGGTTACCAGTGGGGAGAGAAAAGTGGGGGGGGCAGTATAAGGGTAGGGTATTACAAGGTACATACTATTAGGTATAAAATAAGCTATGAGGATATACTATACAATATGGGGAATATAGCCAATATTTTATAATAATTATATATGGAGCATAACCTTTAAAAATTGTGAATTACTATATTGTACAACTGTGATTTATATAATAATGTACAGTAACTATACTTCAATTAAAAAAATGGCTGCAGCTTAGGAGGGTACACCCAAGCACGTGAGTTTGTTTGTACGTCCTCCCAAAAACATGTTAAAAGTATATTAAAGAAATTGAAGAACAAATCTTCTTAGCAGTGAGGAACATTATGATTCTAGATTTATGCAAAATGGAGAAAAGGTGGATGGCTCTATTGGATAAAAGAGGAGAAACTGTAGGTCTAGAATTCGCAGGTGGAGAATACAATAGAGGCCAGAGCCATTCTGCCGGGGGTCACAGAGGAAGCCCCAGGCAGTGTCAGGCATAGTGGAGATGGGAGGAAGAAGGGGACCAAACATTGTACACAAGGGAACTTTTGGATGTCCTGGTAACAGGAAGGTTCCAGATCTTGTGATAGCGGTTTCATAAGTGTATGTATTTATTAAAACCCATCAAATTACAGTCCTAAAATGGGTGAATTTATTTTATGTAAAATATACTTCAATAAAGATTTTTTAAATTGCCTTAGGAACTTATCCTCCACAGATACGAAACAACACATACGGTTATTCACTGCCCATTCACAGGCAACTGGTTGAATAAACTGTGCAACCCAGGACAATGGAGGACTTGCAACCATAAAAAAAAAAAAGAAAGAGGAAGAACGCTACAAACTGAGGATACATGGAGTGATTTTTCAGGTTACACTGTTAAGTAAAAAAGCAAGATTCAAGAGTGTCTACAGCATGCTACCTTTTGTATAAGAAATGGAAAAAAAAGAATACTGCATAATTTTTGCAAAAACAAACATAGGAGGAATAAACCAGAACCTATTGATAACGACTACATACGGGGAAGGCAAGATCACAATGGGGTCAATAGGTTTGGGAACGTGACTTGTCTGATTTAGCTTTTTATATGGTATTGACTTTTGAGCCATGTGAAATGTTTTAATTATTCAAGACTAAATTAAAAGGGATGAAAAAAGTAACCATAAAATTGAATATACGCAGGAACAAATGAACTTACATCAAATAGATAATAAGACCACATAGAAAAATATGTATTCAAGTAATTTGAACACTTGACTATACATCCGTAGTGAGATAAACACCTTAAGGTTAAAAAGAATGCAAGTGAATTTTGACGTTTTCTTAGCAGGTTCATGCTTGGTAGATCTACTGGTATTATAACTCTGAAGTCATTTTGTAAAGAGTGATTTATTCGTATTTCTATTAATGAAAAGTGAACTGTGCAAGAGGTACGTGTAAACAGACATGTTTATTAATGTACATGGTTATTTATGCTCTCTATCCAGCACTGCAAGATTAGTGTTGTTTTAGAGAAAACTTAGATGTTGTTTGTGTTTCTAACCGAAAAAAGGTGGTATGAGTGTGACACACAGGAATATTTAAGTAGCTTAAAATTCCTAGTGAAGGAAATATGGCTAAAGGTACGTGAATCTCAAGAGGACAACTGCCTCGTGGCCAGGAGCCTGTCCTATTTCCTGACACCGTGGCAGGTGCAGACTTCAGAGGCTGGGACACGCAGGATGCCTTAGAGCCTGACGTGGGGTTGGCTGTCAACATCTAGGTCTTCACAACGCAGGGAACCTGGCAGCATCCTCAACAGGTGCCTCATTTGCACTTATTGGCTCTCCTTAGAAATCACTGTATCATTTATTTCCAGTTCACTCTTCTATGCTAGTTTTTGCCTGTTGAAAAGACCAAAGAGACAAACTGCTTGCAGAAGAAAAAAGGAAAATTCACATATACACATATGGAATGAGAAACTATAACCTTAGAAAAATAATTTTCAAATGAGTATACCCAATTTTGTTCCAGAAAAAATTTAAATCTCAAAAGAAAAAAAAACCCCACTGTTTTCTCTATGTGAATTATAAAAACTGACTTAAGAATAGAAAAACTAAGAAGACCAATAATCATGATATGCTAATAATAGCTAAGCTTATTGTAAGTGTACTCTGTCAAGCTTTATACTCCCTAATTCATTTAATGCCCAGAACAACCCTACAAAGTATTGAGACTATTATTATCCCGTTTTCAATTTGAAGAAACTGAGAACCAAGCCTAGGAAACTTACAACAAACAGGCAATACCCATTTTTAAAATTAAGTATTCCAGCATGTAGAAAAAGATAGAATCCTCAATTTTATGAATCTTGCAAAACATGAGGTTAGCACCAACAGAAACAATAGCCAAGTCTCACTATGACTACATAAGAAAAAAGCAGAAAGCGGTGGATCCTAGGGAGAGCTCGGCCTGTGGAATTCTAAGAAGACCCCTGGCCTTGGAGAGGCTGGGAGGGCTGGTCGAGGAGCTAGCTGCATGTTAGTTCCCTCTTTGGAAGGCCGCAGACCCTAACAGCAGTTGTGAAATGGCGGGCTCCCTCCAAACACTTCGTCAAAAAAAGATTCAAAATGATATTAGAAACAAAACAGATGGCTGTAATTTCCTCTGAATAAATATATTAAAATTACAAATTATATTTTTTCTATTTTACCTAGAAAACAAAGAAACCTTATTTTATTTTATTTTTTAAATTAATTAATTAATTAATTTTTGGTTACGTTGGGTCTTCGTTGCTGTGCCTGGGCTTTCTCTAGTTGCAGTGAATGGGCGCTACTCTTCCTTGCGGTGCGCAGGCTTCTCTCATTGCAGTGGCTTCTCTTGCTGTGGAGCATGGGCTCTAGGCACACGGGCTTCAGTAGTTGTGGCTCGTGGGCTCTAGAGCGCAGGCTCAGTAGTTGTGGCTCACAGGCTTAGTTGCTCCATGGCATGTGGGATCCTCCCGGACCAGGGCTCGAACCCATGTCCCCTGCACTGGCAGGTGGATTCTTAACCACTGCACCACCAGGGATGTCCCAAGAAACCTTATTTTAAACCAAAGTACCAAATTGATTAGTCAGCTGGATAGACAGAAAAGTCAACAGCTTTTCCTTATTAGCAACAAGTTCATAGATTCTGAAATGAGAAGACCAACTCTACACACACACACACATACACACACACGAGTTCTTAGGAATAGTTTTGTAAAAGAAGGTTCAGGACCTATGTAAAGAAAACTATCAACATAAAAACAGTATAAAATCTGAATAGACAGAAAGATATCTCATTTCCTAATGGCAAGTCTTACCATTAAATTATCAGTTTTCTCATAATTAACATAGAAATATTTATCAGGTGATTCCAATTAGAATTCTAGTTTTTACAAACGGACTGAAATGATTAAATTCTGAGTTTAAAAATTTTAATTATACACTATTTCAAAGAAATTCAAAAGACAAACCACTAATTGTGACAAGACTTCAGGAATATATATTAGTGACAAAAGACTAGTATCCATATCACATTTTATAAAAGACCTCTATTAAAAAAAGGAACCACAAAAAGGAAAAATGGGCAAAGGATAAAGTGAAAGAATCATATTTAAAAAAACAAATTGAAAACAGTGAGAAAGGACTTCCTTATCAGCCATGAACATATTATAGAGCCACTAACATCAAAACCTTTGTTTTGCCAGGCCTCTGCTACAGTCTGATGGAACCCACAGAGCCCTTCTAAGAATGTTTTTAAAACATAAATGAAACACACGGGACTAAAGAAAACCAATTGCACTGAAATCCATAACCTTCTAAGGTGAAGAGAGCCCAAAATAGAAGGCCAAAGTAGATTCCAGTACTTATGGGAATTTTATCTAGGGCAAGATTGGTATTTCAGTTCAGTGGGGTAAAGAAAGTTTATTTAATGTGTAGTACTGACACAACTGGCTACCCATATGAAAAATAAGATGGCTCCCTACTTTGTGTCATAAACAAAAGTGAATTCTAAGTTATTAAGGATTTAAAAAGAAAAAAGTAAAACAAAAGCCTCAGAAGAGGTTAAGGAGATTGCATGTACAGTCTAAGAGCCGAGGAACCCAAAAGGTATAAAATATTAAAAAATAAATTGTAAGAAAAAACATAGCATAAACAAACTGAAAAACAAACACTGGGTTAGAAAAAAATGCTTAAAACTTACATATATATGGGTTAGTATCTGTACTGTACAAAGGGCTCGTATAACATAATAAAACCAGGAAAAAAATTGAACAGAAAAACTGACAAATGAATAATCATTTCAAAAAAGAGTAACTCCAAATAGCCTACAAACATGAAAAAATGCTCTGCAGAAAATGCAAACTAATGTACATCAAAGTGGCAAAAATTAAATTTTGTGAACACCTCCTACTGCTGATGGGGAATGCAGGGGGAAAAACAATACCCTTACCCATTGCTAGTAGAAATGTAAATTGTTACAGTTTTTTTTTTTTTTTTTTGCGGTACGCGGGCCCCTCACTGTTGTGGCCTCTCCCGCTGCGGAGCACAGGCTCCGGACGCGCAGGCTCAGCGGCCATGGCTCACGGACCCAGCCGCTCTGCGGCATGCGGGATCCTCCCGGACCGGGGCACGAACCTGTGTCCCCTGCATCGGCAGGCGGACTCTCAACCACTGCACCACCAGGGAAGCCCTGTTACAGATTTTTGGAAAGCAATTTATAAGATCTATCAAAACTAGAAAAATATATACACTTTCTTTGGCCCATAGATCCAACCCTTAAATATCTATCCCATAGAAACAAAACGATATGTGTACAAGGATACTTATTGCAGCACCATCTGCAAAGGCCAAAATGGAAACAATATAAGTGCCCATTCCTAGAAGAATGGTTAAATAAACTGTGATAATCCATACCATGGAATATTAATATTGTACAATCATTGAAATAGATAATAGATGCATCCAAGTTGGCTTAGAGGTATTTTCACAGTCTATTGTTAGGTAAGAACAGCAACATGCAGAGATGATTATACATACAATCTCATTCTTGTAAAATAACAAGAGTAAAATAACGTATATATACATACTTGCATACGATTAAAGAGGCATGGAGAAATGCAGAAAGGGTATACATGCCAGGTTGTAACAATGATTATCTCAGGTGGGAAAGGGGAAGAGTGAGTGTTGGGATGACAGAGGAAATTAAACCAAAAAACATGAGACCCTATAAAATAAGGAGTCCCTAAAATTATATATATGTATATATCCACAAATAAATATATGAAATAACCTCACTAAAATATTAAGTTACTTAAGAATAATGGTTTTTCAAGTGACAGTCATCAACATACTGAATTCAATGTACAAAGAGCCCCTACAAAGACCATATACACTCACAGAGCATACATTTGGTTACAAGAAAAAAAATCCAACTCAAACTGGCTTAAACCAAAAGGGAATTTATTGGCTCACATAAGTGAAAAGTCCAGAAGTGTAACTAACTTCAGGTCCAGTTTGATCCAGGGGCTCCAGATTGCATCAAGGGTCCAACCTGGACACACTTTTATTTTCTTAGTGCCGCCCTCGGGCTGGCTCCTTTAGATAGAAAAGCTGGCTGCAGCAAGTTCAGAATTATCACACCACATTATCTCCAAGAAAGTGTCTTCTACAGTTCCTGAGGAAGCCTCAACAAACATCTTATAACTAAGTAGCCTCATCTGAACCATTTACTGTGGGGACTTGGGGGGAAGTGGCACTGGTTAAAGATAACCACGTCAGCTCCAGAGCTGAAGGTGCGACAATCCCATCCAAACTGCATGTGTGATGATGGAGGGCAGTTATCCAAAGAAAAAGTGGGTGGTGGATGCCAGATGGGCAAGCACAACATAACAGGAACAAGGAATAAAAGAAAATAATACAAATATCCAATAAAATATTAAAAGTGCCCAACCACACTAGTAATCAAAGAAATACAAATAAAATTACATAGTTTATTGTTTATCAGGTTAATAAAAGAAAAAGAAACATTGCTTTTGTGTGTGAGAGAGAGATGGTGAGGGGGCAGCTCCTGTGAGAACAGAAGCTCACAGTACTATTGGAAACGTTTGTGACAAAACAGTTGTAACTAAGAGGCACTGAAGCAAACTTTATACCACTATCAGAAATGTTACTGATTCCTAAATATGAAACAAAAAGCTAGCAACAAACAGTAAAATTTAAAGCCCATAATGTAACAGAAGTTGAGCATGTTTCTTTTCCTCCAACCTGATAGATAGTCCCATTAAAAATGATAATAAAAAATAAAAACGGAGATTCCTGGGTAAATCTATATTCCTTAGCTCCAAGTGTTGACTCAGCTTATTTCTTTCTGTTCTCTTCCTTCAACATTTCCAGACAAAACCCAAGATGAAATCTATAGTTGATTACCCTCAGCATAGCTGGGGTCAGAACTAGTATATCTTCTAAAACTGATTAAATGCTTTTATTCCTATCTCTAACAAGGGAAAATAAATGAAGGACGCAAAAACTTCATAAGTATGACTGATGAAATGGACCCCAAAATATAGAAGCATAGTGCTTGAATACTGAAAAGACCTACAAGCTATTGGATCTGGAGGATTATCCCAGTTCACTTGAAAATCAGTTAGAAAAAATATATATTAAACTGTATTTAAAGACATTATAGATATGAGGTAGGTTTGTGCTATCCCACACTTAAAACAGAATCATGTAATCATGTATATTTCAAGTATGCAAATTACAATGAATCAAAATCAAGTCCAATTTCACTGTATTCAGTTAGAAAGCCAAGTGTGAATTTATAGATGGCAACTGAGTACCTGAAATGAAAACATCCCCTAGATTTCAATTTTGAGCCGAAAGGCTGTTCCCAGATTTAATAACTTTTCCCATATCCAATTACAAATAGGAAATTAAGGTGCCCTAAGTCCCCTGATTTTGTACCTTTACTAAGTCAAAGATTTTCACTAAGAGACCACCTACTCTACTACCTTAACTTCTAGGTCAAATGATTTACACAGTTGGTTTACATCAATGGGATTTACTCTATAACCAAAAATCCTGAAAATCTTCTATTACACATAACAAAAGAATGATAAACCTGCTATGTTAAAACAAAAACTAGCCGTAGCAAAGGGAGCGGTGGTTAAGAGTACGGACTCAGGAGTGAAAATGCCTTGACTGGAATCCAGCTCCATCACTGACTAGCACTGTGATCTTTGGGAAGTTACTTAACCTATCTATGTTTCATTATCCTCATCTTTAAAATGGGCATAATGGCAGTACCAACCAATCTCTTAAGGTTGCTGTGAGGTTTAATGACATAATCCAGCACTTAGAACTGGACCTGACACCCAGTAAGCTTTCAATAAATGTTAACTATTACTGTTAATATAAATTGAAGTTATTTTTTTGTTTAGGTCTATCTCAGTACTCCCAGACTCAAAACACTATATTCTAATTGTTCTGATTTTCTCCATCTGCAAAAGGCACTTTAAAACTACTACAAATGACTGAGAAATGAAGAACTGACAAAATCCTGTTAAGTGACTAATTTTAGATATTACTACTACTTCACTTAGAAAACCTACACTATGAAACAAGAAGCTTGCAACAAAATAGTGACAATGTGAATAACACTGTATTCAGGACTTCCTCAGCTGATGAGAGTAATAGGGAAATGTATAATACTTCCTGCACAAATGCATCTAGGGAAAGCAGGCTATATTTATTTAAAAACTATAAAGGTTACAATATAAATCAAACAAAATTAGTTGTTAAAAGTTAAGTGACTCATATGTATCCAAATTCTGACCAAATCAAGACAATCCAATGCACAGAAAGAGTATTATATAGTTCAAGGAGCAAAAAGCAATAAACAGAAATGTCAATACAGAAACTACATAAATATACAAATCTACAGTTTTAATGTAACAACAAGTCGTTAAGTACATGTGTTAGCTATCTTTCTCCAACATTAAAGTAGTATATGTTTCATATTTAGTAAAAACATACATAATGCAGAAAACCTTTAATCAAATGTAATGTAGTCTAACAAGTGTGAACCACGTAGAATGTAAGGTTTTCTTATGTGAAGATGTACATTTCAGCCCATTATCACATATATTGCAACGGTGACCCACAAAAATGTTTATCACTTGCACCTGTATACAGAGAACAAACTGCCTAGAAATTAATATTTCTTATTAATCTTACTGAGGGGTATTAGAGTAACCTGCCTGAAAGGACAAATTACTTATCTGGAGGCTTAAAATAGCAGAGATCAATGTAAATTAAATATATGAGTGAAAAAATATACAGTGTACAACAGCAAGAGGTTAGAAAACTGAATACTGTGGAAAAGATTTATTAGTCTGTACAAGTTGGTTTTGATAAACTATTGGCTACTTGTTACAGTAAATTACCAAGATTTTCATTGCAACAGTATTTTCCCACACACATCAAAATCTGGAAGCAATATGCCTTTCTCAAATTATAATTTAGTGTGTTTTCCCCCAACCCTCAAAACACAGAAGTAGGCTTTTGAGTATCAACTAGCCATTTATGGAAGTCATAAGATACAGATATTCATTAACATTACACAAGCTACGACTGAAGTGCTTGCACAAACACCACCAACATTTATGGAAAAAGGTGTTGTTTCTAAAAGTGGTCAAAGTACTACATGAGTTACATAAACACACCATTCCTGTCCTTCTGAAAACAAAATGGGGGGAAACCTTATTGCCATCCTGTCAAATACCACATAAGCAAAAATGCTGCACAAAGGGTCATGAATCCCATGTACATATCACAGAATTAAAACTCCAGTTAAGCAACTGAGCGACTTGTGAACTAAATTAAAAGTAAGACCAAACTTCTTTAACATATCGATGCTATTTTAGAAGCATCATCAGAACAAACAGAGATTTAATTATAAATTGGCCTGGGCTACATCCTGTAAAGAGAAATTTGCTTAGTACTAAAAGAGAATCCATCAGCAAACATCCTAGAAAAGTTATGGAATCATGCTCTTTGTTATTTCTCAAGGGAAATTTGCCAGGTTTGATGATACCTGTATGTCTCTCAGTGGTCCTAGGAGTTCTACATACCAATTAATTCAGTAATTGATGAGTATTTAAATGAAAAGGACACCAGAAATAGACCTTGTATCAACATACACTAGATAAGTGGATTTTTAAAAAACCACATGATGAATGTAAATCATAAAATCAAATGTACTTATAAAGGTACACCTATTTTATGTTACATAAAAAACTGCAGATTGCAAACTATGCATGCTTACCATAATGTTTTACCTGGAAAAGTCGATAAGTGGGATTTCTTGCAAGTATTTACTGCCATGATACAAAACAAATATGTGCAAACTGCAAGGACCCTAAAATAGCAGTTGAAGAGTTTATATACAGAAAGATGACGTTATCCGATCAAGTATGCAAGAGATGGAGCTCCCCAGAGTTCATAACACAGAGCAGTAACCACCACAGGGCCCTCCCCCTTGCCCTTCTTCCCTGTGTGTCAGTTTGACTCCTTTATTCTGGTTCTCACTTTCCCACAGTCCAGGCGTCTGAATGATCTTTTCAACAAGTTCCTCAAAAGCACACTGTACGCCATCACAGGTTTTTGCACTTGCCTCTGAAATTCAAGGAAAAATGTCAGAGTATATTCTCTTCTGATCATATTTCTACGTTTTTCTGGAAAACTATTACAGCAGAAATATCAGCTGATGATATATAAAAAGCCAAATCTCTCCCCACAGGTTTAAGATTAGCAAATTTCCTGCAACTCTCGAAGTTGAGCTATTTAAGTTCTATCTATAAGACTAGCGGTATATAAGCCCAAGATTTTGTGATAGAGTTGTAAATTTTAAAGCCCTACTCAAATACTACGCCAAAGTTCTTTCCTTAATTTTTTTAGTTCTTAAAATTAGCCCCTGAAGCAGGTATCATTCCCATTTTAGAATAAGGAAATCTAGGCTCTAAGTTAAACAATCTGGTTGCTCTGTGCCTGGGACCCAGCAGCAATAGGTGGTTGGATAAATGACATACAACCATGAACACTAGTCCCATTTTAAATTTATGCTCATGAGACGCATGTGGACACTTAGCCCTGCTCCCCAATCCAGCCCTGCTCCCCAATCCTGTATTTCCCCAGTGACTACCTTTTTTTCCAGTCTGAGATAACTATTTATTCCGTCATCTTAAAGCTCCTCTACCTCAGCTGATGATCTAGCTCTATATTGAGAAAACCCGAGACAACCTGGCAAGAACTACTGATCATCCCACTGACAGGGTTCCCAGCCCACCCACATCTGTAACCTTAGGCTTTGCCTTCACTCCTGTTACAACAGGTGAACCATCCCGGCTGCCGTCTGAGGCCCCCCTTTGTCTAGTTCCCGGGATCCCATCCCTTCTCATTCACTGAAAAATCATGTGCCCTCTCTACTGGATTATACCAGTCAGCTTCAAAGCCCACCAAAATTATTGTCCGTCTCATTAAACACCCACCCGCCCAACCAAACAACCTGCCCTCCAGCCCACACCTCCTCCAGTAGCCACCTAGTTTCTCTACTCTCTCAAAACTGTCACAAAGAGTTGTCCATATAAGTTGTTTCCACTTTATCTCAAAATTTTCTTCAAACTACTCTGATTAGACTTTTGTTCCCACCACTCCATGGAAACTATTCTTTTCAAGACTACCAAAGCCTGTGCCTTGTCAAATCCAACGTCCTTTTCTCATTTGACCCCTTGCAGCATTTGATGTGGCCGACCGCCTTCTTCCTTTAAACACTTGGTTCACGTGGCCTGCAGGACACTGAACACTCCCGGCACCTCCTCTCTCACTGGCGTATCTTTCGCAGCCTTACTTGCTGGCACCTCCTCTCTCACTGGCGTATCTTTCGCAGTCTTACTTGCTGGCACCTCCTCTCTCACTGGCGTATCTTTCGCAGTCTTACTTGCTGGCACCTCCTCTCTCACTGGCGTATCTTTCGCAGCCTTACTTGCTGGCACCGCCTCTCTCACTGGCGTATCTTTCGCCGCCTTACTTGCTGGCACTCCTCTCTCACTGGCGTATCTTTCGCAGCCTTACTTGCTGGCACTCCTCTCTCACTGGCGTATCTTTCACAGCCTTACTTGCTGGCACCTCCTCTCTCACTGGCGTATCTTTCGCAGCCTTACTTGCTGGCACTCCTCTCTCACTGGCGTATCTTTCGCAGCCTTACTTGCTGGCACCTCCTCTCTCACTGGTGTATCTTTCGCAGCCTTACTTGCTGGCACCTCCTCTCTCACTGGCGTATCTTTCGCAGCCTTACTTGTTGGCACCTCCTCTCTCACTGGCGTATCTTTCGCAGCCTTACTTGCTGGCACCTCCTCTCTCACTGGCGTATCTTTCGCAGCCTTACTTGCTGGCACCTCCTCTTTCTGCTGACTTCTGATTGCTGGAGTGCCCCAGCGTTCAATCATCAGCCCTTTTCTATCCAGTTTTTCCTGTAGTGATTGCTCCAGTCCCATGACTTTAAACACCACCTAAATGCCAGTGACCACGATGTCCACTGGTTGTCTGAAAGACAGGTCTTATGTCTAAGCAGAACTCTTGGTTCCCTATTCCTCTGCCTAAACCTGTTCTCATCTCAGACTTCCACATCTCAGTTACGGCACCACCATTCACCCAGCTGCTCATGCCAGAGACCTGAACTTATCCTGACTGCTCTCTTCCCTTATCCTCCACACCCAACCTATGTGCTGTCAGCTCTACCCTCAAAGCATCTCCTGGATCTGCCAACTTCCCACCAGCCATGACTGCCACTGCAGTCAGCGCCACCAGCACCCCTCATCTAGGCCACTGCAAGAGAATTAGCAGCCTCCTGCTTCTGCTTCTCACGGGCCATTTGCTACACAAATGAGTCTCTTTAAAAGAATATCAAATCACAGCACTACTCCCTTGCTTTCCACCTTGCTTAGAATAAAATTCATTTCTTTACCATATTCTAGGAGGTCCAACATGACCTTTTAAGATCTCTTGTCCCATCATCACCACCCTTTCCTCCAGCACACGCTCTGCTCCAGCGCACAAGCTTCCTTCCTGTTGCTCAGACACACTAAGCTGGCTCCTACCTCAGGAAATACTCGTTATTCTCTCAGCCTGAGACACTCTCTGTCTTGATCTTCATACCACGAATTCTTGCTCAAATGGCACTCTCTCAAAGAACTTTTCCGTATTACCTCCCACCCTGGTCATTCCCTCTCCCCTTACTATATTTTATTTCCTGCATAGCACTACTTATACGAGTCTGTTTCCCAGCCTGGAATGTAAACTCCCTGAGGACAGGAAGTTGGACCATTTTGTTCACTGTTGTATCCTCAGTGTTCAATAAATATTGAACTAACATATAGAAATGAAAGACACCTAGCGAGTAAGCAGTAGAGATACTACTCAATCCCTGTCTAAAATTCCCTACACCTTCCACTTACACCACCCCACTTCTCTTTATATGTGATGTTCTCCCATTTCCATTTCCTGATTCCTACTGGGTTCTAATACAGTGGAATAGCTAAAACAGTAATTCCTAAGGCTGGCTTCACGTCAGAATTAACTAGGGTGTTTCTTATAAACTGCCTTCGAGGCTCTGTTTCAGACCCGTGATAAGTAAGGCCCAGAGAGTGTAACTTTTAAAAGCTCCCAACTGGTAGAGCCAGTCCACTATGCCAGACAAGGGGCCAACAAACATCTTCTGTAAGTGGCTAGAGAGTAAATATTTTAGGCTTTGACGCCATACTGCCTCCACTGTAATGACAACTCTGCCATGAAGCACAAAGGCAGCCACAGACAGCAACGCAGATGAGCGGGCATGGTGTGTTCCCATACAAACAGTGGGGCCACATCTGGCCTGTGCTGTATTTGCCAACACTTGCTCTACTGTGCTTCTCACATATTAACGTGCATACAGATCACATGAACATCTTTCTCAAATGCAGATTCTAATTCAGAAAAACTGGGCTAGGGTCTGAAATGAAGCATTTCTAACAAACTCTCAGGTGGTGCCACTGCTGCCAGCACATGAACCAGCAGGTGCGACTGCAGGGCTGGGTTCCTGGCTTTCCTGAAGGAGAGGAATGGTGTGACTGTGTTCTGTAAGGCTTCACATGATGTGAGATCCTATTCTTTTTCACAGAAAGAAAAATAAGGAACCTGGTTCTACAGTTGGTTAGTTTTATAGCACAAGACAACCATGAGCTATATACACACATTTTATGGTTCATAAAGAGAACAATGTAACAGAAACTCCATTTAAAAACTCTTCATTAATAATGAAAAGATAAAGATTCACACACCTACCTATAAATAACATGGAATGCTTCCGTGCAAACTTCAGGCCTTCATTTCTGTCAACTTCACGATTTTCCTAAAAGATAAATCAAAGATTAAGAAAAGCTACCGAAATATAGAGCCAAACTGCCAAGTGTCTGACTTCTCACCTTATCAATTTTATTTCCAACTAGCATGTTTACTATGTCATTTCTCGTGCAGTACGTTTCCAACTCATTTAACCAATTATCCAGTTTAACAAAGGTGTCTCTTCTTGTGACATCATAAACTGGAATAAAAAGAATCAGTTATTAAATAAATATCAAAAGTAAGAAACAATGGCATTACATTTCTGATATGTACTAGGAACTGACATTACTATACAGACAAGTCTGTTTTCTAAGCCTTCAATGCTTAAAAATCAGTGCCTACTGATCCAGATGGAAGAAACAAGTGTATTTTTTAAAAAAATATATGCATTTACATACATACTTCAACTTTATTTACATATGTTGTGAGAGAAATGAAATTATATCCTATGTGATAACTGAAAATTAAGCAAAACAACAGCTGTGTCTCCATTTATAACAATAAAAAAAGTTTGTCTGAAAACCAAAAGGTGTTTAGATTCAAATCTGTGGCAAAATACCAAAAAATTTTACATAAATTTCAGCATCTATGACCCTGTTATTTTATTTCTCACAAGGACCAGAATTTGAAAATTTGAAAAAATATGCAAAGTTAGTGGGTGGAATCCTGATCGTCTTCCTCTGTTTTCACTTTCATCTCCCATCACTCTGCATTTTACTAAATAAAGAGCTTATTAATTTAAAGTGTTTTCTAAACTTAGGAGATGCTGAACCAAAACTATGAGAGTCACTGTCAAATTCACAGAAATGAAACCAAAGCCTCACAAGTCATGATATATAAGAAAAGATTTCTCCCTACAATTGATCAATATTCATTTTAAACAGTCTCTCAGGAATATTAAGAACAAGCACTTTTCAATAAATTACATTGAAAATCCACACTTGGCTTTTAAGTTCTGTGCGATTATAAATCAATAGTACTAAGTGCTCTGTGCTATTTTTCAAGACTAAGAAAACAGATTCCGCTAAGCAACCAACACTCTCCTTCTTTTATAATCTGGCAGTAAATATTTGTAAGCTGCTGACTGAAGATTGGTTTCTGGTAATACTCTAAGACAGACCAATGACAGGAGGACTGGTCCTCAATTATGTCCTCAGCAACACGCGCTTTGAAACCAGATAAATTATAGGGGTGTTTTATTTTAGGTAAGCGATTTTTAGGTTGTACTTTTAAAAATGTTTTCTATGTATCTTCTTTCAGGAAAATGCATAAATCCAAACCACTCCTTAGTACATGTGTCTGATCTTTATTTTTTAATTGCTAGACAAAGGGCTGAAACAAAATTTTAGAAGTTTAAATATTCATTAATATTACATGAAGTTAATGTAACTTCAAGTCACATAAAAGTAGCCATAAAGAAAAATGAAACAAAAACTTATTGACCTTCACAAACAAGGAAAATTAGAAATTCCCCAGTAATAAAACAATATTTTTTAAACAGTATATTAAAGTAAAACCTTACCTAATATAACACCCTGTGCACCTCTATAATAGCTGGGAGTTAATGTTCTGAACCTTTCTTGACCAGCAGTATCCTAAAAGTGGCAATCAATTATTATTAAACAAAACAAAGTATAAATAAAAACCTTCAACATACTAATTTAAGAGCAGAAAGTTGAACAGCATTATTAAAATATCAAGCTCATTTAAAACTTAAAATTTAAATAAGACATTTTTTTTTACTGACAAGTGTAACATAAAAACTAACAAATACTGCCTCATCTCTAGAAAAAATGTAACAAAGTATAGGTTTTCTACAATTTTGAATTTAAGATTTTTATCACACATGAAACCCATTTCATTGAAAGCCATTGTTCTCAACTCCGGTGGCACAATAAAATTTCCTGGGAGATGAAAAATACAGACGCCTAGCTTGAACCCATGAAGATTCTGACTTAACTAGGGTATGACAGAAGTTTTAATACTCTTCCCACCAGATGATTCTGACACAGAATCAAGGTTGAGAACCAATGATTTAAAGAGAATTACAGGGGTGTTTTATTTTAAGTAGGCAATTTTTAGGTTGTACTTTAAAAAATGTTTTCTATGTATCTTCTTTCAGGAAAATGCATTAAAACCAAACCACTCCTTATTACATTTCTGACTCATATTAGGGGTAATGAATATAAGACGTACACAAGCTAGGAAATGTAAATTTCACAAGGAAGGGGCCACATCTGCTCAATCACCAGGTTAACTCCAGAGCCCAGAGAAATTCCTGCCATAGAATAGTTGCTCAACTTTTGTTGAAAAAAAAAAAAAGGAGTAAACTAATTAGCAAGTCTCTTCTTCTGGGCCTGGTTCCTTCTGTCTTCTTTCTACCATCCTCGGACTGTGGCTCAAGTCTACCTAAGATTAAGCAAAGCAGCAGTTGGAAAACTGCTGCCTCAGCCCACCACCTGTTTCATTATATGTTTTTATTAAATAAAGTTTTCCTGGAACACAGCCAGGCCCATTCACTTATGTACTGCTGTACGGCCCACCTTGGGGTTGAACCTAATATCTTCCAGTCTTTTAAGAAAAAGTTTGCAGTCTGCTAATGTAAAATAACCTGAAGAAAAGGAAAGACGTACATCAAATGCCAACAACCGCCAGTCGCATGGCTGTAAGTGTGAGTTCAGCTACGGGGCAAGCAGAAGCTCAGATGGGTCAGAATTTATAACAACTATATAATTTGTATGTTTAAATAGTCAGAAGTTAGATCTTTGCTTGCCTTCAAACAGGCATTTGCAGTACATAACAACATCTTTGTAAGATAAAGGAAGCAGAGCTTATCATATGTGGTTTTATTTTCTGATGGGAGAAGAGAGGATTATTAAAGACAGAAACGGACAAAGCTGGAAAAGATCTAGAAAGGCTAAATGACAGAATGTGGGGAGTAGAAGTGAGGGAAGGATGTAGAGAAGAACCACCTCAGAGGTGGGTGCCAAGTAGGTCATGATGTGTGTGCCGCACTTTCGGGGGCACAGGAGGCAGGGCTGGGCCTGACTCTATTCTATTTGAATAATCCTAGAAGGAGCATCCAAGTGGGAGAGGAGCTGATTTTATTTACATGAAGTAGATTCATATATTTCTAATCCTGAGTGAGAAGGCCTTCCTAAATATGACATGACACCCAGATGCATGAAGAAAATAACTGATTTAATCATGTAAATACTGAACCCTTGGTATGGCAAGAACACTCCTCCCCAACACCAGGCTCTCTCCCCGCCCCCCCCACACTCATCCTCAACAAGATTTGAAAGTAAATGACAAACTAGGGGAAAAAATCTGCAGCATATGACAGAGTTAGTATTACACACACACACAAGAACATTAATGTATACTCCTCTTAAATAAGATTTTAAAGACAAATGACAGAGTGGAAAAAATGTGGCATATGACAAAAAGCTAGTATTTTTATTATGTAAAGACTTTAATCATGAAAAAGATGAACACTAATATAAAAAGGGCAAAGCATATAAGAAAATTCATTAAAATATAATCAATAAATATGCAAGAAAAAAGCTCACTAATCAAAAGAAATGCAAATATAAGTGAAAAATTATTACTCAGAAAGGTAAAAATGAGAAAGATTAACAATATATAGTACAGAAGACCTTTTTCCTATACCCCAATGTTAAGTCTTCATATTCTTTGAGACAGTAATTCAGCTTCTAAGTATACACTGTAAAGTAACTGGACAAGTACACACAGATGTAAAAATTAGTATGCTCATCACAGCACTTCTGATCTTTGTGAAAAACTATTAACGGTGTAAATATCTTAAGATGGTCATTTAAACTGATGTACTTCTATATTTATTGACACAGAACAATGTACATAGTGTGTTGGGGGGAGGGTGACAAGCAGGTGAATCCTTTCTTTCAGAAAGTTGCATATACAACACGTGTAACAATGTGCATGTGTCTGACATATTTTATACGATGTTCACTAAAATGCAGACATTGGTTAAAGATGAACTTTCTTCTCTATTAATTTCATACTATTTTGATTATACTTTTTAGAATGAAACTATATTATCCTTGCAGTCAGGAGAAGCCTCTCTTATTTAAAAAATATGTATAAGCCTATGATAAAGATGTCACTTCAGTAATACCTGCCAACCTTTTTATTGAGCAGGAACTAGAAAGTAAATTACAAACAAACAAACAAAAAACCTCTTGTATGAAAGTAAGATCTCACAGCAACCATCAAGCCTCAGATCCTATTCTAAATTGTATATGTCACAGCAGGATCAAGGGCAGAAGAGGTAATAAATCAAACAAGAAAAACATGGAAAATCAGGCTCCACTTCAGTTCGGAAAGAAGGGAGCATTCTTAAACTTCAATATATATTTTACTATGGTCTAGTCCAACATTTTCCAAATTGTTTCTTGTTAGACATTACTGTACTGATTGATAGTAAACATATTTTGGGGAAGGGACAAACAGGCTACCAATCATGTAAAGCATTGTATCTTAGAAAAAAACTGACAAAAAACATAAGACACACAGTCATTTGGAATAAAGTGTGCGTTAGAAATAGTGTGCCATTCAGAGAATGCCATTAACATGAATGAGATCATACAATGCATGAACACTTGCTGTTTCAATCTGTAATTGACACCCACCCAGCCAGCATTTACTACTTAGCCACCGAAGTATGACTCAATTTGATGACTGCAGACCAGTCCTAATATTATTATCATGTTATAAAAATATACTTAGATATTTAACTATAGCATATGTGGGAATTAGCTTATGAGTGTATTTTTATAAATTTTATATGTAATATATTTAATATATAAGCAATCATACTTAGATGGAGAGACAGAGATAGGAAGGAAGGAAGGAAGGAGAGGCGGAAAGAGGAGCAGACGGACGCAGACTGAGTAACCTGGACGTTCCGGCAGCTAGTGCTACCTTATTCAGCACTACCAGGAAGAGGTCTAGTTAGCAGAGAATGCGGATCAGAACAGTTGGGTTACCAGGCAAATGAAAAGATGCTAGTAAGTAAACACTCAGCATCAGTATTAAAAAAAAATCCAAAGTTGGCAAGCTCAAATTTTATAGATATTTACACTAACAAACATGAAAAATCATTTTTTCTATCGCTTCATTCCCTTCTCCACAACAACTGTCTTTAGCATTAGTTCAGAGCAGGTTGTCTTTTTAAAACTTTAAAGAAACACATTCAATAACAATGATTCTCTCTGGCAGACGATGATTTTTTTAATACTCTGTTTTCAAATATTCTGAAGGGATTATATATTTTAAAAATCTGAGTAAGTAAAACAAGTCTCTGCCTGATTACAGAATTATAAGATATAACTATTTATGGCTATCCTTTAATCAACATCAAATCTCCCAAGTTATTAAACACACATTGCTCATTCACCTCTAGAACACTACACACATCAATTTCTGCTTCTTCAAAAAGTACAAGTTTAATATTTACACAGAATACATTTTAAAAATTCTTACCCATATTGCAAGTTTAGCCTTATTTCCATCCACTGAAATTGTTTTCACCTTAAAGTCAACACCTTGGAAAAATGAAAATTTTGATAAGAATTCCAGTAAAACATACATTTTAAATCAATTACCAAGAAAATGAAGAAACAGAAAAGCCACTTTATTAAATGCCCAAATTCACATCCGAATTCTTAGAGTTATGGATGTGAAGATAGAAGAAAAAGTGTCACTAAAGTTTAGCAGCTTAGAATTTAATCGAGAAAAATGAAAACCAAATGCTTGTAAAATTTATTCACCTACCTGTACTTCTTGAAAAAGCAAACGTTTTATTGAAAAAAATGAAAGTGTAAGGTGTAAGGTGGTGATCGACCCGGCACATTAAAAGCCAAGAGCTAGAGTTCACTGTGCTGATGTAGAGAAGATCTCTGGCTGACTGTGGGTTGGGGCACTTTCCCAGGGCCCCCTAAGCTATTATTAGGAGCGTTGTCCACAGCTTGCCAACACCCTAAGTCAGATTCTGGCTGTGGGCAGCTTGGAAGACTGGTAAAATTATAAAAGGGCCCCTCTTTTCTCGCCTTAAGAATTCTTTGTTTTTATCCTAAAAAACAGTATTCATTTTATATAACCTTATCAATAATCACTTGCTACTGCACAATTGCAAAAAGAGAATTTACACACAAAAACGTTTATGCCCAATCCTTTAAGAATCTTCATAAGTTAAAGAGGAGTGCTCGAAGAACAGTAAAATCTGTATGTACTGATTTATATGAAGAGAAGACAAGTTCTGTAAGAAGTCACATTGGGCTCTACTACAGCAGCCCCCAAAACCTCTCCCTGCCCTGGAAAAGGACTTGACACATGCCATCTGGCTTAAATGAACAGTAACTGCCCACATGTCTTAAAAGAGTATCAGAAATAATGTGCAGTCTATCCCACTGGCCAGAGGGAAAATATTAACTCAAGACACTTGGAAAGAAACTTTCAAAAGATTTTAGCTTATCACAATTAATTCAAAACAGCCACAACTAAGATGATATATGTAAATGCTCAAATACTAAATGCTTCCTAGAACACCTGTCACCAATATGGAAATATATTAGTAATTCTTGGATGATTTCTGATAATCCATTACACACACAAATTAGGTAATAAAAACGCATTTCAAAACATGCATTACACCAGGTCTTTCTGCATGCCAAAGATTAAAAAAAAACAGTTTGGTGTCTTGGGCTAAGGTGATAAAGAAGTTGATGAAGTCATTCCTAGAATGTCAGGCAACCACGAGTTAAAGGACAGTGCCAATTGCACAGTCCAAGGAAAACCTAAGTGTAGTTTCTTTGAGGCAAAACAAACAAAAAATTCTATATATTAAGTAATCTTGTATTCACCAGGTCGAGATAAAGAAATCTGCCACACCATTTTTATAAAAAATATGAAATTATTTACATTTTACTCATATAGCTTAAAAAAAAGACACCCAAACTTGAGAAAATGTAGATGAAGAAATGGTTCTGACTTGGTAGAGGTACTAAATGAAGGCCACTGGTAGACATCGCAGAGAGACGGCTTGTCACACATGCTCCACAGTTAAATTCTCAAGGTTCTTCAGAGAAGATAGAAAGAACTTTTCTATTCTTAAACACCTAAGACAAATCTGCTCAAGGGCAGACTGCTACCAGCTAGTCTACCCAGGAAAAGAAACTCAATGTTCCCGGAATGTTTGTGTTCTCCTTCCCTCCCCCAATATCCTCTTTCTCTTTTATAATTTCCTGCATATATTTCTTGGCAGTCTAATGACTTTCTCTGTCATACGTATAATTTGCATATCAATAACTGTCTCCAAGTTACTCTTCTGACATGTTAGATTTGAAAGCTACAGATAACACCCTCAGGAAACACTGCCCCTGGAGTCCTACCATCAAAGTCAAGAGACAGGCAACCTGAGAGGGTACCTCTCCTGGACACAGGACCTTCAGTTCTCATTCATCCTCCCTTGGTTCCTCTGGTGGATCTTGTGTGCAGACATTGATCTCTTTAGCTCTTAGACGCTCAAACTGCTTCTTCACCAAGTCTGGGTCTTCTGTTTTGCAAGTGGCTGTTAATTTGCCTTATTGGTGGCAGCAGTGGGAATATTTCTGATAAATCTTATTTTGCCAACTTCTCACTACATTTGATTAAACTATCTTTTCAACCTCCTCATGTGGATGACAAACAAGGAGCTCATAATAGAAGCAGACTGTTTAGGAAAAAACACTCCTGTGTTTCCCCTCTACAACATTGAACACTTCTGTGACCCAATACGTAGGGTTTTTCCCACAACTACCAATTCTTTGACTTTCCAGGGACACCAGCTGGGTGTCCCACAATTCAATTCAGTTCTGACACGATCTACCTGAAGTTAAGAGATAGATCCCACAGGGTAAGGGCGAAGTCCCACAAGACCGCCACACCCCCATTTCAGAGTCCAATCTCAAGTCCACGTTGTTACCTGTGCTTCTGACCAACTGGCTATAAATCAGACGTTCCCATAATCCCTCCTCAATAAGATTAATTTGATATAGTAGCTCAAAGAACTCAAGAAAACAGTTTACTTACTTACTAGATTATCATTTTATTATAAAAGGATACAACCCAGGAACAGCCAGAGGGAAGAGATCTGGGCACAGGGCAAGGTATGGGGAAGGGACACAGAATTTTCATACCCTCTCCAAGCATGCCATCCCTCCAGTACCTCCACATGTTCACCAACACAGAGCTCTCTGAACCCGTGGGGTTTTTTTATGGAGGCTGGACTGATTAAATCATTTGCCTTTGGTGATTAAACAAAACCTCCAGCCCCTCTCCGCACCCTGGAAGTGAGGGAGGTAAGATAGGGCTGAAAAGTTCCAGCCCTCTAATTATTGGGTTGGCCAAAAAGTTTGTTTGGGTTTTCCATAGCATCTTACAGAAAAACCTGAACGAACTTGTGGGCCAACCCAATACATGGTTGGTTCTCCTGGCAACCAGCCTCTATGCTTAGGGGCTTTCTAGAAGTCACATCATTAACATAAACTCAGGTGTGGTTGAAAAAGGCTTGTTATGAAAATACAAAAGACATCCTGGGAATTCCCTGGTCGTCCAGTGGTTAGGACTCGGTGCTTTCACTGCTGGGTGCCAGGTTCATTCAGTCCCTGGTCAGGGAACTAAGATCCCATAAGCCACGTGGTGCAGCCAAAAAAGAAAAAAAAAAAGAAAAGAAAAACAAAAGACATCTTTAATGATTCTTATCACTCAAGAAAATCCAAGGGTTTTTGGAGTTCAGTGCTAGGAACCAAACATATATTTCTTATCATAAATAACAAAATCACAGAAGAACTGTCACTTCAGCTTTTCTCTAGTTGTTCATTTGGGATTGCATTTTTAATACAATATTCAATTCTGTTCCTCTGCAGGAATCTTTTTATAGGCACACGCCTATTTTATGAAGGTTAAGTTAGTTAAAACTAGATAATATAACCAATAAAGCCTTTGAAACAAGCAATAAGTGAGACATGAAAATTTACCAAAGGTAATATCAACTACACTGTAAAGAAATACCAATGAATGGGAAACCAGAACATATCAATGGAATCATCTGCCTTATCAAAAGAAAAACAAGCAATCAAGAGAAGCTGACTCAGAACTAGCAAAGATGTTAAAACTAGCAAAAAAGGATATTAAAAACACATAACTGTATACCACATGTTCAGAAAGTTAAGCTGACATGAGAGAGATTTTAAAAACCCATACCAAACATCTAGAGATGAAAACGACAATGTCTGAGATTAAAAAAAAAATACACAGGATGGGATTAACAGCAGATTAGACAATGCAGAAGAAAACACAAGTGAATACATAAGAAAAACCTGTAACTAACATCATACTCATTGGTGAAGAACTGAAAGCTTTTCCCCACAGATCAGAACAAGATAAGGATGCATACTCTCACCACTTCTATTCTCAGAGTACTGGAAGTCCTAGCCAGAGCAATTAGGCAAGAAAAGGAAATAAAAGGCATCCATATTGGGAAGGAAGAAGTAAAATTATCTCTGTTCACAGACAACATTTCTTATATGTAGAAAATCCTAATGATTATATTCCATACACATACAAAAATATTGTTAGAATAAGTGAATTCAGCAAAGTTACAGGATATAAAATCAACATGCAAAACTCAGTTGCATTTCTATACCCTAGTAATGAACAATCCAAAAATAAAAATTTTAAATATCATTTCATTTACAATAGCATCAGAAAGAATAAAATACTTTTAAAATAGATGACAATGATAATAATAATAATAGTATTCAGGAATAAATTTAACCAAGGAGCTTTAATAGTTATACACTGAAAACTACAAAACACTGCTGAAAGAAATTAAAGAAGACACAAATAAGTGGAAAGACATGCTGTGTTCATGAGTTGGAAGGCTTAATATTGTGACGATGACAATACTACCCAAAGCTATCTACAGATCCAACACAATCCAATAAAAATTCTAATAGCTTTTTTTGCAGAATGGAAAAGCTGACACTCAAATTCGTATAGAATTACAAGAGGCACTAAATAACAAAACAATATTGAAAAAAAAGAATAGTTGGAGGACTCAAACTTCAAAACTTACTACAAAACTACAATAATTAAAACAATGGTACTAGCATTAAGTACAGACATTGAAACCAATGTAATAAATAGAGAACCCAGAAATAAACCCTCACATATATAGCCAACTGATTTTCAACAAGGAAGCCAAGACCATTCAATAGGAAAAGGCCAGTCCTTTCAACAAATGATGCTCAGAAAACTAGATATCCAGATGCAAAAGAATGAAGTTGGACCCTAACCTTACACCATATACAAAAGTTAGCCCAAAATGGATCAAAGATGTAAATGTAAAAACTAAATCTTTAAAACTCTTAGAAGGATAGGAAAAATTTTTCATGACATGGGATTTGGCAAAGATTTTTTGGATATAACACCAAGAGCACAGGCAACAGAAGAAAAATAAACTGGACTTTATCAAAATTAAAAACTTATATGCATCAAAGGGCAACGTCAAGGGAGTAGGAAAAAAAACCTCACAAAATGGGAAAAAATATTTGCAAGCCAGTTATCTGATAAGGGATTAGTATTTGGAATATATGAAGAATGCCTATAACTTAACAACAGAAAGCCTTATTCAAAAATGGGGAAAAGGATTTGAATAGACACTTCTCCAAATAATATACACAAATGGCCAAAAAGCACAGGAAAAGATGCTCAACATCATTATCCATTAGGGAAATGCAAATCAAAACCACAATGAGACACTACTTCATATCCATTAAAACAGCTATAATTAAAGAAAAAAGTGAAAAATAACAAGTGTTAACAAGGACATTAAGAAATTAGAATGCTTGTGCATTGCTGGTAGGAATGTAAAATGGCACAGTCACTGTGAAAAATAGTTTGGCAGTTCCTCAAAAAACTAAAACTAGAATTACCATATAATGTAGCAATTCCACTCAGGGACATACCCAAAAGAACTGACAACAGGAACTCAAACAAATAATTGTACAACAATGTTCACAGCAGTATTATTCACAAAAGGCAAAAAGTGGAAGCAACTCAAGTGTCCATGGACAGATGAATGGATAAACAAAATGTGGTATGTACATATAATGGAACATTATTAGCCATAAAATAGAATGAAATTCCAATACATACAGCTATAAAATGGAATGAAATTCTGATATATGCTACAACATGGATGAACCTTAAACACATTATGCTAAGTGAAATAAGCAAATTACAAAAGGACAAATATTGTATAAGTCTACTAATACAAGGTATCTAGAACAGGCAAATTCGTAGAGACGGAAGGTAGAACAAGTTACCAGGGACTGAGAGGAAATATGGAGTGGGAGTTATTGCTTAATTGGTGGAGTTCCTGTTTGAGGTTATGAAAAAGTTCTGGAAATGGATAGTATTGATGGTTGCAAAACAATGTGAACATAGTTAGTGCCACTGAATCATACACTTAAAAATGGTTAAAATGGTAAATTTTATCTTATATATATTTTCACAATAAAAAATAGATAACCGGAGAATCCTATATCTATGAAAGAATTTAAATCTGTGGATAAAACCTTTCCATGAAAAAACTCCAGGCCCCAAATGAATTCTACTGAACATTTAAATAATAATCCATTACAAACAAACTCTTGCAGGAAACTGAAGAGGAATGAATACTTCCTTAGTCAGTCTATGAGTTCTATAGTACCATGATACCAAAACCAGACAAAGACACCATAATTAAAGAAAACTACAGATTACTATCCCTCATGAACACAGATGAAAATCGTAAACAAAATTTTACCATAAGTCATCCAAATAGGTGAAAAGAACAGTACAGCACAACCAAGTGATGTTATTTCAGAAATGAAAGGTTGATAATAACACGGGGAGAAAAAAAAACAATGTGGATTTTACTATTTTAAACCAAAAAAGAAACTTCATATGAACATCTCAACAAATGTGGAAAAGGAATTTAACAAAATCCAACATGCATTCCTAATGAAACCTCTCAGTAAACCAGAAATAGAAGGAAACTTCCTCAACCTGATAAACAGCATCTATGAAAAGATACAACTAACAGCACACTCAGTGGTAGAGACTGAATGTTTTCCCCTTAATATCAGGAACAAAAGAAGGATATCAGCTCTCATCACAACACTGCATTGGAGATCTTCAGCCAAGGCAATAAAACAAGAAATAAAAGGCATCCAGATTGGAAAGGAAGAATGTAGAAACCCAATGGAATCTATGGGATTAAAAAAGCACCTAGAACGAATAAGCAAGTTTAGCAAGGTTGGAGGACACTAAATAAACATTTAAAAAATCAACATTATTTCTATATAATAGTAATGAAAAGAAACAATATTTTTAAAAAATTTACTACCATTGTACATAAAAACCTATAAAATACTTAGGGCTAAATCTCACAAAAGATGTGAAAGGTATGTATGTAACCACTCTGAGGCATTTTACCTGCACCTAAAGGTCTCAGGTGTTTTTGCTGCAGCACCTACAGCACTGTGACCTCAGGAGACCCCAGAAGCCAGGAAATAGGGTCAGGCCTGGGCCTCTGGGGTGGGAGCACTGAGTCCAGGATGCTGGACCACCAGAGAATTCCTGTGCCCAGGGAATATTAATTGGCGTGTTCTCTCTTGGAGATGTCCAGCTCGACCCCAAGACCCAGCTCCACCCAACTGCCTACAGGCTCCCATGCTGGAACACCTCAGACCAAACAACTGGAAAGACAGGAACACAGCCCCACCCATCAGCAGACGGCCATCTAAAGTCATACTGAGCCCACAGCCACCTCTAAACACACCCTCTTGACACGGCCCTGCCCACCAGAGGGACAAAACCCAGCTCCACCCACCAGTGGACAGGCACCAGTCCCTCCCACCAGGAAGCCTGCACAAACCCCATGACCAGCCTCACCCATCAGGGGCAGACACCAAAAGCAAGCAGAGCTACGATCCTAAAGCTTGCAGAATGGAGACCACAAACACAGAAAGTCAGACAAAATGAGGTGGCAGAGAAATATGTTTCAAAGGAACAATATAAAAACCTGAAGGACTATTAAATGAAGTGGAGATAGGCAATCTACCTGAAGAAGAATTTAGAGTAACAATAATAAAGATGATCCAAGATCACAGAAAAAGAATGGAGGCACAGACCAAGAAGATATAAGAAATGTTTAACAAAGAGCTAGAAGATTTAAAGAACAAACAGAGATGAACCATACAATAACTGAAATGAAAAATACATTAGAAGGAATCCATAGCAGAAAAAATGAGGCAGAAGAACAACAAGAGAACTGGAAGATAAAGTAGTGGAAATCACTGCTGTGGAACATAAAAAAGAATGAAAAGAAATGAGGACAGTCTTAGAGACCTCTGGGACAACATTAAACCCACCGATATTTGCATTATAGGGGTCCCAGAAGGAGAAGAGAGAGAAAGGGCCTGAGAAAATAATTGAAGAGATTATAGCCGAAAATTTCCCTAACATGAGATAGGAAACACTCAAGTCCAGGAAGCACAGAGAGTCCCATACAAGATAAACCCAAGGAGGAACTTGCTGAGACACATGTTAATCAAACTAACAAAAATTAAACAGAAAGAAAAAATATTAAAGGCAACAAGGGAAAAGCAAGAATTAATATATAAAAGAATCCCCATAAGGTTATCAGCTGATTTTTCAGCAGAAACTCTGCAGGCCAGAAGGGAGTGGCATGATATACTTAAAGTGATGAAAGGGAAAAAACCTACAACCAAGAATACTCTACTGAGCAAGGCTCTTGTTCAGATTTGATGGAGAAATCAAAAGCTTTACAGACAAGCAAAGGGTCAGAGAATTCAGCACCACAAAACCAGCTTTACAAAAAATTCTAAAGGAACTTCTCTAGGCAGAAAAGAAAAGGCCACAGCTAGAAACAAGAAAATTATGAATGGGAAAGCTCACCAGTATGGAGGTTCCTTAAAAAACTAAAAATAGAAATACCACATGATCCAGCAGTCCCACTCCCAGGCATATATCTGGAGAAAACCATAATTTGAAAAGATACATGCACCCCAAGGTTCACTTCAGCACTATTTACAATAGCCAAGACATGGAAGCAACCTAAATGTCCATCAACAGTGGAACAGATAAAGAAGATGTAGTAGATATATACAATGGAATATTACTTGGCCATAAAAAAGAATGAAATAATGCCATCTGCAGCAACATGGATGGACCTAGAGATTATCATACTAAGTGAAGTAAGTCAGACAGAGAAAGACGAATATCATTATCACTCATATGTGAAATCTCATTTTTAAAAAATGATACAAATGAATTTATTTACAAAACAGAAACAGACTTACAGATTTCAAAAACAAACTTATGGTTACCAATGGGGAAACATAGAGTGGGGAAGGATGAATTAGGAGCTTGGAGTTAACATATACACACTACTATATAAAAAATAGATAACCAACAAGGACCTACTGTATAGCACAGGGAACTCTACTCAATATTCTGTAATAACCTACATGGGAAAAGAATTTGAAAAAGAATGAATGTAAGTATATGTATAACTGAATCATTATGCTATATACCTGAAACTAACACAACATTGTAAATCAAATATACTCCAATAAATTTTTTTTTAAAAAAGAACATTATAAGTGAAAATTTAAAAAAAATGAGCCATACACCTAGTGTAAAATACAAAACTATAAAACTTCTAGAGGAAAATGCGGGAGAAAATCATTGCAATCATCTGTTGAGCACAAGATATAACACTGAAATCATTATCCATAAAAGAAAAAAACTGGTAAGTTGGATTTCATCACAATAAACAACTTCTGCTTTTAGAAATAACCTGTTTAGAGAATGACAAGAGGAGCCACAGACTAAGAAAAACACATTTACAAAGCATATTTCATCTAATAATGGACTTATATGCAGAATATATAAAGAACTCAAAGCTCAACAATAAGAAAAAAACCAATTAAAAACTGAACAAGACTTGGACACTTCACACACACACACAAAATATATACATATGGATAGCAAATAAGAACTTTAAAAGATGCTCAACATCATAAGTCATTAGAAAATGCAAAGTAAATCACAATGAGATTACCAATACACACCTATTAGAATGATTACGATGTAAAAGTCTGACCATACTAAGTATAATGGATGGGGCTACAGAAGAACAAGAAAGGGGCTTCCCGGGTGGCGCAGTGGTTGAGAGTCTGCCTGCCGATGCAGGGGACACGGGTTCGTGCCCCGGTCTGGGAAGATCCCACATGCCAAGGAGCGGCCGGGCCCGTGAGCCATGGCCCCTGAGCCTGCGCGTCTGGAGCCTGTGCTCCGCGACGGCAGAGGCCACAACAGTGAGAGGCCCGCGTATCGCAAAAAAAAAAAAAAAAAAAAAAAAAAAATATATATATATATATATATATATATACACACTGCTAGTGGGAATGTAAAATGACACAACCACTTTATAAAAAAATGGACAGACTGTTTTCCAAAGTTAAATATGCATTTACCATATGATCCAGCAATTCCATTATTGGGTAATTACTCTAGAGAAATAAAAATTAATTTTCATGTAAAATCCTGTACTTAAATGTTTTTAACAGGTCTATTTATTATCACCAAAAACTGGAAACAACCCAAATGTCCTACAATGGGCAGATGACTTAACCAGCTTAACCAATGGGCAGATGGAATACAACCCACCAATAAAAAGGAACAAACTATTGACACACAAAAACTCAGAGGCAGTTCAAAGGCATCATGCTAAGTGAAAAAACTCAGGTTGGAGGTTACACACGCTATTCTATTCCATCTATATGACATTCTCAAAAACACAAAACTGTAGTGATAAAGACCTAGCAGTGGCTGCCAGGGAATAGAGACGGGGAAAAAGTGTGCCTGAAAAAAGATGGCACTAGGGGAACTCTTTTGGATGTTGGAACTGTTTGGTATCCTGATTGTGGTAGCGATTACATAACCATATACATTTGTTATAACACATATTAAATTCAAAGAACTCTATACGCCCAAAGAAGTCAATTTTACTATATCATAATTAAAAAAATATTGCTATCTACTTGGAACATAATAGATCAAAAATACTTTCTGAAAGAATAAATTATCAGAGAACATGTAAAATTTCTGCTTCTTTCCAATTTATTTTGCTGCCGAAGTAAAGATTGATGTTGTAAAACTGTTCCATGGGATTTTAAAATAATTAGTTCTTCATTCAAAATATTTCTTGACTGTGTTATTCTATTTCCCATGACCTTATCTGTATCTTTTGGATCTATCTAATTATGAAAGAGATATAACAAATCTCCTAATATAAATGTATTTTCATCAAATTCTTCTCTTGTGTTTTAAACAGATTTGCTTTTATATATCATTTCTGTGTTTGGTGCCTACTTGTTTATGACTATTATAGCTGTTTTGTTAATTAATTTGGCTTTTCATCATTACATAATATCCTATTTGATCTTGTCCAGTGCATTAGCCCTGAATTCTACCTTAAATCATGTTATATTACCACCTGTGCTTCTATACTGGTGCATCCCTTTATTTCAACCTTTCCATATTTCTTTTAAGTACTTTTCAACTCCAATCTGGCAATGTGAATTATTAGGAGAATTGGACCCATTTACATTTAATTAACTGATAAATCTAATTTTGCTGCTTCCCTCTTATGTTTAGCATTTCTGACATTCTGTTCAAATCTGTGTTTGATCTTTTTCATTGCTGAGTTGTATTTCTGTGCTGTAATTAAAAGAATACCAAGTCAGGAGGCTGGATTTAGTCTCAGCCCTCTTACTAAGGTCTCGATAGCCAAGAGCTTATTAATTAATCTCTTTAAGTCAATTTCCCCCTTCTCATGAAAGAATATAAAAATTCCTGGTTTATCTGCTATTTAGTTATTTTGGGGGAGGGGGTAGAGGATAACAGGAGAGGGGGCATCAAGACAGATACGATAAAACCTTTAAGGATCCAAGGAGAACAAGATTAGGAGGACCTAGATCCCCAAGTCTCAGTTTACAAACAACCTAAAAAGTATTAACAATGAAATGTGCTAAGTGCTCTGCTCCCCCAGAAGACAGAGCTGAGAAGGAGTGAGCACTGGAGGCGAGGAAAGACGGTGAACAAGGTTACAAAGATCCGAGTCTGGGAAATGAAGAGACACCAGGGCTTTCCGTGGAGACTACTTAGAGGGAAAAATGGTTATGGTGCCTGATGGTCTTATGGCGGCTAGCAGTAGCAAGATAAGAACATCTGGAGGGGAAAGAGGAGTGTGGAGGAAGGTCTTGTCAGAAGTAGGCTAAATTCTGAGGCTAACCTGACTCTTGCTGATGGACATGAGGCTGGCAGAGGGGTGGGTGGCTTTAATCCAAATGGAAGTCATTATCCAATAAATAAGAAATAAAATGACCAAAAAAAGCCTGAAAATTAGGAAACACATTCCTAAATCAAAGATTTCAAATATTCAAAGAGGAAAGCAAAACTGAAAATTTAAACTATGCAGAGAGCAATGAAAAACAAACAGCCTATCACAACCTATGGGACACAGTAAAACTTGTTCTTAGAGGACATCTTTATTAAAGAATAAAGACTAAAAAGAAGGGAACTTAATACTCATCTTAAGAAACTAACAAAATAAACCAAAATAAAAGTAGGAAGGAGAAAGAGGGGAAAAATAAAGCAATTCCTCAAACAATAAAATAGATACATTCCTTAAGGAAAAGACAGACCAAAAAAATGTACAAGTTTAGAAATGAGGGAACATGAACACAGATAATGAAGAGTTTAAACGAATACGACAGGGACTTCCCTGGTGGCCTGGTGCTCCCACTGCAGGGGGAACGGGCTCCACCCCTGCTCGGGAACCAAGAACTAAGATCCTGTGTACTGGCCAAAAAAAAAAAAGATACTACATGCAACTAACTTAACAAGTGAGTTGGGATTTTCCTTCCTAGCTGCACTCCTAAGACTGTCCTAAGAAACAGACAACCTGAAGAGGTTGTAACAGTGAGGAAGAAGCTGGATCAGACTGACTCAGATGAAATATAACCTTCATAGAACAGATAATTCCAGTAGTATTTAACCAAGTAAGGACAATTTAAAAAGATGGAAAGCTCCTTCATTGTATAAACTAATACAACTTTAATACCAAATTCTGATTTTTTAAAAATACAAAAAATGAGAGTCCATCTTACATATAAAAATAGATGTAAAAATTCTAAATTAGTCAACAGAATCCAGAAATACATCAAACAAAATGAGTGAAGGCTTATCTAGGAAAGCAAGGACATTTCAGTATAAAAAGGTCTATCAACCATTAGTCAGTGCTGAAAAGGCATATAAAAAACATCACAACCTTTCCTAATAAAGCCTCTAAGTAGAATGGAAGAAAGAAACAATCTATATATGATCAAGACCATTTGTCATTATTCTAAATAAAGAAATGTCAGAGCCATTTTTATTACTTTAACATGTTTAATTGAATGAAATATTATGAAATAGAATAGTTCTATTTTACTTTCTGAATTATCTCATATTCCCAAGTATTAACAAGATTATAAACATTAAACGTTAAACAAGATATATAAACTACTTTGCATTTTAATTAAATTATCTTTCTGTTAAGTAAGCCCAAACTATAAGGTAACTTGTGTATGAAATCTGTCTGACACCTGCCCTTAGAAGCCAAACAGTCATGGGTATTTCTAAAAACTTACCAAGGGAGTGATAAGAATCACTGATCTAAAGTCAACTAACAACAAGCAAAATTTGTCTAACTTTAGTTGAAATGTATCAACCCTCAAAAAACACTTTCACATATTGTAACAATTATAAGTCTTAAAGATTAAGAAATAGTTTGTGAGCCTGTCTTAAGTAGAGAGCCAGTTTTTAAGTTTTCTAATTTTTGTATTTGAAAATTTTTACTTAAAGTGCTCTTTTTGTATTCAAAGGTTACCTAAAATAGGGTAAATTAAAAAAAAAAAAAGCAAATTTTGCCTATTTAATCATACTATATAAAGTTAATGTAACTTTCTATATCCATGCTTAAATTTCAACCAATTGTATCTATGCAGTTGATTAAATACCTCAGGTAAAGACCTGATTAAGCACCATCTTATGGCCTGACCATAGCAAAAAGAGAAATCTAATGCTTATTATTTCCCCCCCAAATATTCCCATGTAACAAACAAAAACCTGGTCAAAATATTCTTACAAAAAAAAAAATATTCTTACAATTTTGTCTGTGTGTTTATTTTTATGTCAGATACGTTACCTCGGATTATATATCATTAAATATTGGTTGTGTTTCATTATGTTTCTTCTTTTAAGACTCAAACATACTATGTAAAATCTCCTTTTCTGATTTCCATATCTATCATTTTCTCACTCTAATTTGTTTTAATATTCTTATTCATTTTGGTAAATTCTACCCACTTTTCCATTCCTAGCTTCTGTGTTCTTTATTGTGTTTCCCAGTTTCTACTGTCCCTTGTGATCCTTCCAATCTCACCTTCATTTCAGTGATGATTTTATTTTCTTATCTTTTCTTTCTTTCCACTCAATCAGCTCACACTGCATTTGCTCATGTAGTCGAACTATCTCTTCCCCGACCTCTTATATCACTGTTTTGTGCTCTCACTGATAAATATTTCCATTAAGCCTTTTAAATTCATGGCAAAATGTTTGGTCATTATTTTCATCTTCTTTACAGCAATATTTTTTTCTGGTGAGGATTCTTCAACTGTCCTTTGTTTTTCCATTCCTTTCTTCCTTTTCGATTCTTGAATGGTGGTAGTGGCCTTGAGCTGGATTCTTTTTTACTAAGTCATAGTTGAAAGTGGTGAGGTTTTCCTGGACAAGCTATTTGCAGGAGGTTCATGCAGAAAGCCATAGTGGATCAGTTCTGCACTGGAAAAATTTTGTCTTGATTCAGGGTTTTACATGAGAATCAGTTAGTTTTTTATTTCTCAACATTCAGAGGAGATAGGCAACCTAGAGGTTTTTGAAAGGCATCTATCTCCTCCCCTACTGCTACAGAGACAGACAAAATGCAAAAATGGCTGGTTTGTATGACTCCTTGTTTGGCTTCACCTTCCCAACTTCTTAAAACCAAACCAGATGCAGGGCAACTCCTGCCATTAGCTTAAGAAGCCATTTTGCTTTTGCAAACAAGGGATATATGTTTTGCACCTCACAGTGGGCCTCTCAACCTCATGAAGCACCTCTTGCTGGCTCTGAGCTCTGCAGCCCTGGCATCGCCTACTTTCTCCTACAGGCGGCCTGTCTGGTCCCCACTGCTCTTGGCAGCCATTCCACCTATTTTGTGGCTTGGTGTTTTAGCTGCCTTCTAGTATAGTGGTCTACGGGGTTGGGGTTTTGGTTTCTCCCTCTCTTTGTTATTAGTCAATTGCCAGAAAGCAGAAGATGAAAATGCCAACTCTACAGTACCATCTTCAAGCCACAAATCCGATAACTACCTTAATAGAGTATTTCATACAAGACAGGAACTTGAGTGTCTCACTGTATTACTGAAAGATAAAGGTGTGCTTTCCTATTATACTGGGAGGTAAATACTAATTTTCATATGGCCATTAACAACTGGGCTAATTATTTTTATTTCAAAAACTCATGTATATTGGTTATAACCTAGGGCAGAAAGTTATCTGATGCCGAAATGTAAAAGATACTTTTCAAGACCCAAGGCCCATCGGGGGAACAAATTATGTATATTCTCATCAGTATGCTACAATCTTAGTATTTGCTTTTAAAGCAAAGCCTTTTTAGTAATAAAGACAACGAATAATCTGTCAATCTGCAAGTCCCCAGTTACATTTGGGTTTGAAATGAAGACAGATAATTTATAGTATATATAAGATCACTCCCTTAGGAAAATTTTAACTCTAGGCAAGTTTATTTTCCTGCCAGTTATTATTCTTCTACTCCTCGCTTATCCAATAACAGGTATGTTCTGAACAAAATCAAGTTTTATTAATAACTGATTTTTTAAAGGAGCAAATGATATACCAAAACCAAATTAAATAGATTTTGAATTACTAGTGTTTTAAATGATTCCCTTTTACACACATAACAGTAAATCTGTCAATGTTAACATGTCATTCAAAAGCTAAGTAATGCCTGATATAATTTATTAAACATTTAGAGGCACTGTGACCTCATACTGATAGAAAGAAACAAAGAACTCTTCTTTACAGAATTCTAAATAAGAAATGGAGATGGAAGGATGGAATTTGAAAAACCACAGCTGGACAACCACCATAGTTGGAATGACAGGATGACAGTTTACAGTGGAGAGACTTGGTGTACATCATCTTAAGGAACCAAGTCCCATCACAGTAATGGCACAAATATACACCATGCTCTGACAAGCACTTCTGAGGAATTCCTGACCAAAATGCATAACCTGAATCTAACCATGAAGACACACAGACAAATGCAATTGAAGGATATTCTACAATAACTGGCCTGTATGTGCTCTTCAAAAATGTCAAGGCCATGAAAGACATAGAAAGAGTGAAGAACTGTTCAGATTAAGAGACTAAGGAAAAATGACAACAAAATTCAATATGTGGGCTTCCCTGGTGGCACAGTGGTTGAGAGTCCGCCTGCCGGTGCAAGGACACGGGTTCGTGCCCCAGTCTGGGAAGATCCCACATGCCGTGGAGCGGCTGGGCCCATGAGCCATAGCCACTGGGCCTGCGCGTCCGGAGCCTGTGCTCCGCAACAGGAGAGGCCACAACAGTGAGAGGCCCGAGTACCGCAAAAAAAAAAAAAAAAAAAAAAAAAATTCAATATGTGATGCTGGACTGGATTCTGGACCAGAAACAATTCTTTTTCTTTGGTATATAAGACATTAGTGGGACAACTGATGAAATCTGTCTGTATACAGGAGAACTGTATCCATGTTCATCTAGAGAATACACATTAAAGTACTTAGAGGTTAAAGACATTGAAGACACTCTGCAATTTTCTCTCAAACAATTTGAAAAAAGCAAGAATACTGTGTATGTGTATGTAGACAGTGAATAAGGCATATGTGATAAATGTTAACATTTGGGGAATTTGATTAAGATATACAGGAATTCTTTGAACTATTTTTAAAACTTTTCTCTAAGTATGAAATTATTTAACAATAAAAAGGAAAAAAAATCAACCCAGTTAATAGAAACTCTTTATTTTGCCTAATAATAACACAAGGATCATCTTTACTACATTCTACTCATCAGATCATGAAATTTTAGAGCTGGAAGAAAAATGTATTCTCTCACCAAAATTCCTCAACTTACAGAAGACAAGGAAGTGAATGACTTGCTCAAGATGACAACGTTCAAGGCAGAGCCAAGACTATTATCCTGCTCTGACTCAGCTCTTCCTACTGCTGCAAGCTGTCTCTTGTTCCTTTACATTGTCACCTACTCCCTAAACATGTGACACCAGAATATTTAGCTCTGTCTTCTCATATATCCTAATAAGCTGGTGTGACAAACCACTTTCAGGCAATCTAAATTTCATTTTTAAAAGGCAGTTATGTATTACTGCTTCTAACAGTCTTTAATAACTAATATCAATAAATATGCTGCCAGAATACATGCCAGATACTGTACTGAGTGCTAAAAATACAAAATTAACACACTCTACTGCTGGGTGATACTGCTAGGTCCATTATGACAGAGACCAAGTCTGCATTATTGAACATTATAACCCACCTCTTAGGACAGTGCCTGGCATGCAATAAACATTCAAATGACTGTATGCTGCTAAATAACAGACAACCCATAGCACAGGAATGTGTATACAGATAATCGTAATATCCGCAGTGTTAATAAAGTACCACGAGACAACAGAAAAGGACGTTCTTTTGCTTGGTGAGATCTACAAAGGCTTCAGAAATTTAATGACTACCAAAGTTAAGACTTGAAAGACAAATAAGATTTTGACAGACATGGAAGCAATGGGGTGGTGAGAGGATGGGTAGGGGGAGTTAGATGAAACAGCCTGAAGCAAGAAAATATTTGGCATTTCTACTAAATTTTTAAACATAGGCTTACCTATTGTTGCTGCAAGCTCTGGATCAAAAGTATCATCTGTGAACCTCAAGAGCAGGCTAAAAGAGATGTTAAAAAGACAGATTAGTAATTTGGCTTTTCTTTCTAATCACTTGATAAATCTTCCTGATTGTTTTATTTCCTCACTAGTTAGATGCAGATAAGAATAGCTGATGTAGTCCGCTCCCACAGCCTCAGGGCAGGTATACACAGAGGAATTAAATTATTGGAACGGCAATTAAAGAGTCCCAAAAGCAAAGTAGTTTTTACTAGAAAATATGTTCCCTATGCTCCCCTGCTCAATTCCCCACGTGTGAAAACGACTGTGTTTTTGCTTTTTTATAACTGTATTGGTATGTCCTTCTGAGAAAATGATATTAGCAAACATGTGACACTTTAACTGACATGGACAAAAAGGGGAAAAGTAAGTCTTTTGGAATGCAACAAATTAATTTTTTAAAAAATCTAATGCATAATTCACTCTGAATTCAGGTAAAAACAGAAAGGTGTGAAGTCTAGCATTTTGAAACAAGTAGTTAAGACTATTACCCAAGTGGAAAGAGATAAAATAAAAAGTGAAGGCAGAAAGGTCACATGATGGCCAGAGCAGGTAGCCTCTGGCAAATGCTGGGTAGGGTGTATGAAATCAAGGAGGCAACATGGAGCTACCAAAAGCTTTCACCGAAAGGAATGGCAGGAACTTCTCTTTATCTTGAAAACTTAATGCCAGCAATAAAATGCAAGAAAAACAACAGAAGACAACTGCCATAATTATAGTAAGAGATCATGAAGGACTAAACCTAGGAAATGGTAAAGAAACTAGAAAGGAAGGCATGAAATGAAAAGATACCGTAAGAGTACTCCAAGATTTTGTCTCCCAGAATTATTTTGTTTAACATAAGGCAGAAGTGTCAGTTATTAGCTCTTCAAAAATAAAATCTAAGCTTTTGTTAAAGCCCTAGATTTATAAAATTAATCAACTGCCCCTCACGTTATCTCCTAAGTAGGACGAGACCATTCTATTGACCTATTTGCATTAATAAAATCAAGACAATAGCTATCCCATGTCTGAATTGCAGCAAAAAAATGTATGAATATTTCTATAGATTATAATTATTGCTGCTTAAGATTTTTTTTTTTGCCCACAGCGTTGCAAAACATAATGGCCTCTTGGTAGTTCCCGAACCCAGTGTCATTAATTCTATTTGAAGGATTAACTCTCCGTTTCCTGGTTTTGCTTTTTGTTGATCATAAAACCAGCACCACAAAAGCAAAGTAAAAAGAATCATACTGTAGATTTTTCTACTTAACATTGAACACTCTTGACTATAACTCATTTTACTTACCTCCAACATGAATTAGGTGACAGCACTAATAAGAATCTTAAAACACTACTCATAAGAATTTTCTTCTCTGCCCAGCATTAAACTTCAAATCAACAAAGGTGAAGATTTCGCTGAAAATTTCAGTTACTCACAATTTAAGAATAGAAAGGTTGTGTATCTATACTCAGTCACCAAAGAAAATATTATTACAAAAACGTAGAACCTTGTTGAGTAGTAATAATAACACCATAATAACATAAATAATAACAATGGTATTGGCTATTATTTATTAAACATCGACAATGTGGCAGACACTGAGCCAGCGGTTTTTCTTTGCTTGTCATTAATGGTATTTTGTCAGGAAAGACAAGGGTGTAAAGCAACAAATTTTAATACAGACTTCGAGTATAAGGCAGATCTTAGCCAGGGGTAAACTATTAGCTCGAAATGTATTCTAAATTCTATGTGTACATTTTTCTAGGCAGGGAGTCTATTTCTCTATTAGATTTGACAGGAACCCACAACCCGAAAAATGATTAAGAGCCACTGCTCTAAAGGATGTACGTTTAAGCCTTCATATTTTCAAAGTTAAAGGAGCAAAATACTCTCCATGCAGAGCTATAGATGGAAGGAGACCACCAATCCACTTGGAGACCAAATCTGTAATTAATCAGTGCGATTATAACTAACACGCATTTCTCAATTTACAAATGAAATTGGTCAAAAAGGATGGGATATAAGGGGCACAGGAGGGACAGCAACTTAAATAACAGAAGGTCTCTATAATCCCTCCCAGTTTCTGAAACACCTGGCTACTTCTTCACTTCCCTATGGCTAGCCACGGAATCAAAGACCATTACACATTTAACACTTGATAGGGTCTGAGAGATTTCTACCCAACCTCACTTTTCGAACAAAGAAATGAAGGCCTGGAGTGTCTGAGTGACAAAGGTCACACAAGTGGCAGCACCAGTTTCATCATTCTCATCTCCTGGCTCCTCTCACACATGCTCATTACACTCCAAGTACGGAATAAACTGGAAAAATAACCCACTAGTTTGAATTAGTTAAGATGTCCTTCGTTGTGCAATGATTTCTCAACAACACAAGTGATACATCACTTCCACTAACTCTAGATTTATAAAGAAATAGAAACCATTGGTTAGAACAACCCTGTAAGATTATATCCATGACAAGTGTTTTTGTACTTACCTTAAAAAGATAGGCTTCTAAAGTCATTTATTCTCATCTTATCCAGAAAGTGTTCAAAGTTTTTTCCATAGCATATGACATACACCAAAAATGTATATCTAGCCAGAAAAATAAGCCAACTTTCTCCTTAAATGCAATCCTTTCTTGAAAGAGGTAAAGGTGTTAAAATTTTGCAGTGAGTAGTTGATAATTCACCACTAACTATTGAGAAAAAATCTGGAGCACATTAGATCCAAATAAATTTGTTTGGGGGGAGGGAACCAAGGGAACCAGTAAATCCACTTAACAGATTTTACTCTAGAGGAAGAACTTCAGTTACGTGAACACTGCACTGCAGTTAGCTTTCAAGTAATCACCCATCTAACACATTTAGAAAAGGTGCCAATCAACCATGTTTGGGGCTGAACCACATGAAAGGACATTCAACCATTCTTAACTTCAAAATCAGCAATTTCATATGTCTTAACCTAAATGAGGGTCACATCTCAAGAAGAAAATGGTCACAAGGCCAAGGAATTCCTATTAAGACTATGTTTATATATTACCTAGCTTTTTAACCCTCAAATACAATAGATGGTGATCATGAAAATGATTTTATTCAGCCCTTTAAGTAACACACACACACACAAATCATACTATCTTTTTAGCCCATAGTGTTTCATTAATTTATTCCTTCTTAGGTACAAATCCCTCACTCTAACATACAGAGTACATTAAATGAGAGAAACTATGAAAATGTACTGTCATGCTTTAAAAACACATAAAGTTTCAGAATATATTTACAGAGTAAGGTTTCAAATACTCAAGTATTTTATTTCTTTTTCTTTTTTTTTTTTTTTTTTTGCGGTACGCGGGCCTCTCACTGTTGTGGCCTCTCCCGTTGCGAAGCACAGGCTCCGGACGCGCAGGCTCAGCGGCCATGGCTCACGGGCCCAGCCGCTCCGCGGCGGCATGTGGGATCTTCCCAGACCGGGGCACGAACCCGTGTCCCCTGCATTGACAGGCGGACTCTCAACCACTGCGCCACCAGGGAAGCCCTCAAGTATTTTTTTAAAAAAAGTAAGACTTCACGAAGTAATGTGAAAGATAAGTTTATCAGGAGGTATAGCTAAAATATGAAATTGCTTGCAGCTCCTGGAATTTGTATATTATTTGAAGATCAAAGCAGCGTAGAATACAAGGAGCTCGTAATCATTGGGCGAGGATACCTTCACCTGGAGAACTTTGTTCCAGGATGTGGATGAAATCACAGCCCTCTTGCGATACGCTCCAGGCTCCACGTCTTCCCTTGTACTCAACTCTAACTACTGTCAACGTTATTTTCCCCCAAGAAAGAAGAGACACATGCTAATGTGTTCTTTTACCTCTATATGATGCGGCACAATGACAAGTAACAATCACACTTGATTTTCAAAAGCGGCCCACAGCTTAAGCTCTACCTTCTCAGGCTAAAGTGAATTATTTAAGCAATCAGAAGACTGAAGAGTTCTTTCACAGCTGACTCATTTAAAAAAAAAGAAAAAAGAAAAAAAAAAGCGGTTGAGGGGTGCACCATAATAGGCCAGGAATGCGACCTACGGCGTCGCGAAACTTCCCGTGCAGAACTTGACGTATTACGAGGCAGGCCGGCCGAAACCCCAGCGGTAGAGCTACACCTCTCAACTCGCGGGGTGCAGGGAGCCTGGCCCCGGGGTGCAGGGAGCCTGGCCCCGGGGCCCAGAGGCCTAGCCCTCGGCCGAACTCGGGCCCAAGCCCGCCCGCCGCGCCCTAGGCTCCTCTACAGCAAACCGCCGGGCGGGCGGCGGCCCCGGAACTGTTTTCCTCTGGGTGCGACAGGAGGCGAAGCGATCCAGGGAGCCGGGCCTGGCAGAGGCCGTGGACCGGGCGGCGGGGTGGCGGGGCCGCGGGGCCGCGCAGCGAGAAGGCCCGGAGGCCGCGGGCGGAGGCCGCCCCAGCTCGGGCCGCGCCCGGCCGTCGCCGTTTACCGTTCCCGCCGTGGCCCAGGGGACAGCGGCCACCGAGACGGAAAGGGCCCTGTCACCCTCGTCACGGCTCGCAGAGCCGCCTCACCTGGACTTGCCCACGCCACTCTCGCCGATGATGAGGATCTTCAGGGTGGTCAGCACGTCTTCGTCCATCCTGACCCTGCTCCGCTCGGCTCACAGCTGGCCGCCCCGCTCCGCCTCTCAGCCCTTCCCCAGGGGGAGCTGCCGCGCATGCGCCCCGCCCCGCCGGGGCCACCTTCCTTTCACACCGGGTGTTTAGGTTGCAGGAGCCCCGCACGCCCGGGTTCCGCCTGGAGGTAGCTCTGCGTCGGCGCAAACCCAAGTCCCAGGTGTCCTTCCGGGGAGGGCAACTCCTCCCTTGCGCAAGCGCAGAGGGAGGGCGCCGGGTGTGATTTCACCCGGTTCGCAGGCTCTTCCCCTTCTCCAACCCTCATTTAACCGTCCTTTCTTGGTGCACGTACTCGGAAGAGGACTGAGTCAGGGGAGTATGGTTCTCTTTGATTTCAATAGCTGCTCAAGACAGCTGCACTGCAGTGGCAACAGTCTTGTGCGCGAAGGCAGATTATCTTAGTTTTAGGTCCCAGCCACCGTATAACCGCTTTGCATTACCTAGACTTCTGAGCCTGTTCCCCTCAGTCGGCACAATTATACTTCTAACAACAAGACCGGCGTCTTAGAATTATTATGAAGATTAAATGAGTTAATTTCTGACGGTACTTTGTAAACTCAAGTGCTCTATAAAAGGTGTGATCTGGTATTAATAACTTCCTGGCTGTTTGACAAATACCCTTCACACCTCACTTCATATTCAGAGAGATGTAAACCTCACATAAATCAGGTGCATACAGATCTCTGGTGGTGCAACTCAAGCTAACTGTTACTCATAAGAGCTGCTACACCACAACTGCAGGAATGTATGTACATGCTTTGTCTTCTTGGCAAGCTATAAATCTTAGTGAGGGCGCCAAACCTCATGTATAGTAACTAACAAAGTGCCTGGTACGTGGCAGACACTAAATAAACATTAGCCTCCCATCTTATCTTCTTTTACCTGCAGCTAATGCCAGATACAATAGATATTTAATTAAAGAATACATGTTAATAAAAGTTAAAATAAATTAAGGAAATAATCTTTTTAAATACCCAGAAAAGCTCTTGTGTTAGATACCCAAATGGTATCCCACCCGCCGATACCCTTCTCCTCCTTCAGGTCTTTGCTCTAATGTTTCCTTCTTAATGAAGGCTTCCCTGTACACACTACTCGAAATCTGCAAATCCTTCCAACATTCCCTATACCTCTTTCCATTGTTTTCCTGCATGTACTTACTGCCCTCCGATATATACTCTACTACTTTGTTCACTGTCTAATCTTCCCCAAAGAAAAGGGAAGCTTCATGAAGGCAAGGATTTTGTTTTGTTTTGTTCGTTCTACCCTCTGTGTCTAGAGTAGTTCCTGACATATAATATGTGCTAAATAAATATTTGTTAAATGAATTAATTGAATGAACATTCTTCCATTCCTAACTTTGGAAGGTGATGTCAACCAGGCAACCTCAACCTCTCAAAATAGCACTTGAAACCTCAATCAAGACTATCCAGCCTACTTTTGGCCATGGCATCAAGAGCTTATTAGTGAGACTCACAATATTGTCAAGTTCTCCTGCTCTGGGGCAGTGATTCTAAAAGTGTAGTCCCCAGATCCCTAGAGATCCCCTTCAGGGACGAACACAGATCAAACTATGTTCACAGTTATTCAAGATGCTGTTTACTTTTTTCACTCTGGTTCTTTGATACTACAGTGGAGTTTTCCAGAGGCTATATACAGTGTGATAGCAAAACAGATTGAAGGCAGAACCAGATCTTAGAATTCAGCTATTTTCTATTAAGCCAGACATTAAAGAGATTTTCCAAAACGTAAAACAGTGCCACTTTTTCACTAATTTTTTGTTTTAAAATAATTATTTTCATAAACATTTATACTAACTAGTAATAGGTTTATTATGTTTTAAGATGGTTTAATACATATGTTTAAAATTTTCTCAGTTCTAATTTGAATAGTAAATATGAATAGTCATCAGCTCTTTCAAGTCCTCAATAATTTGTAACAGTGTACAATAATCTGTACAACCAAAAAGTTTGAGAACCGTTGCATGGCACAGCTGCCAAGACGTCTCCACGTGGGTGTGTCCAGGTGCAGAAAACCAAGCTAAACATGAATCATGCTGACGTCATCGTCTTCTCCTCTATACTAGCTTTTCCTCCTGATTTCCTTTTTAAGGAATGACATTAACAGCCACTCACCTTCCTCAGCCTCACTACCCACATCCCTTAAGCATCCTGAAATGTATACACTTTCTTCACTTCTACCATCACTGCTAATGTCAGGTCAGCACCTCAGTTTCTTGCTGGATCACCTGCCCTGTTAGCTGCCCCGCTGGCCTTCCTGCCTTCATTCTTCTCTCCCCTCAGGCTCTTCTCTACCCTGCAGTCAAAGTGGCACTGCTGAAGTGCAAACCGAGTCCAGTCATCCCACCTTCTTTTTGTTGCTCACTGCCCTTCCAAGTATTTATTATTTTATCATAGGCCCTGGTTATCCCTCCAACCTCATCTCTTGCTATCTCACGCCTTGTACTCTGTGTTCTGGTCAAATTAAACTCCTTTCATATTTCCAGTGAGCCGTGTTTGCCAGTCTCCAGGACCTTGTCACCCCTTCCGCCTGGAGTCCTCTTCTTTCCTCTGCCCCCAGTCCCATCCCTGCACATACACACACTTTTGCTTGGGCAGCTCCTACTCATACTCCATGTTCCAGTTTTTGGATCTATTTCTCTGGAATGATTTCTCAGGCCTCCCAGGTCAGCATTACATTGTGTTCCGATAGTGTCCTATGCGTCTATTGTGGTATGTACTCCACAGTATTATAATTGCTTGTTCTCCTACCAGAATGTGTGCTTCTTGAAAGCAGAATTGATTAGTGTCCTGTTCACTGTTCTGTCTCCAGCATGCAGTATAATGCCAAGCGTAGAGTAGCTGCTCAAAAAATATTTGTAAATATAAAAACCTCAAATCAACTTCAGAAATTTGGAACAGTGAGGTCTTCTTTTTTTATTTGTTGCTTATATGGGTTGAAGTGTCTCTTGAATCTCTGTCTTGAACATTAGGGGAAGAAAAACCTCGGCAACTCTTAATGCACAACCATTACCAGGTATTGCGAGAAAGGAAGCAAGCATCAGGCACAGGTAAGGCAAGGGAGTATTTTTTGTGCTAAATAGGTGACACAGAAAATAAATGCTCCGGAAATTCAGACAAGAGTAATTGATCACTGAAGCTTAGGGCCACCAGGAAAGGCTTCAGGAAGGAAGCAGGACTTGAAAAGGGGTACAGTTTAGACAAGTGCAAGAAAGGGGATACTGCTTCAGGCAGAATGAATCTAGCATAAACAAAGGCATCAGGACTCTGTAAAATATAACCTTTTAGATGGATAAATCTGGCTATGTACAGGAAGAATTAGGGAACAGACAGGAGTAAAGACATTGTGGACAAAGAATGTCACCTGCCATATCGGTAAACAAAGGATGTTGCCACCACCAAGCTGTCAGCTACTGCAGCCGCACCCAGAGGTGTACCCTGAGGGGGCTCAAAATTGGAAAGAATAGGATACTGGCACTAGACAGTGAAGATGCATATCAAAGGAATGATTTCAATAAGCCCAGACTCCTGCATCTTCCCGTGCATAGAAAAAATGCTAAATCCATTAAATTGAGATGTCTATTTCTTTAATTAGCAGTAATCTTTTGATGTTTGACCACCTGTTTTATGTTTTTTTCCAAAAACTCATATATATGCTGGCTCTTTGCTTACCTCTTTGGAACAGTCCCTCAGAGCTATCTGAGAGACTGTATCCCTGGCTTAACTCCTCTGTTAAGTCAACCAAATAAAATATAATTCTCAACTTTTAGGTTGTGCATTTTGTTTTTAGTCCACAGCATGGAGACCTCATAGGATATTAGGGGAAGACCTGAATGTGGTGGTGATGGGGGTTGGGGACTGGAAATGGAGGCATATATACAAACGACGCAAGGAACAATTGCCCCACGCCCAGTGAAGGATGAGGAGAAGAAAACGGTGAGAAAAGTATCAAGAATTTCTCTACTATTGTAAGTCTCAGTGCGACCAATAAGCAGGCAAACTTATGACAGAAATGGTGACGAAAATGGGTTACATTTTAACCATGTTGAATTTTATGTGAAGGTACACCTTGGAGGCAAAATTTTTCAGAACCCTTTTAGAGCTGTGCTTCTGAAATTCAGGCCAGATAGCAAGACACCAAAACAGAAGTATCAGGAAGATGACATTCCTGGCCAACGGTCTGGCCTGGGGGATCTGTTTCCCATATGCACTGTTTTGTTTTGTTTTTAACATCTTTATGGGAGGATAATTGCTTTACAATGTCGTGTTAGTTTCTGCTGTATAACAAAGTGAATCAGCAATACGTATACATATATCCCCATATCCCCTCCCTCCTGAGTCTCCCTCCCACCCTCCCTACCCCACTCCTCTAGGTGGTCACAAAGCACTGAGCTGATCTCCCTGTGCTATGCGGCTGCTTCCCACTAGCTAGCTATTTTACATTTGGTAGTGTATATATGTCTACACCACTCTCTCACTTCGTCCCAGCTGACCCTTCCCCCTCCCCGTGTCCTCAAGTCCGTTCTGCATGTCTGCGTCTTTATCCGTGTCCTGCCCCTAGGTTCTTCAGAACCATTTTTTTCTTTTAGATTCCATATATATGTGTTAGAATATGGTATTTGTTTTTCTCTTTCTGACTTACTTCACGCTGTATGACAGACTCTAGGTCCATCCACCTCACACAAATAACTCAATTTCGTTTCTTTTTATGGCTCAGTAATATTCCATTGTATATATGTGCCACATCTTCTTTATCCATTCATCTGTCGATGGACACTGACATTGCTTCCATGTCCTGGCTATTGTAAATAGTGCTGCAGTGAACATTGCGGTACATGACTCTTTTTGAATTATGGTTTCCTCCAGTTATATGCCCAGTAGTAGGATAGCTGGGTCATATGGTAATTCTATTTTTAGTTTTTTAAGGAACCTCCATACTGTTCTCCATAGTGGCTATACCAATTTACATTCCCACCAACAGTGCAAGAGGGTTCCCTTTTCTCCACACCCTCTCCAGCATATATTGTTTGTAGATTTTTTGATGATGGCCGTTCTGACAGGTGTGAGGTGATACCTTATTGTAGTTTTGATTTGCATTTCTCTAATGATTAGTGATGTTGAGCATCCTTTCATGTCTTTGGTGGCAGTCTGTATGTCTTCTTTGGAGAAATGTCTATTTAGGCCTTCTGCCCATTTTTGGATTGGGCTGTTTGTTTTTTTGATATTGAGCTGCATGATCTGCTTCTTTATTTTGGAGATTAATTCTTTGTCAGTTGTTTCGTTTGCAAATATTTTCTCCCATTCTGAAGATAGTCTTTTCGTCTTATTTATGGTTTCCTTTGCTGTGCAAAAGCTTTTAAGTTTCATTAGGTCCCATTTGTTTATTTTTGTTTTTATTTCCATTTCTCTAGGAGGTGGGTCAAAAAGGATCTTGCTGTGATTTATGTCGAAGAGTGTTCTTCCTATGCTTTCCTCTAAGAGTTTTATAGTGTCTGGCCTTTCATTTAGGTCTCTAATCCATTTTGAGCTTATTTTTGTGTATGATGTTAGGAAGTGTTCTAATTTCATTCTTTTACATGTAGCTGTCCAGTTTTCCCAGCACCACTTATTGAAGAAGCTGTCTTTTCTCCATTGTATATTCTTGCCTCCTTTATCAAAGATAAGGTGACCATATGTGTGTGGGTTTATCTCTGGGCTTTCTATCCTGTTCCACTGATCTATCTTTCTGTTTTTGTGCCAGTACCATACTGTCTTGATTACTGTACCTTTGTAGTATAGTCTGAAGTCAGGGAGTCTGATTCTTCCAGCTCCATTTTTCTTTCTCAAGGTTGCTTTGGCTATTCGGGGTCTTTTGTGTTTCCATACAAAATGTGAAATTTTTTGTTCTAGTCTGTTAAAAATGCCCTTGGTAGTTTGATAGGGATTGCACTGAATCTGTAGATTGCTTCAGGTAGTATAGTCATTTTCATAATGTTGATTCTTCCAATCCAAGAGCATGGTATATCTCTCCATCTATTTGTATCATCTTTAATTTCTTTCATCAATGTCTTATAGTTTTCTGCATACAGGTCGTTTGTCTCCTTGGGTAGGTTTATTCCTAGGTATTATATTCTTTTTGTTGCAATGGTAAATGGGAGTGTTTCCTTAACTTCTCTTTCAGATTTTTCATCATTAGTGTATAGGAATACAAGAGATTTCTGCACAATAATTTTGTATCCTGCTACTTTACCAAATTCATTGATTAGCTCTAGTAGTTTTCTGGAAGCATCTTTAGGATTCTCTATGTATAGTATAATGTCATCTGCAAACAGTGACAGCTTTACTTCTTCTTTTCTGATTTGGATTCCTTTTATTTCTTTTTCTTCTTTGATTGCAGTGGCTAAAACTTCCAAAACTATGTTGAATAATAGTGGTGAGAGTGGGCAACCTTGTCTTGTTTCCGATCTTAGAGGAAATGGTTTCAGTTTTTCACCATTGAGAACGATGTTGGCTGTGGGTTTGTCATATATGGCCTTTATTATGTTGAGGTAAGTTCCCTCTATGCCTACTTTCTGGAGAGTTTTTATCATAAATGGGGGGGGCTGTTGAATTTTGTCAAAAGCTTTTTCTGCATCTATTGAGATTATCATATGTTTCTTACCCTTCAATTTTTTAATATGGTGTATCACATTGATTAATTTGCATATACTGAAGAATCCTTGTATTCCTGGGATAAACCCCTCTTGATCATGGTGTATGATCCTTATAATGTGCTGTTGGATTCTGTTTGCTAGTATTTTGTTGAGGATTTTTGCATCTATATTCATCTGTGATATTGGCCTGTAGTTTTCTTTTTTTGTGACATCTGTGTCTGGGTTTGGTATCAGGGTGATGGTGGCCTAGTAGAATGAGTTTGGGAGTGTTCCTCTCTCTGCTATATTTTGGAAGAGTTTGAGAAGGATAGGTGTTAGCTCTTATCTAAATGTTTGATAGAATTTGCCTGTGAAGCCATCTGGTTCTGGGCTTTTGTTTGTTGGAAGATTTTTAATCAGAGTTTCCATTTCAGTGCTTGTGATTGGTCTGTTTATATTTTCTATTTCTTCCTGGTTCAGTCTCAAAAGGTAGTGCTTTTCTAAGAATTTGTCTGTTTCTTCCAGGTTGTCTATTTTATTGGCATATAGTTGCTTGTAATAATCTCTCATGATCCTTTGTATTTCTGCAGTGTCAGTTGTTACTTCTCCTTTTTCATTTGTAAGTCTGTTGATTTGAGTCTTCTCCCTTTTTTTCATGATGAGTCTGCCTAATGGTTTATCAATTTTGTTTATCTTCTCAAAGAACCAGCTTTTAGTTTTATTGATCTTTGCTGTCGTTTCCTTCATTTCTTTTTCATTTATTTCTGATCTGATCTTGATTATTTGTTTCCTTCTGTTAACTTTGGGTCTTTTTTGTTCTTCTTTCTCTAATTGCTTTAGGTGCAAGGTTAGGTTGTTTATTCGAGATGTTTCCTGTTTCTTAAAGTAGGATTGTATTGCTATAAACTTCCCTCTTAGAAATGCTTTTGCTGCATCCCATAGGTTCTGGGTCGTCATGTTTTCATTGTCATTTGTTTCTAGTTATTGTTTTATTTCCTCTTTGATTTCTTCAATGGTCTCTTGGTTATTTAGTAGCGTATAGTTTAGCCTCCATGTGTTTGTATTTTTTACAGTTTTTCTTCCTGTAATTGATATCTAGTCTCATAGTGTTGTGGTCGGAAAAGATACTTGATATGATTTCAGTTTTCTTAAATTTACCAAGGCCTGATTTGTGACCCAAGATATGCTCTATCCTGGAGAATGTTCCATAAGCACATGAGAAGGAAGTGTATTCTGTTGTTTTTGGATGGAATGGCCTATAAATATCAATTAAGTCCATCTTGTTTAATGTGTCATTTAAAGCTTGTGTTTCCTTATTTATTTTCATTTTGGATGATCTGTCCATTGGTGAAAGTGGGTGTTAAAGTCCCCTACTATTATTGTGTTTCTGTCAATTTCCCCTTTTATGGCTGTTAGCATTTGCCTTATATATTGAGATGCTCCTATATTGGGTGCATAAATATTTACAATTGTTGTATCTTCTTCTTGGATTGATCCCTTGATCATTATGTAGTGTCCTTCTCTGTCTCTTGTAATAGTCTTTATTTTAAAGTCTAGTTTGTCTGATATGAGAATTGCTACTCCATCTTTCTTTTGATTTCCATTTGCATGGAATATCTTTTTCCATCCCCTCACTTTCAGTCTGTATGTGTCTCTAGGTCTGAAGTGGGTCTCTTGTGCACAGCACACGTACAGGTCTTGTTTTTGTATCCATTCAGCCAGTCTATGTCTTTTGGTTGGAGCATTTAATCCATTTACATTTAAGGTAATTATCGATACGTATATTCCTATTAACATTTTCTTAATTGTTTTGGGTTTGTTATTGTAGGTCTTTTCCTTCTCTTGTGTTTCCTGCCTAGAGAAGTTCCTTTAGCATTTGTTATAAAGCTGGTTTGGTGGTGCTGAATTCTTTTAACTTTTGCTTGTCTGTAAAGGTTTTAATTTCTCCATCGAATCTGAATGAGATCCTTGCTGGGTAGAGTCATCTTGGTTGTAGGTTCTTCCCTTTCATCACTTTAAATATGTCCTGCCACTCCCTTCTGGCTTGCAGAGTTTCTGATGAAAGATCAGCCGTTAACCTTATGGGTGTTCCCTTGTATGTTATTTGTTGCTTTTCCCTTGCTGCTTTTCATATCTTTTCTTTGTATTTAATTTTTGATAGTTTGATTAATATGTGTCTTTGTGTGTTTCTGCTTGGATTTATCCTGTATGGGACTCTGCACTTCCTGGGCTTGACTGACTATTTCCTTTCCCATGTTAGGGAAGTTTTCAACTATAATCTCTTCAAATATTTTCTCAGACCCTTTCTTTTTCTGTTCTTCTTCTGGGACCCCTATAATTCGAATGTTGGTGTGTTTAATGTTGTCGCAGAGGTCTCTGACACTGTCCTCAATTCTTTCCATTCTTTTTTCTTTATTCTGCTCTGCAGTAGTTATTTCCACTATTTTATCTTCCAGATCACTCATCCATTCTTCTGCCTCAGTTATTCTGCTATTGATTCCTTTGAGAGAATTTTTAATTTCACTTTTTGTGTTGTTCATCAATGTTTGTTTGCTCTTTAGTTCTTCTAGGTTCTTGTTAAACCTTTCTTGTATTTTCCCCATTCTATTTCCAAGTTTTTGGATCACCTTTACTATCATTATGCTGAATTCTTTTTCAGGTAGACTGCCTATTTCCTCTTCATTTGTTTGGTCTGATAGGTTCTTACCTTGCTCCTTCATCTGCTGTGTGTTTCTCTGTCTTCTCATTTTGCTTAACTTACTGTGTTTGGGGTCTCCTTTTCACAGGCTACAGGTTTGTAGTTCCTGTTGTTTTTGGCATCTCCCCCCAGTGGGTAAGGTTGATTCAGTGGGGTGTGTAGGCTTCCTGGTGGAGGGGACTGGTGCCTGTGTTCTGGTGGTTGAGGCTGGATCTTGTGTTTCTGGTGGGCAGGACCGTGTCTGGTGGTATGTTTTGGGGTGTCTGTGACATTATTATGATTTTAGGCAGCCTCTCTGCTAATGGGTGGGGTTGTGTTCCTGTCTTGCTAGGTGTTGGGCATAGGGTGTCCAGCACTGGAGCTCACTGGCTGTTGAGTGGAACTGGGTCTTAGCATTGAGACGGAGATCTCTAGGAGAGCTCTCGCCAATTGATATTACATGGGGCTGGGAGGTTTCTTGTGGTCCAATGTCCTGAACTTGGCTCTCCCACCTCAGAGGTTCAGGCCTGGTGCCTGGCTGGAGCACTAAGACCCTGTCAGCCACACTGCTCAGAATCCTTGCTGAGTTCTCTCCACCTGGCACAACTCCCTCCCCAATGTCCCGGTACGAAGGGCTGAGGTAGGGAGGAGGGGGCCTCGTATGCACTATTATCCTTAAATCCCTAGAAAAAAAATAGTCATTTTTTCTCAGGCTTCAGACATTGTCCTTTTCTTTATGGATCCAACTTCTAGTATTAAGTCTTTCTGCCATATTGAGAAGATATGATCAGCTCATAAAGGTACATCTAAGGGAATATTTTTAAGACCTGAAGCTTGGGATGACCTATGAGCAAGCCCAGTATGGAGGTAGGGATTGTAATTAAGAAGTGGCCTGGAGGTGTGATGGGAGGGCTTCTGGAGTCTGTGCTGTCTGCAACATGCCCACAGCAGCAGCCCCAGAAAGGGACAGGACAGCAAGGGAGAAAAAAGATCAAATTTGGACCTTTGATTTTTCTGTACCTTTTTGCTGTTTCTCTCAGCATCAGTGCAGAGAAGACTAGAAATGCTGCTGGCAGAATTCACATGCTCTGAACAGGCACCAACACGAGCGTTGTGACTCATGGCTTATATGGGGCTAATTGTGTCCGAGCGTCAGAGGCCTTTGTGGCTACAGCTCGGGTGCTCCTGGTGAGAAGAGCCGTACAGTATCCCTCTCCTCCCCCGGCCCGAGCCCATTTGCCCCGGCTGAGCAGAGGCTCCAACAACCCCCGCCTTCCAGACATCTCCAGCCTCTGCCAATATGCACAGGAGCCTGGGTTTTCAGTCCAGGAGGAGTTGTTCCCTTGTGTGGCTGTTTTACTAAGGCCCCAGGGACTTGGGAGAGATGGGTGAGAGGGAAAGTCTCTGGAGGAGGTAGCTGGCCTGCCCTCTTGGCTCCGTGGGTGGGATTTCACCCTAGGATAAGAAAGGTCAAGGTCAAGAGCTGGAGTAGCCAGAAGAGGCTTTGTTGCTTGACACAAACAGTGCTGTCTCAAGGCCCACGGGACGGGAAAGCTCAGACTGGGAAGAGGGCCTTGTGCTGTAATTGACTCTAAAACCCACACAATATCACTTCCTACCTGCAATTCACATCCTTGATACACATGGAAGATGTCAGGACTTGTCCCACGAGAATATAACTTCTCAACCCAGTTGCAGTGTCAAAGGAGTGTCTATTTAGGAATAGGCTGCCAGCCCAGCACATCAAAGCCTCTTGCCCTTTGCTCTCACCTCAGTGTGCTTGTGTTAAGTATGTCTATAGTTCCAGTATACCAAGAGGCACTGACAAATACAGAACATGGCAAGTCTGGGCCCCTACCTGACTCTTGTCTACCTGGAGCTCTTGAGAGCACAGGTCTTCCCTACTGTCAATGCCAGGGTGTCAGTGTCTTCTGGACATCTAGCCAGCTGGCTGGAAACTGCTTCCCACTTCATCCCTGCCAGACCTATTTCCTGGAGGCTGGGTCTTGTTCTTGGTTTTCGCTAGTTCGGAGGTAATTCTGAGAACAACCTGGCTGTGTATCTATGCTCCCACTGGCCTCGTTCCAGAGCAGGTTTGTGTCCCTTGTCCTTTAGATCAGGTTCTCCTTGTTGATAAACTGGACTGAATCTGTCCACTTTTGTTAGTTTTGGTCTTTTATTGCTAGAAAAATTCTCCCACCTTCTATTTATGATATTTTTATATCTGCTTTGTGTCTTATTGCACTGACTAGCATTTCGGAAAAAAATATTAAATAATAATGATAATAATGTGCATCACTTTTTTCTAGTTCTTAATTTTAATGGGACTACCTATACAGTTTCACCTATTGTTTGTTATAACTTATTAATCTAATATAATAATGGATTTTGTTATATTATTCTATGCCAAGATAAATCTTGACTGATTTTGGTGAATTTATATACTGGTTTATTTATATACTGTTCAGTGATATTTTCTGGCATTTCATTTATGAGTTGGCATATATAAATATATTCCTAAGTGAGACTGATTTACTTTCACTTAGAGATGAAAGAACACAACAGCATTGCTCTAAGATGATCACAGGTAGAGTATACATACAGGCAATTCTTTGTGGAAGGGCTTATTGTGGTAGACATCTGCTGTTTCTTCTACTTCCCCTTCATCTTGCTAGCACTCTCCTAATTTCCTCGGGAAATGCCTCCCTCAGTGTCATTTGGGAAACGATCTCCATATCACTAATTTTAGGAAGAGGCACACGGCCAAGGCCTGGCTCATCAGCTCAGTCCCCTAGTCAAAGTGATTTAATTCATGGATGGACACATGATTCAATGGGATGAAATTCTAACACTCTTATTGAAATTGTCGGAAGAGAGAATTGCATTTTACAAGAGCTGCTGAGAGGTTAGAACATGAGAGTGGAGCTATTGGGAGCCCTGTAGCTATCATGGATGAGGAACCTGAATGGAATAGAACCCAGAACCCAGAGGAAGAAAGTAGGGCCAAGATGTGGAGCCAGAGAGCTCCTGATCAACCTGATTGAGCCAGTTACGCACAGATCTTTCTGTTACGTAAGCCAGAAGTTTCCCCTTTTAAAGAAAATTAGGCAATATTTTAAACATATAGATCAGAGTAGTGAATAATGCAACGAAACCCAGTTTTATCAAACCTGTTAAGCATCCATACTTTAGACGTTTTTAAAAGAAAGCATTAAACATTAAGGACAGATTTGAGATACCCTGTGTGCTTCTCCCTGATCCCTCCTCTCAAGCCAGAGACAATTACTGTCATAACTTCAGGGTTTATCATGTCCATACATGACATTATATTTTTACTACCTATCTATCTATCTTAAACTTTTTAACATATTTTTAAACTTCATAATTTTATCAAATTATACAGACACTTCTTCAACTTGACATTTTCATTCCATGTTATGTTTTGGAGATTTAACTGAGATGTAGCTCTAGTTCACTTAAAGTGCTGTATTCTAAATTCCATAAAGTTATGTATTCATCATTCTTTTTTTTTTTTCGGTACGCAGGCCTCTCACTGTCGTGGCCTCTCCCGTTGCGGAGCACAGGCTCTGGACGCGCAGGCTCAGTGGCCATGGCTCACGGACCCAGCCGCTCCGCGGCATGTGGGATCTTCCCGGACCGGGGCACGAACCCGTGTTCCCTGCATCGGCAGGCGTACTCTCAACCACTGCGCCACCAGGGAAGCCCTGGGCTGTATTTTTGGACACATTCAGAACATTATTGGAGTTTCTGAGATGCCTAAAACTGAAATGGAAGGGAGCTCCAAGGAGAGGTTGGGAAGTTGCAATGCTTTTCAACCCTCTAGAAACACATGGAACTTTTAAACTATCAATGCTGGACCTTACTTACCCCTCAAGAGATTCTGATGTATTGGTTTAGGGTGGGCATATTTTTTGTTTGTTTTCGTGGTTCGGGGAGGGTTGTAATTCTTCAGATAATTCTCACATGCTACCAGGGATGAGATCCACTGGGGTAGAGAATTCTCTGAGTTCAAGGTCTCGTGTGCATTGAGACAGTGTAAAGTGGTGGTGTTGGTGATTCTGGGAGCAATAGCTTCACATGGAATTAGTGTGAGCTCTGCTGGGAGAGCTGTAATCACTTATCAGAATAGATAATACCCATGGAACACAAAGAAATTTGGGAGTTCTTGGGTGACTAGGAGAGAACCTCACCTAGGGAGGGCTCACGGGCTCTAGGAAATCCCAGGAAGAGGACCTGGGAGGTTTCTCTCTCCTCTTGAACCTTTAAACCACAATATTAAAACAGTCACTACATGTTCAATGACTTGTGTACAAATAATGTGAACAATTCTGCTTCATGTGGTGAACTTCTGATCGAATGCAACACAGCAATAAAACCAAGTTACTCACTGCAGTGCTCTTGGTTAGAGAACATATGCTGGCTTATACAAACCCTGTCATTAGAAAATATTACCCTAATTGGTAGAGGGAACAAAGAGGTTTCTGGAAAGCTTGTGACGTTCTGTTTCTTCTTCTGGATGTTGGTTACACAGGAGTGTTCAGCTTATAAGAATTAATAGAGATGTACACGTATAAATTGTGTGCTTTTTTCAGTATGTATTTTATACTTCAATACAAAGTATTAAAAAAATAAAAAACCGACTAACCACTGCTTCCCTTCATGATGTGTATCAGGGTGGCTAGATAATTCTTATCAATGGGAAAACAAATGTCTGTGTTGAACTCTTCCACTCACAGAGCTTGGGATGAGGAAAATGCGGGTGGAGTGGGGACATAGGAAAGACAGAAACTGCAAGGTCTGCCAGTTCTTCAGAGCTGCACAGGGGTGAGCTCCTGAGGAGATGGATTTTCGTTTGGCAAAATGATAGATGCATCTTTGAATACGCAGAGGTGGACCCCAACCTGAGAGAGTGGAAAGCTAATTGCTCTGTAAATGAAGGGAATCTAATTTAGGGGAGAGCCAAAGGTGAAGGGACCTAGAGAATCAGGGAATAAGAGGGGAAACCTGAGGGATAGGACTGATTAACCTGTGTGATGACAGATTGAAGCCTGGGGAAAAGATGACCAGAAAGAATGGGATGAATTCTGAGATGCAGTGGGCAAAGGACTTTTAAGATAAGAGGTATCTAATATTTAATGCCCAATTGTTCATGTGGCTGCAACGAAAACTCCCTCCACTGTTGCAAATCCCCACTAGCATCTGCTACCCTAGCTACACCTGCTGTCTAATAGTACACACCAGCCGCGTGGAAGGGTAATGTAACTTACCAACCCAGAGAGAGTGCGGGTTGATTTGGTTATTTTAACTAGCCTGGGGCAGAACACTGCATTGAATTTTCTTTTAATGATGCTACATGCCTGCAACTTGGTGCTTTGGGGCCAGAATCTTAAATTGTAAAATGGAAAAGTGTGACACCCCATAAAAAATGACCTGGGCCCCTAAGGAGATAACTAATTCTGACACATAGATTATAGTTGCTATTTTTACTTCCAAGTATAAAAGATCAGTGTCTCACTGGCAGCTGTTATGTGGGACAAGAGCAGTTAAAACTGGAAGTCGAGATGGTAAAAGCTAGATTTCTTGGGAAAGATACTGAACAGCTGTAAGTTTGTTTACTCATCTATAAATTGAGGGAAATAACTCTCCTGTAGACCTTATCCAAGATCTAAATAGAAGAATGTATTTGAAGCAAGTCCTTTAGCAAATGGCATGTAGTAAATACTCAATAAATATTACTTCCTTTCCTTCTTTCACTTCCATAATATTGTATGTAGAACTATTTTGTAACTCATAAAGCCATAAAAACATTGTTGGTAAAATTAGTGGGAACTAAAATTTGTTGATTATTTGAAAAGCATATTACTTTTTAAGAGAAAATTTCCAGAAGTGGAAACAGTATTTTTTTTTTTTTTTTGCGGTACGCGGGCCTCTCACTGTTGTGGCCTCTCCCGTTGCGGAGCACAGGTTCCGGACGTGCAGGCTCAGCGGCCATGGCCCACGGGCCCAGCCGCTCCGCGGCATGTGGGATGCTCCCAGACCAGGGCACGAACTCGCGTCCCCTGCATCGGCAGGTGGACTCTCAACCACTGCGCCACCAGAAAAGCCCAGAAACAGTATTTTTATGCAGTAAATTAAATTAATGGTTTTAGTACAGTGATTTTCAAGCAGGATTGATTTTGCACCCCAGCAGACTTTGGCAGTGTCTGGAGGCATTTTTGGTTGTCATAAGTGGGAGAGGTGCTACTGGTATCTAGTGAGTGGAGGCCAGGGATGCTGCTAAACATCCTGCAATGCACAGGACAGTGTCCTACAACAAAGAAATATCCGGCTCAAAATGTGGATAACACCACTGTTGAGAAACCCTGTTTTTGTGGTAAGGCAAGTGAGTCTGGTTAGTCTTGGTTTCAACTTTGTTGATGCCCACATACATATTAGCCTTCCTTAAACTTAACGCATTCCTTCCTTAGCCTGTGAACTCTCATAATGAATGGGAAAATTCCTTTCTAAATTGACCCCTATGATTATGTATTTAGACACATAAATTATGCACCTGTAATATCAATGCAAAGCTTGTGTTGTGCCCAGAAAAGTCTAGAAAACACTGCCATTAGACATTCTTCTTCACGACCCACTAAAAGATATATTTTATTTTGTAGAGTGTCACCTTTTTGTAGACCTGAACAGTGCTGCCTATCTCAAACAATACTTAGTAAACCAAATTCCACCATCCTCCACTCATTTCATGATTCAACAACGAGGATGGAGCTCTTCTTGGTAGAGAAGGTGATCGCTTCAGAGTAAGAGCTGTCCTTCATACCAATTCAAATCTTCATTTTAGAGATCAGAATGAGACGACTCTAAGGTAGAAAAAAATTGTTCAGAAACATTTCTATTACAGAATAGTTGTCAGGAATGTTCTTCCTGGCTATGACTTTAACAGAGGGCGTAGCCATTAGGACCGCTCTGTGTAGCTTCTTCACCTCCCATTGTCCAGGCTGACAGGGACAGAGTAAAGGGACAAAGTAGGTGATTAAATTGTGTTAATCCCACTAGCGAATTGTGAGTAGAGAGAGAAGCATGGGAGACCCTGTATAATGGTCACTCAAGAAAGCAGGCTTGCTTGGCAACAAAACCATGCAGTAGAAGCAGGAGACATGCCCTCAAACAATAAAACAATGGTGGAAGGAGACCTACATCCAGCCCACTGAAGTCTGCAAGTTAATGATCCTTGAGAAGGGGCTTTTTTCTATGTGCATTAAGAGCAGAAATATAGGGGAAAGGTGACATTATACTGAAACCTGAGATTGTTTACCATATTTTAGTATAAATTACACCTTTTTGCTCATTTCCATAGTGCCATGACAGTCTTGGTTGAGCCATATAGGGTGGAAAACTCCTCTGCCCAACATTTAGGAGGAGCTAATGGCTGAAGATTCCCAGAATGAGGAGGAAGGTGGTCTTCTACCCCTCCCCACTTTTCCTTGATTATAAAAATGTAGTTCACCCAGCTCTTGGGGCAGCACCCTCTTGCCTGCCCACTTGTATCTCTCACAAGCATCCTATACTATTAAATCCACTTCTTACCTCTCAATCACTTTGCCTCTCGATGAATTCTTCTTCGTGAAGACACAAAGAACCTGAGCTTCAATAAGTCCTGAGACCAGGTGTGCGGTTTCAATCAGAAGACTGTGGGTTTGAGTCCCCTCCTAAGCCAGGATTGCGGGTTCAAGTCCCATACGAGGTGCAACTGGATTCGAATCCCATCCTAAGAGTGTGGTTTCAAGACCACTACTGCTTCTGCCCTATCACTGGCTCAGTGACAGAGCCTGGCAGTCCAACAGCAAGACCAGAGCTGGGTCAGGGAAAAGGTTCGTAGGAAAGTGCGCTGGAACAAGCATCACGGGGTTGTCCTAGAGTACTAATGACCCTCTCCTTTACTTTGTATTTTCACAACACTTTATTTATTGGATCCTTTTAACAACCCAGTGATGTAGGCAAGGTAAGTAATTTTATCCCTAGCTTACAGATCAAAGTAACAGACCTATAAAGTTTGAGTGTCTTATTCTAAATCATGCAGCTCTTAAGTGTCTAGATCTTCCAGCTCTTACTCTAGACTTCTGTACACAAAAATTTAAAGTTTAACCTTATGGTCCTTTCCTTTCAGTTCTCTTGATTTGATTTGCTTATCCTAGTTGTGAAGGAGAACTAGAGGTACCAGGTTGGCAGAGCAGGGCCTGCAGGGTGCAGAAATGGGGCAGAAATCCTTCACCAGAGCAAATATATGTTAACTCGCTGGTGTTCTCCAAACCAGAAAAGGAGCAGCCTTACAAAAATCTTTGAGAAAATCGTTTGTTTCCTAAAAAGTCATTTTCATATCATAATCAATCATCCTGGAAAGATTTTTTAGTTAGCCTTTAAATAAAATAATAAATAACTTTGTTCTTGCCTAATTTTACTCCATTACTCTAATTTAAACCATATTCCTGTGATTTAATATGTTTCCCTTCAGGATGATGATTTTAAACATTTGAAGATGGCTTGTTCTAAATTAGCAATGTCATGGCCTGAATGCATAGACTTATTCCCTTCATTAACTCTCTTAGCTATTTATTCTGCCCTGAAAGGATATTTAGTCCCTTTAACTTCCTCTTACTCAATATGATTGTTTTCATAGAGAACGTACAGATCTTTCTTTCTTTCTGAGAATGTGGAGTCACACGTGTTCCAGTTATAGGAAGTCATTTTGATGAGGGTTCTTTTGTGTTCATGTGTTCAAAGGTAGTTTTAGTTTTTATTTTTTGTTTGTTTTCAGAGGGGTTAAAAGTTTCACAGTGAACTCCTAGTGCTATTTAAAGTTATGAATTGTTTTATATAGCTACAAAATTATAGGTTGTCTTTATAACTATGAAGAACAAAACCAAGAATGTAGTATTCCTGCAGCAGTGGAGAGGCCGTGAATTAAAAATATGTACTTTCTAACTTCTAGAAACACATCTCAGAGTTATCCTGTTACTCCTTTTTGCTACTGTACTTTGAAGACTCATAGCTTCAAAGATATAGCAAAAGTCTGAGTAAATAGATATGATTCATTCACTACATCCATAATCAGAGAGGCTTCAGCTGGGGAAAAAACAGAACTATTCTGTTCTAGTATCATCTACCTTGTCCGTGAAAAATGTGTTGCCTGCCATATCAGTAAACAAGGGGTATCGCAGCCATCACATTACAGCCAATGACAGTGCGCCCCGAGGGAGCTCAGAATGGAAACAGGAAGCTGCCATCCAGCAGTCACCTGCTGCACCCCCCACCCCCCCCCACCCCGCATGAGAGAGCACAGGACAATTGTGCACATCAAAGGAATGATTTCAGCGAGCCCAGACTCTTGCATCTTCCCATGAATAGAAAAGTGCTGAATTTTAACTTGAGATGTCTTGTTGTCTTTAATTAATGGTCATCCTTTGAAGTTCCAACTACCTGGTCTTTGTTGCAAAACCTCCTATATATCCTGGCTCTTCCCTTACCTCTTGAGAGTGGTCCCTCGGAGCTATGGGAGAGTCCTGTCTCCCAGGCTTGAAGTCCTCAGAATATCCATCAAATAAAACAACTCTCAACTTTTAGATTGTGCTTTTATTTTTCCAGTCAACAGCTTCTAGGAGAACACAGGGAGACAGTTTTGTTTTTTGGGTTTTTTTTTTTGTGGTATGTGGGCCTCTCACTGTTGTGGCCTCTCCCGTTGCTGAGCACAGGCTCCAGACGTGCAGGCTCAGCGGCCATGGTTCACGAGCCCAGCCGCTCCGCGGCATGTGGGATCTTCCCGGACCGGGGCACGAACCCATGTTCTCTGCATCGGCAGGCGGACTCTCAACCACTGCGCCACCAGGGAAGCCCTAGGGAGACAGTTATTTTAAGAGTCACTATGAACTTAGAAATATTCAGCACAGATCAAGAGGGACAAGAATGTCACAGGATGAAACTGATTTGCTTAAGTTCATCAGCTCTTTAGCATTTTAATCCTTGTCTATCTTTGAAATATACACTGCTTTTCTTATAACTGAATGTTTCTTTTCTCATCTTCAATCCATTTTTTAAGACAGCAAAAATTTTATTGTTGCTGGCAGATGCGGCTTCAGTGAACAGTAAGTTTCTTGGGACCACATAAACCAAACCAAGAATCAATCAATCTCTCTCTCCTCTTTCTCTCTCTCTCTTTTTCTCTCCCTCTTTCACACACACACACACACACACACACACACACACACACATTTTTATTGTGAACTATTACCTACATCTAAAATGTACATGTATATTTTAACAAACAGTGAAAAACCATATGCTGGTGCAACCATTACGCAGGGAAACAGAAATGTTCTAACACAGCAGCAACCCACCTGTGTTCTTTCCTATCCCCAACCCCTCCTTTCCATGAGAGGACACCATTTATCCAGACTTTTATGCTAATCATCTCCTGCTTTCCGTTATATTGTTATCGTACATGCATGCATCCATAAATAATGTTTACTTTTGCTTGTTTTTAAATTTCTTAAGTGGGATGATATATTTTGTCTTGCTCTTTTCTTAATTTTTAAAATAAGATGCACCTATATTGTGTGCAGCTGTGATTCATCCAATTTCATTGCTATGAATATTTTACCTCATAAAAATCCCACAATTTCTTACTCCTTTCTCTCAGTGATGACCATTTGTATTGTTTCCAGTTTGGGGTAATTTTATGAACACTGTTGTGAACATTCTTGAATATGTATCCAGGACATAGCTAGGAGTGAAATTTCTGAGTCATATCTGGTAGGCATATCCTGACCCTAACCATATAGCTTAAACCATCTCCCAAATAGTTGTACCGCTTTAAACACTCCTTCATTCTACGTGTGAGTTCTTGTAGGTCCACAGCCTTGCCAACTCTTGGTATTGTGAGACTAAAAAATTTTCAGTCATGTAGCAACTTACATGTTGCAGCCAGGAGGTTCAAGGAAAAACAAAGTTGGAAGGGAGGGGTACCATTCTAGCAACTTTTCTGGAAATTCAAAGTTTTTATCAAAAAGCTGTCTATGCTCAATCCCAGCTCACATGTTCAACAAGTGGAGCTCCACACACCACGTGTCTAGATACTTAAAAGGGATAAGTCCATTTTTAGGGCTTTCTGTCCTTTTCTCATGGTAGAAGTTCTCTAAATGTTCTGAATACTAGTTCTTGGTCAGTTGTATAGTTTTTAAAAAGTCTTCTCCCACACTGTGGCTTGTTTTTCACTTCTTTTATTTTTTATTTTAATGAAATTCTTAATTTCACTATAATTGAACTTATAAATATTTTACTTTAGGTGCTTTGTTGTTATTTCTCATGTTTAAGAAATTCTTCCCTAGATAAATAACAAGGTTCTACTGTATAGCACAGGGAACTATATTTGATATCTTGTAATAACCTATAATGGAAAAGAATCTGAAAAAGAGTATCTATATATCTATATATATCACTTTGCTGTACGCCAAAAACAAACACAACATTGTAAATCAACTATATGTCAATTAAAAAATTTAAAATTAAACAATAACAACAAAAAAAGAAATTCTTCCCTTTCCTGAGGCAGTGAAGACAGTCTCCTTTACTGTCTTCTAAAACTATAGTTTTACCTTTCCCATTTTGGTCTTAATCAGATTGAGTTCAATTTTAGTATATGATGTGAGGTTAGAGATTCAGCTTCATTTCATTCTATTCCATATGGATATCCAATTACCTCAGCACTTTTATTGAAAGAACTTTCCTTCTATTCTGCCTACCACTTTCATACAGCAAGGTCCACATATGCATAGGACTGTCCACGAGCTCTCTATTTTGATTCAATTACTATTCATCTATTGCTGCACTAATAGCAGGCTTCTTAACTAGTAGAGCTTTGGAAATGGTCCTGACATCTAGCAGAGGAAATCCTGACACCTTACACTTCTACTGCAAGAATACTTTGGCTACTTTTGGCCTTTTAAAATTTCATATACATTTTAAGTTTAGGCTTTTTTCTTTTTTGTATAAATTTTGGAATCAACTTGTCAAGTTTCACAGACACACACACACAACAACCTGTTGGAACTTTTCATGAGATTTCACTGAAAAAAAATATTATTGAGATTGTTTTGAATCTACAAATCAATTTGTGAACATTAAAATTTTTGCATTATTGAATCTTTTAATCCATGAACATGGTATTTCTCTTCATTCATTTAAATCTATAAATGTCTCTTAACTTTTTCATTTCTTCCTCTAAAGGTTTTGTATATCCTTAGTGAGATTTATTCCTAGATAATTGACTTTGTTTGATGCTATTGTAAATCATGATTTTAAGAATTTGCTGCTTTATGGAAATACAATTGGAGTTTGTGTATTGATTTTAAATAGAGCTACCTTGCTAAACTCTCTTATTAACTCTAATATTTTATTCGCTTATTATATTGTTTTATCTACAAACACAACCATGTCATATGTGAATTATGCCAATTTTATTTCTTCCTTTCCAACCATCAGACTTTTGTGTCTTTCCCTTGCTTTATTGCTCTGCCTAGGAGCACTACTAAAATGCTGAACTGAAGAGGTGATAATGAACATTCTTGTCTTTTCTTGAACTCAAGGGAAACTTCCAGTGACTCACCATTATATCTGAAGCTTATGGAAAGTTTTTGGGTCTACAAATAATTTTCCTTCTATTCCACAATTGCTGGGAGTTTTGAATCATAAATGGAAATGAATTTTATCAAATACATTTTTCTGGATCTGTTGAGGTTATTATAGGATTTCTTTCATTTGTCAATTAATTACATTTATAGATTTTTTTTTTTTTTTGCGGTATGCGGGCCTCTCACTGTTGTGGCCTCTCCCATTGAGGAGCACAGGCTCCAGATGCGCAGGCTCAGCGGCCATGGCTCACGGGCCCAGCCGCTCCGCAGCATGTGGGATCTTCCCGGACCGGGGCACGAACCCGTGTCCCCCGCATCGGCAGGCGGACTCTGAACCACTGCGCCACCAGGGAAGCCCTATTGATTTTCTAATGTTAAATTTGTCCCTTTCATATAAACCCTCCTTGGTAATGATGGATTATCCTTTTTACGTGTTACTCAATTTGATTTGCATGTGACTTTGCTTTCCTGTATTACCCATGTGAGGCTTTAGTATCAAAGTTATGCTACTCTCACAAAAATAAGTCTTCCCTTTTCTTATTCCTATTATCTGGAACATTTTGTGCAAGATTGGTGTTATTCCTTCCTTTAATTCTTGGTAGTTCTTGCCAGTGAAATCACAGGGGCCTAGAGTATTGTGTTTTGTAGCTATTTGACTGATATGATTTCTTAGACTTTAAAAATTGTTTATTTGATGATTATTAAAGTTTTCTCTTCCTTTTTGAGTTTGTTTTAGGAATTTGTCCATTGTTTTCCTGTTTTTGGCATGATGTATATTTTGTTTTGTTTTATAATATCTTTTAATCTATTTCATTTCTGTAACACCTGGGAGGTGTTTCATTTCCATTCTTGATCACTGATAACTTTTCTTCTTTTCTTCAGTTGGTGTTCCCATAAATTTATCAAATTTATATCTTTTTAAAAAGAGTCAACTTTGGTCTTTTTAAATCTCCTCTATTCTGTTGATTACCCATTTTATTATTTTTTTATTTCCTTACTTCTCCTTGATTAGATTTATTTCAATGGTCTTTTTCTATTTTCTTTTGATGGAGCCTTATTTCACTGGTTTTCAGCATTCCTTCTTCTCTATTATATTCCTTAAGGCAAAGTATTTCCTTGAAGGCTACTTTAGCTGTATCCCATTATATTAATGCCTCACGTGAGTTGTCATGACAGTTTAGAATCCCAAGGAGCCTTATCCACAGATCAAGTCTGCACCCACCTGTCAACTCTATCCCATGGGCTTTCACTGAATATGCAGAGGTGGTAATCCAAAGCCTGGGAGCAGGTAAGGAGAGCTGAAACTTCTGAATGTTTCGTTCAGTGCAAGGCATTGCCTGGCAGCTTCCTATGGCTAAGGGATGTCAGAGGGCTGAGACAAATCCCCTACTGAGTGCACTTTCCAAAGCCTGAGGGTAGGCTGCAGAGAGACCTCGTGAGGCCCTGATTGGGGTCATAGTTGAAAAGCAAAGAGAATTTCCCATGGACACAAAAAGCTGGCAGCTAGAGAGAGATCTCCCAAGCAGAGAGATATCTCCCATGGTTTAGCAAGTTGGTAACTTGCCTATAGAACATAAAGAGATCTGTAGGGTCCCAAGCTCTGCTAAAGGGAAAATGCTAGCTCTTCCCTCAAAAAATTTAAAGCTAGTGATGACCTGAATCTAACAAACCTGCAACAAAGTCCACACTCATCTCAACTACAGATTAGATGAGCTCAGTCCCCTACACCAAGAGCCTGACTGAAGAACTGAAATGCACTTTTCTGGGAATAAATATTATTTAATTTCCTCTCCATTTATCTTTTCTACACAATATCTCATCTAATTGCAAAAATTATGACATATTTAAAGAAGCAAGAAAATATGAGCTAGGGTTGAAAACAAGGAAACAGTCAATAAAAGCAGGTCCAGAGAAGACCCGGATGTTGGGCTTATCAGACAAGGACTTTATGTAACTACAATAAATATGTTAAAGGCACTAGTGGGTAGAAAATGCACACTGCACAAGTAGATGGGCAAAATCCACAGAGAGCCGGAAGTTGTAAAAAAGAAACAAATAGAAAATATATAACAGGTATGGGAATCATTCAGTGAACTTAGCAGACTGGACACAGCAGAGAAAACAATCATTGAGCTTGTACACAAGTCAGTTAAAATGGTCCAAAACTAAACTAAACAGAGGTTAAAAAGAGATGGAATCTGAGTTCTGCCAGACAATAACAATAATAGCCTAACATTGTACATGTAATTGAAGCCCAAGGAGAGGAGAGAGAGTGACACACAGGAAAAATTTGAAGAAATAATGGTTGAGAAATTTCTTCAATTGATTATGATATCAATCCACAGATTCAAGAATCTCAGTGGACTCCAAGTGGGGTAAACACAAAGAAAACTGCTCCTAGACACATCAGAGTCAAACTTTGCTAAAAAACAAAGAGCAGATCTTAAGAGCACCCAGATGGGGAAAATCTTTACTTTCAGGGAAACAATGATAAGAATGATGGCTGAATTCTCTCAGAACCATGAAGACCAGAAAACACTAGAACCACATCTTTAAAGTCCTGAAAGGAGAATTAGGAAAAAAGAGCACCGGCAAGCTAAAATATTATGTCCACTGGAAACACCCTTCAAAAATGAAGGCAAGGGGTCTTCCCTGGTGGCACAGTGGTTGAGTCCGCCTGCCGATGCTGGGGACGCGGGTTGGCGCCCCGGTCCGGGAAGATCCCACATGCCGCAGAGCGACTGGGCCCGTGAGCCATGGCTGCTGAGCCTGCGCGTCCGGAGCCTGTGCTCCGCAACGGGAGAGGCCACAGCAGTGAGAGGCCCGCGTATCGCAAAAAAAAAAAAAAAAAAAAAAAAAAAAATGAAGGCAAGGTAAAGGCATTACAGAGTAACGCTGAGAGAACTCACAGCCAACAGTCACTGCAGAAAACGTTAACAGGTTTTAGGTTGAAGGGAAATGATACCGTGTGGAAGCAAGAACCTTAGGACAAATGAAGAGACCAAAAGCTAAATATGTAGCTTTAGACTCACTCGGCGTAAAAGCTTGGCTTTGAAACCCATGTCACTGTCACCAATACTCTGGCCTAAGGAAAGGGGGGCTTCTCCACCCAGAGTGTGGGCTCTCCACCTGCAGTAAAGAGGTGGCCACCGTCTCCAGCTCTCCGGTGACATTTAGGAAAGCCTACCCCTACAAATGTTGTTCTTGGGGCTCTTTATCTCTTTCCTCTTGACTATACTCTTTTAAAAAAAATCATTTTATATTGAAACAGATCACTCCCTGCCAGCAGTGTGCCAGAAGTTTTATCTATCAGAAGTCTAGATAGATACGGAAAGAAAAGAGAGGCTTGGCTGGGAGTGGGTAAGTGGAGAAGGGGCGTCGCTCTGACCAGCTTACAACAGAGCTCATACACAGAAGCCCAGCGGCTGAATGCCTCTTTGGTGTTTCCATCCAAGAGAATTCCTTGTCCTAGGCAGGCCATTGAGGACAATCAATGTGTTTTTCCTTATTGCTGTTATCCCTGCTGCTTTAGTGTAGAATTCACAGCACTTGGAGCCCCAGAATGTGTCCCTTAGACCACCGCCAGTGACACAATACTTGTCAGTGTACTTGCCTTTCAGTTTTGTAAACAGCTTTTTTTCCCCCTTTCCAGCACCTTTTCCAGCTGTTGCCCTTTTGTGTATCTTCTCGGGTATTTTAATGAGAAAGTTAGAGAGGTCACATCAGGTAAGTCTAGCCTTTTTTTGACAACTTTTTATTACTTAAATTTTCATATATACAGGAAAGTTGAAAGAATTTTACAGGGAATGTCCATACACCTTCCACCTAGATTCAATAACTAAAGTATTGATTTTGCTTATTAATGATAAATTTTCATTTTGAGACACACAAAAAATAGAGTTTAATTTAAGCAGATTGTTATTATGCACATTCTCAGGATGTATGAGCATTAAATATGCTTTATAATATTAATAATAAAAATATTTAACCAGAGAAATAAAAACTGGAGTATAAATAATTTTTTCTATAAATGATATGCCAGCATTACATTAATAAATGGAGAATTGAAGTAATCATTTTAACAGCTAATTTTTTTTTTTTTTTTTGCCGTATGCGGGCCTCTCACTGTTGTGGCCTCTCCCGTTGTGGAGCACAGGCTCTGGACGCGTAGGCCTAGCAGCCATGGCTCACGGGCCCAGCTGCTCCACGGCATGTGGAATCTTCCCGGACCGGGGCACGAACCCGTGTCCCCTGCACCGGCAGGTGGACTCTCAACCACTGCGCCACCAGGGAAGCCCAAACAGCTAATGTTTTAAAAATTTTTGTGAGAGTCACTTGAATAGTTTTTTACAACTATCCACCTCATTCTATAGATTAAAGTTGGTTGAATGAAGGGAAAGTAGAAATAAGTGACCTTGATGTCAATTTGGGCCTATGTTGTCCCAAGTAAAAATTTACCTACACTATAAATCAATTTAGAATTCAAGAAATCTCCTTTTATAGCTAATTTTTAAGAGGTTATTATATAGTCATGTAGTTTCTCACCAGATTATGGGAACAAGACTGAGAAGACTCTGCTCAGCTTTGTGATTCATCACCTTCCAGCACTTTCATGATTTGGGAGAAAACAGCAGCAGTAACTGGGTTGACTTCTTGAGAAGCTATAGGATGGCCTCAAAGTCCTTTAGAAGGAGTACTAAACTCCAGTCTTCTATAAAGGCTACGCTTTATACCAAAACTTTGTTGTAATATTCTTCCACTTTACATTTTTCTCCTTGTGATATAGCATTTTAAACATCCCAGCCACGGGACCATAAAGCAGTCTTAGCGCTTACATAACAATTCCCTGCATATTATTATTATTTTTAAAATTGCATTTCTCTGGCACACATTACAAAGAAGTTTTCCTACAGATCAAAACCAAAGGCTTGGACTGAGCCCATGTTTGTTTCAACTTGAATCACCACCCACCTGGGCCTGACTCAGGCTGGCAGTCCAAAGGGAAAATACTGCCTCAGTGTATTATAACCTCTGGATCTGTTCCCCTGCTCAGGAGCACAGAAACAGATTAACTGGGGGAGGTGACAGGGCAAATCTGACTGGAGGTGAATTCCGGGAGGCAGCAGTGTTGAGGGCAGCCCAGCCATTTGGCAAAGAGTAAGCAGAAATGACTTCTGAGAGGAACAGTTTGAGAAAGAACCAAGTTGCTCATGATTCCTAAGCCAGAGTTTGCTGAAGCGTTTTTTAGCTAGAAATGCTTTCAAGACAAGACTTTTCCTTCTGGAGAAGCTTAAGACCTGAAAGTCAGCCATCTTTGGCTATTACAAAACTTCACAATGTATAAAATTTTAAAACAAAGAATTGTGTTCAAGAATTCACTTAAAAAGCAACTAGAATTGATCTGTTCTTTGCTTCTAGAGGCCCTTTCCAACTCTAGACTTTTATTTATTCTAAAAATAGAATCCTTCTTCAAGTTAACTTTCAGGAAAAGGAAGGGTAGTTTTATTACATAATTATTGTTCTTTCCTTTTCCCCATCGACCAGGTTTTGCCAGGTGAGTAAACAGTGTCAGTCGGCTGAGTCTTTCCAGCTTTAAATACCTTTAGTTCTCTAAGCCTCCACGATATTGCTTATCAAGGACAGGCATTGATAACTCTCTACCAAAGGGTCTAGCAGCGTGGTTGGTCTCCTGAAAAGCTGGTGAGGGGGAGGTGTTATATGTCTTATTCGGGGTTAGTCAAGAGTCCAGAAGTCTGGGAGGCCATACTGGCTGCTCTTGGAGGTTTTGTGGATGTGACTGGAGAAATACGATAGTGTTTCCAGCTGCTCCATTTAGTGGCCAGATAGAATGGGACAAGTTACTTAATCTCTAAGGCCCGTTTCCTCACCTGTAAAATGGGGCTATTGGTAACACCTACATCACTGCAGTGCTTTTTGGATTAAACGATATAGAAAGAGCACAGAGTAAATGTTAAACATTTGTCAGTCATAACTATCAGACATCTGTGTGTGTGTTTGACTCATGTAGCTGCACCAAGACCAGATTTATTTGTGCCAGTAGGACTGCATTGTCAGCTTTAGTCAGATATATCATGTTTTTAAACTTCTTTCATGATTGTGAAAAGATCACCAAGAGGAAGCAGTGAGCTGACAGCTGAGGCAGAGGGAGAGTTGGAATTCCTGGAATGTTTGTTCCCAACCTCCTTTCCAGCTCTCATCACCAGTGAAAGCTACTTTTTTGGACCAAGAGAAAGCACTCTTGGGAGCCTCTATGGAGCAGGCTTTGTGTGTGTGTGTTTTTTTAAGTTCTTCAATAAATACATGGATCCACAAAGAAAAACCAGTAGAAAGAAACATTGTGGATTTAAAAGCATCGTTGAGGCCGCACTAATGCTTGGGTACTCTTCCTGCTTATACTTATGAAGAGACCCTTGAAATTACCCAGAAAAGTGACCCAAATAGTCACAATGTGACCGTGCTTTTAATTTCACTAGTGTTCATGTGGCTACAGTTTAGTTTCAGATAAATTCACAATAAATGAAATTACAGAATGCAGTTTGTCTCCCCAAGGGATGGTTTTATTGCTTTTGCATCCATTTTGCTAAGTATGTTTTCAAAGTAGAGGCCTGTATATCTAGTGATAGTAAATAAAATCATTGGATATTAGGAAATAGGCATCACTGAAAGATATTCAGATTCTTGGAAATTTTAGTTTTTTCTTTCATATCTTCTATTTTCTAAAAAAAACAAATGTAATTAGTTTTTTGCTTCTATTGCCAGAGAAGCACAGGAGAACTCTATTTCCTTCCCATTTGAAAGATGTAATATCACAATCTTGATTCTGACTCCTGTTCAGACATTCTGAGCCACAGGGGAACCTGCCACATTCAAATTCACAATGTGGGTGCTGACATCATAGGGAATTATCTTATTGTTCCATTTCCAATAATAGAGAAAAAAGTCAGAAATTCAATATGACTCTACTAAATAGGAACAACATCTCTCAGCATTTATAACACATTATATTCTGGTATCACCCAAGGTGCTGAAAGAAAAGATTTTTTTCCTAGCTTACATAAATTCTTGATTTTCATCTTCTGAGATGTTGCAATGCATGCAGATGTCTCATAATATTATAGGTATCTTAATTTTATACACAGACAGTGACATGAAACTGAAAGAATTTAGTCCAACCACTGTTGTGAATGTATTTCCATATAAATCCCCAATCTAATGTTAGACTAATTTCTGCCATAATGTAGACACTTCAGGGAAATGATAAAACCAGGGACACGTGACTTTGAAAGTCTAATTGGTGAAAGAGCATTAGTTTCTTAAAACTGGAAATGCTCTACTTTCTTTTAGACATATTTTACCTGGAGCAATTTATAACATTAACACATTTCCTAATCATGCTCTACAACAAGAAGTCAGTGCCTTACAATATTCATGGAATAGTGAATCTTTTACAATTAAGGGGCCAAAGTTACAACGGATTGTCAATTGAGGATGTTAACATCAAGTAAAACCCAACATCATTTCATCTCAAACATAACATGTCCAAAAACAAGACTCTTGATCCCTTCCTGCCAACACAAATCCATTTCTCTAGTGTCATCTAGCTTAGTAAATGGCACCCCCATTCACCCAAAATATTTGCTCAAGCCAAAGGCTTGGGAGTTATTCCTAACTCCTTTATTTCTCTCATACTCAAAATCCAATTTAGCAGCAAATTCCTCTGGCTCTACCTTCTCCAATTATCCCAGGTCAAATCACTTCTTACCACCTTGATCTCCAACACCCTGGTCTAAGCCGACATAGTTTGTAGCCTGACCTACAGCAACAGCTGCCTAACTAGCCTCTGCTTCCACTCTCACACCCGACAATTAGTCTATTCTCCACGCAGCTGCCAGGGTAATCCTCTTAGAAAATTGATTAGATTATTTCACTCCTCTTTGCTCACAATCCTCCTATGGTTTCCATCACGTTAGAAGAAACCCATATTCCTTCCATGGCTCATAGGGTTCTAACTGGTCTGGCTCTTGTCTTTCCGAGTGAATGCTATTTTCATTCTTCCCCTCACTCTACTCCACCCCAGCTAACCTCCTTCCCACGCCTCACCAGGACCTGGCCCGTGTGGTCCATCTACCTGGATGGAAGCTCGAGATGTTCTTTTGGTTCACTGTCTCTCTTCATTCAGATCCCTCCCCACATGACCTTGTCAAAGAGGAGAGAACACTCACCTAATATAGCATCTTATGTCACTCTCTAACCTAGTGGTCCTCAGCTCTGGCTGTGCATTAGAACTTCCTGAGCAACTTAAACTTTGTGATGCCCAAGCTGCACTTCCAAGTAACTGAAATAGAATCTCTGCAGGTGGGACTAAGGCTTCAGCATTTTTTAAAGTGCTCAGTTGTTTCCAGTGTTGAGCCAAGGTTGAGCCCCACTGCTTCAACTCCTGACCCTGCTTCATTTTTCTTCATAGCACTTATTACTACTGATATAACATTATATGTTTATTTGTTTTCTAGAATTTGCTCTATGTGTTTAGAGACTTTCTGTGTTTTGCTCACTGCTAATTCCTTAAGACCTAGAACACTTTGCAAATTATAGGGATTCTTAATTAATTTCTTAAGAGGAAGAACATTCCTTCCCCAAAAAACAGAAAAAAAGTTTCAGAAAGAAGAGATGGTCCTTTCAAAGAAAGAAAAATTGACTTTACACTGATTTATTTTTTAACTTTGAATAAAAAAATTGTATTGATATATTACATTGTGTGTTGTGTGATGACTTTCCATTAGATATGGGTTTTTAAATGTTGTTTCTTGTAGCTATCTTTTTTCTTCCAGTTTTATTGAGAGATATTTGATATACACCACTGTATGAGTTCACGGTGTACAGCATGATGATTTGACTTACATACATCATGAGGTGATTACCACAATAAGTTTAGCGACCATCCATCATCTCATGTAGACACAAAATAAAAGAAGTAGAAAAACATTATTTTTCCTTGTGGTAAAAACTCTTAGGATTTGCTCCCTTAACAACTTTTATATGTAACATACAGCAGTGTTAATTATAGTTATCCCATTGTACCTCACGTCCCTAGTGCCTATTTATCTTATAACTGGAAGTTTGTACCTTTTGATACCTTCAACAAATTCCTCCCCCCACCCAGCACCCCTTTCCTGCCTTTGGTAACCACAAATCTGATCTCATTTTCTATGCTCAATGCTAGTCAATTGTTCGAGTCTACCAATTTGTTTAATTTGTCCCTTGTTAAAGAATATCTATATTATATTGTTTCCAGGCTCCAGGCTTTCACTGTTATAAAGAATGTTGCATTTCTTATATAATCCTCAAACTCTATGAAAGTGGAACAGTTTAATCCCATTTTACAGATGAAGACTAGAGAGAGGGATAGGGAAATGAAGTAATTTGCATAATCTCATGCATGTAGTAAGTGGAAAAGGTACAATTCTAATCCAGAGCCTGCATTCTTTACTACCTTCCCTTGTCTTCCTGCCAACAAGGGGAACTGTATTAGTATTTATCTACCATATTAAGTAAGGTATTGGAGGCATGCTGCAGAGTGTACGGACTGGGGCTTCAGGAGTGTTTGTAATATGTTATTTCCTTAGCTTAGGTCATGGATTCACACGTATCTATTTTTGTGGTTTGTTTTTGAAACATAAAGCATTTGTTTATTTTTGTGTTTCTTAATTTATGTCAATGTCACATGTCAATGTCACATATGAACTTTCATATGTATCATCTATTACACAATTAAAACTGTTAAAAATCCCAATACTGGTAAAAAGATGTGTGGGTAAAATCTAAGGACAAGTTCTTCAGATTGCTTTAAAATTTCTGACCTATTCTTACATGGCTGGGGAAAGGAGAGATTGGAATGGTGATTTAGGAACCCATGGAGAGCAAATCTCAAATCTGGTCACATAGTGACCACCATGGCAGTTATTCATCTGACATCCCTTTTCTAGGAACTATTCTTTTCCCAGTATTCATGGTTATGGTGGGAGACATAATGATCCTACTTCCTGGATACAGTTGATTGGACCAAGAGAGGACCCTTGGGACAAGATATTGTTTCTCTGGTAATTCATTTCCTGGCCTGAGTCAGCTGGTCTATAAACAGTCACATGACTCAGGCTAAGCCAATCAGTGTCCTTTACCTAGAATTTTAGAACCAGAACTGGGAAACTATTAAGATTCAAACTCAAATCTGCTAGTAGACTTTTTTAAAAAAAAATTTTTGGCTGTGTTGGGTCTTCATTGTTTCATGCAGGCTTTCTCTAGTTGTGGCGAGTGGGGGCTACTCTTCATTGCAGTGCGTGGGTTTCTCATTGCGGTGGCTTCTCTTGTTGCGGAGCTCTGGCTCTAGGCCCGTGGGCTTCAGTAGTTGTGGCGCACGGGCTCAGTAGTTGTGGCTCACGGGCTTAGTTGCTCTGTGGCATGTGGGATCTTCTCAGACCAGGGATCAAACCTGTGTCCCCTGCATTGGCAGGTGGATTCTTAACCACTGCACCACCAGGAAAGTCTCTCTGCTAGTAGACTTTTGGAGAAAATTTCATTTGCATTAAAAAGAAGGAATACAAGGCAGACAAAAAAACAAAAAACAAAAAACTGACAAGCCACAGGGAGTCTTGATGGCATTCAAGGCTTGATTCCAGATGTTCCTGAGGCCCAGCTACACCCAAGACCTTCCAGAGCTAAGTTGTTTTGTAAGAGTCCCACAGTATCCATTTAATAAATTACTTTTTTCTAAAGTACTTTAAAAAAAAAGTTTCTTTTTTACCTGAGAGAGTTCTAATTTCCTTAGGTCAATTAATCAGCAGGTGGTGCTGCAAAGGTATAAGCAGACAGCTATCAGGACAATAAGGACTTCCTGTGCTAGCCACTGAGCGTTTAATTGGTTATAGACCCACAACAGGTATTTATACTGAACAGCCAAAAGAAAATACAGTTAGCAAACAAAGAAGTATACCCTATTGGTCATGACAAAAAAAAACCAGACAAAAGTAAAATCACCAGAGTTGCAGAACTTCCTTTGCCAAAAAAAAAAGAATTTTTAAAAACTAAAAAACAATTGAGAGGCAAAGTAGGAATAATGGATCCCAATCAACAGGAATAAACCATATAAATTCTTCTGTGCAAATGCATCAGTTTTGTGTAAAATAAAGGAGGTGGACCAGATAACTGTCTACCTCCTTACTACCTCTAAAATTCTTTAGCTCTGATGTTAAAAACATTAATAGCAATTTACAACTTTTGTAAAGTCCTGAAAATATGACAAAAATTATTTCACATTGAACATCACTGTCAAAAATGGAGGTCTTAGCTGACTTAATACCAATGATAAAATCAGACCAAGTGGTTCAGAATATGCTTTATTGGCTAGTTAACAAGTTTGGGTGACTTGTGAAGTATCAGATATAGCCCATGCTCTGTAGATGCTAAAAATATATAGAAATGTTGTGTAAAGATCCAAGAAAGCAAAATCCAATCCCTATCATTTTACTTCTCCATGGCTTTTAAATTAAAATCACTACTCAAGATCCAGCTCGTATTTATTTCCATTTCAAAGTCTAGTTTATTTTTCCTTTCGCACCAATGATTCACTTTATCAAGAATATTTTCTTTATTGTGACTTAGTACTATATATATATGTATATATAATTAGAGTAACGATTACAGAATATTTTTGACAAGTATGGAAAAATAGTAGTTAATGTTTTCCATCTGTTTGCTGCATGCTATGTCACCAAAAGAACCACTGATCCTACAGAATCAGGAAATGCCTATGCAAGTACATGACAGAAATATAAATGTCTAATGAATTAATTTTGATCACTTACTTACACATTTTTGTAAATGTTGCCATATGTTGTTTAAATTACCCATTATCAAAATTAGTGCACAAATGTTGTCTCTTCCAGAGCTTCACTCTGGGAAGTTTTAAAAATTGTAATTATTTAAATTTATTTGTGTAAAATGTATTGTCATTTACTTCTAGATATCTAATTTCTAAAATTAAAGTTCAAGTTCTGAAATCTTCCTTATAAGAGCTTTAGTGGTGCTGTCGCAAGTCTTTTGTTTGGTAGATTTAAGTTCTCCAAAAAGTAAAAACCAAGAACTATATCTAATGACCTCAAATTCAAACTACAACTTGCAGAAAGGGAATGCAGAATGTGTTACAATTTCAATCTGCAGGCTTGGAAGGCATTGCAGATTGTTCGTGTTCTAGGAAGTCACCATAGCTTGGTTTCATGTTGGGACCCGTCTGTCCCCATCCCACCCCATCCTTCTGAGGGATTGTGCTGGAGGAAGAGACCTCAGTCAGAGCAACACAGAGAAGTCTAAGAAACTCTTTCTAGATGAGTCTATTTCACCAACCTGGCACAAAAATGGAGGTCAGAAAGCCTTCCCATAACCAAAACAACTGTTCTAAATATTATAAATATTGGCATAGTAATTTGTTGTTTGTTGAACAACGATTGAGCAATTATAAAGCCAGCATGTCCTAAACTCCTTGGAGGCAAGTGCTCTAATTATGCCCATTTGACTTGCCCAAGGTTACACAACTACGAAGTTGCCCCGCTGGGGGTGAACACAGGTGTGTCTGACTATGGAGCTGGTGCCCTGACCGGTCCATAATGCTCCCTCCAAATAACCAAGTGTAAATGGCCAGATTTATTGGTACAAATGACACAAACACAACTTCCCACCTTCTTGTCCTAGGCTATGTTATCAGGGATGTAACTAAGCAGACTTTCTGGTCTGAGTTTTTTAGTCTTATATTAATGTTTACAGAATGTGGTTTATCCCAATTAGTACTGCACATGCAAATTCCACACAGTGAAAATTTAAAGAAAAAATAGGCCTGAAATCACACGGCTCTCCTGATTGCAGTACTGGCAGAATAGGTATCAAAGAATCTGCACTGCTGTCCATTCACCAAACTGCTGAGTCAAGGTTAAGTCCAGGGGATAAGTTTTGGAAACACGAAAAACCTTGAATACATGCACACATGTACACTGTGCCTGAGGAGAGGTCACTTATTGGATATTCGCATCCCAAAACATGAAGAACCATTGCACTAAAATCTTTTAAATTGTAAAATTGTGATTTCCCACATAACTTATATAGGAAGAATGTTAATCCATAAAAGAAAACCTGGCCTGTTTGTTATATTTCTCATGATAAAGTAGTAAATTAGTATTGTGATTTACTCAAAAACAAAGTTAGAGAAAAACTAAAAATGGTTGCACTAAGGTTTACAATGCACATATGATACAACTGTGTTAAAAGAAGCAACACTAGATTGGTGTAACGTGAATTGTTTCATCATGAACACATGTCTTAGGGTCTCCGAGAAATCTTTCCTTCACTCAATCCTGATGGTCAGAACATAAAAGGTGACTGTTCGTTAAAGAAAACCAGACATCTCAAGTTAAGGAATTTAGTGCTTTTCTGTGTATGGGAAGATGCAGGAGCCTGGGCTCACTGAAATCATCCCTTTGACGTGCACCTCAGTGATCTGGGGTCAGTACCCTGCTCTTCTCCATCCTGAATCCCCTCAGGGTGCACAGCTGGGGGCAGCTGCAGTGGCTGCGGGCCTGGTGACAGCAACATCCTTTGTTTTTTGACAGGGCAGGTGACATTCTTTGTCCACAACAGTCTAGAACTGTCAGGCACAAACTGAAGCTGCTGTGCTCAGGCAGAATTTCTTCTTCAGGGAAGACTTAGCTCTGCTCTAAAGATCTTTCAAATAACTGATTCAGGCCCATCAGATTATCTAGGATAATCCCTTTTCCTTAAAGTCAACTGGTTGTGGACTTTAATCACATCTACAAAATGCCTTCACAATAACACCTAGATAAGCGTTTCATTGAATAACTGGGGACTACAGCCTGGCCAAGGTGACACACAAAACTGACCATTACAACAATCACATATATATGAATGTATATATACATCTGTATTATGATCCAGATGCACTGTTGCACTATGTGTGTGTAGACAGACAAATGGAGCATTCAGGAGGGATGCACACTAAAATGATAACAATGGAAGAGAGTGTATTTGGGGAGATGAAAAGGGGAGTGGTGTAGGGCAAAGAGGAGATTCGCTTTTTACTCTTTATAGTTCTGGTGGGTGATGTTGATACTGGGGAGAGAATGCATGTGTGGGACCAGGAAGTATTTGGGAAATCACTGTACTTTCTGTCCAATTTTTCTGTGAACCTAAAACTACTCTGAAAAATAAAGTCTATTTTTAAAAAAATGACAGATTACCTACAAATAAACAGCAATCAGGTTGGTAGCAGAGCTCTCATCAGCAAAAATAAAAGCGGAAAAATATCTTTTATGTACCCAAAGTAAAGAACGCTGAACCTAGAATTCAATACATAATAAATTATCATTCAAGAAGGAAGATAATTCAATATGTATTCAAATATGATATACAATGGAATATTAGCCATAAAATGGAATGAAATTGAGTTATTTGTAGTGAGGTGGATGGACCTAGATTCTGTCATACAGAGTGAAGTAAGACAAAAAGAGAAAAACAAATACCATATCCTAATGCATATATATGGGATTTTAAAAAGCAGTACTGATGAACCTAGTGTCAGGGCAGGAATAAAAGACACAGACATAGAGAATGAACTTGAGGGCATGGCGGGGGGGCGGGGAAGGGGAATGTAGGATGAAGTGAGAGTAGCATTGACATATTATGGGGAAGGAAGCACACCTCTGTGACTGTATTAAAAGTCATTAAAATGTACACTTTTAAATGGCTGATTTGTATGGCATGTGAATTATATCTTAATGAAGTTGTTAGAAAAAAAAACAAATATGAAAATATAATAGTTTACTCCTCACTGACATTTGTGAAGAAACTACTGAAGAATATGCATCAAAGAGGTAGGAGGGAAATGCAATGGTGAGCAAATCCATTTGGATAACATATTGCTAAACTAAATTAAGTATTGAGTATGAAAAAAAACACAATAATTTTCATGGGTGTGTTTAAAAATCAGAATGAAAATTCTGGATAACAATACTATGGAAGTTGATGGTGAAGTGTTTCAGCATGAAATAAAAAAATTATAAATATTTTGTTGCTTTTGGAAGAGAACAGAGTTAATAATTAACCTTAGAATATGTTAAAGAAATGTGAAGCTAACACACATGTTAAAAATGTAAGAGTACCTTTTAAAGAAAACCACAGAAGTTAAGAAAAGCATACTAATCCAACAAAAGGAGCAAAGGAAAACAATAGACAAGGCAAATGGGGATAAAAGCATGGTAAACAGATGACACAAAATAGGATAACTTCCAAGGAAGTTAGTACATTTTTGAAAATTTATCTTTAGAACACTACTCATCAAAACCTGTAAAATAGTTAATCCAATACTTAAGTGAAAATGCGTAGTTTTAAATGTGTTTATTATAAAACAAGAAGCAGTGAGCCTAAGAAATCAGAAGAACAACGAAAATTGGAGGAAGTAAATAAAAGCAAAGGTAGAATTACAGAAACAGAAAGATCAAAGAATTTTAAAATAGAGTTAAATTGGAAATCAAAACCTGTTTCTCTTAAAAGAGTAGCAAATAGAAAAAGTCTGCTTAAGGAAAAAAGAGAGTACATGCAAATTAACATTAGGAATGGAGGAAGACCGGTAAGTACAGATAAAGAACAGATTTTTTTAACCTTCAAAAACACATGACAATGTTACGACAATTAATTTTAAAACAAGTGACATTAACACATTTTTAGAAAAATAAAAATGTCCACCTCTTAAAGGAACTAGACCCAGATATTTCACAGAAGAGATTTAGCAACCTCCAAGACACAAGTTATTTCTATCTTACAGAAACTCTTGCAGGGAATAGAAAAAGAGAGAAAGCTATCCAACTTTTTAAGGGGCTAACATAACATTGTTACCCAAATCGGACAATAAAAGAAAATTATAGGCCCATCTAAACTATAAACATGAATGCAGAAATGCTATATAAACTATCAATAAATTGAAGCCACATTATATTCTGAAATTTAGGGTTTTCTAGCATTTTTCAAAATTAGAAAAATATAATAACACTGTTTTCCTGTACATACATTGAAGAAGAGAAGCCATATGATCTTCCCAATGAAATAACAAATGTGATTTGACAAAACTTTAACTCATTCATTTAACAAAAAAGAACAAAATAACATTGTAGCAAAATGTCCTTACCTTGATAAGGTATCAAACTACAAACAAAAACCAAGAAACCACTCAGTGGTCAAAATATTTCAAATAATAATGGCTCCTATTTAATTTCATATTTTAAATAATTTTGCGTATATTAAATAATTTAATCCTCATAAGAACTACATGAGCTAGGTATTATTTTCTCCATTTGATAGATGGAAAAAGTGTTGCAGAGAGAGGTTAAGTAACTTGTCCCAAATCACACAGGTAGTAAGAGCTAGAGCTGGGATTTGAACCCTGGCACATTAGCCTCAAAGTCTTACTTTAGGATGCCATAATGCCTTGAAAAAGATCCAAAACCTCTTAATTTCTGTTGCCCACATAGACCATGCATTCTTGGATTGAGTGTGGATTCTGTCTAGTTCTATTTAAGCAGAATTTATGTAGATCCTAGAACTTGTGTCTCAGGGGCACTTTCCCCTAAGGTCCCAACATCTGTTTCAGATTTAGAATCATCCTCAGCAGATTCCTGAAGAGAACCTATTATTTGTCCTTCTGAAGCCTGTACCCTCTGGGGCCTCGTGAGGATCAATGCCCCTGCCATGTTCTCTCCCCCCAAAATCTAACTTTTTTTCAACTTTTGGATATTTTCCATGCCCTAAGTAACTTACTTCACTTCAATGGAATGCAGATGGCCTTCCCTTTGCCACAGCGCCTTCTGTGGTGGAGACCCACGACACAGATGACACAGACTGGGACTCTTTCTGGCTACATCTCACCTGCTTCTTTCAGGAAGGTTCCCTTAGGTTTATACTTCTTATCCTGACCCTTACATTGATCCCTTTCCTTCTTGAAAAACCTGTAAACCAGCCCTGTTTGCTAGGACTGAGTGCTTTCCCTTGATTACAATCCATATCCGTGGGTGAGATCCTCTATTCCACCAACCGATTTTCAATCCTCAGTCGGTTGACTCGAACCATGCAGAACCGAGGATGTGGAGGGTCGACTGTACTGGCTAGTTCATATAAAAGACTTGAACATCCACGGAGTTTGGTATCTGCAGGGGGTACTGGAACCAATCTCCCTCGGATACCAAAGGACTATTGTAATTTCCCTTGATTTGGGGCTCAGATATTTGTTTTCTAACATAGTCCTCTCATCTTGATGTGGAAGGTCTAGCTAGCATAGGCAGAAATATGAAGTCAGTGAGTTACTGAATTATCAGACCGTTCATTGTTTAGCGAAAGCTTGCCCATTTTCACCTCCTTGACTTGGATAAACTCATCTAGGTTGCCCTCTCCCAATCACCCCATCATGTACTTCATGAGGGGGTCAATCGCTTTTGTCTTCCTTGGTTCCTTTTAGTGTTTCTCCTCTTCTCTGTGCTTCTTTCCTTTTTTAAAAATGCATTTTCTTTTCTAATTAATTAATTTATTTTTGGCTGTGTTGGGTCTTTGTCGCTGTGCACGGGCATTCTCTAGTTTCGACGAGTGGGGGCTACTCTTCGTTGCGGTGCGTGGCTTCTCACTGCAGTGGCTTCTCTTGCTGCGGAGCATGGGCTCTAGGTGCAGGGGCTTCAGTAGCTGTGGCACGTGGGTTCAGTAGTTGTGCCTCGTGGGCTGTAGAGCGCAGGCTCAGTAGTTGTGGTGCATGGGCTTAGTTGCTCCGCGGCATGTGGGATCTTCCCGGACCAGGGCTCGAACCCGTGTCCCCTGCATTGGCAGGCAGATTCTTAACCACTGCTCCACCAGGGAAGTCCTGTGCTTCTTTTTTGAGGAGACTTAACTCTAGAAGTTCTTGGTCCCCTAGGGCTCAGGAAATACATTGGCAGTGGGCAGGGTGGTTGCTGAATAAAATGAAGTGTGCTCAGACACAAGTGTTTAGGGGCAGCTATCTCATCACTGAATTCTTTAGTGGAGAAGCCATACTGGCCACTTTAATAAATAAGCCCCAACATTTTAGTGGCTTACCACAACGAAAGTGTGTTTCTCACTCATGTAACAGTCACTGTAGATGTTCCTGGTGAGTGAGTACCTATCCTGACCATGGTGATTCAGGGACCCAGGTTCCTGCCAACTTATGGTGTCACAGTCCAAATGGCCTCTTTTGTTGCCTGTGTCTAGGTGGCAGATGGGACAGAGAACTTCTTAAAGGTCTTGGCCTATAGGTGAAACACATCACTTCCATGCATATTTTGTAGTCGACTACTGATCTCATTGTCACATGTGTAAGTCAAAGGAATTAGAAAATGTAGTCCTTGATAGGGCAGTCATGTTTCAATTAAATTCCATATTACGGAAAGGTAGCACAATGTTGGTTGAAGCAAGCACTCAATGTCACTTCTTTACATTACATTAAAATACATTTCCAGATGGATCAATATTTAAATGCACATTTTCTCCTCTTCAGCAAGTGGTATTGGGAAAGCTGGACAGCCATTGTAAATCAATGAAGTTAAAACACATCCTCTGGGCTTCCCTGGTGGTGCAGTGGTTGAGAGTCCGCCTGCCGATGCAGGGGACACGGGTTCGTGCCCTGGTCCGGGAAGATCCCACATGCCATGGAGTGGCTGGGCCCATGAGCCATGGCCGCTGAGCCTGCACGTCCGGAGCCTGTGCTCCGCAACGGGAGAGGCCGCAACAGTGAGAGGCCCGCGTACCGCAAAAAAGAAAAAAAAAAACACACACCCTCTCACCATACAAAAAAATAAACTCAAAATAGCTTAAAGACTTGTTAACATGACACCATAAAACTCTTAGAACATAGGCAAAACATTCTCTGACATAAATCATGCCAATGTTTTCTTAGGTCAATCTCCCAAGGCATTAGAAATAAAAACAAAAATAAACAAGTGGGACCTAATCAAACTTACAAGCTTTTGAACAGCAAAGGAAACCATAAATAAAGCAAAAAGACAACCTACAGAATGGGAGAAAATATTTGCAAATGATGTGACTGACAAAGGCTTAATTTCCAAAATATAAAAACAGCTCATACAACTCAATAACAAAAAAAACAAACAACCCAATCAAAAAATGGGCAGAAGACTTAAATAGACAGTTCTCCAAAGAAGACACACAGATGGCCAATAGGCACATGAAAAGCTGCTCAACATTGCTAAAAATTATTAGAGAAATGCAAATCAAAACTACAATGAGCTACCACCTCACACCAGTCAGAATGGCCATTATTAAAGAGTCTACAAATAACAAATGCTGGAGAAGGTGTGGAGAAAAGGCAACCCTCCTAAACTGTTGGTAGGAATGTAAATTGGTGCAGCCACTATAGAAAACAGCATGGCAGTTCCTTAAAAAACTAAAAATAGAACTACCATATGATCCAGCAATCCCACTCCTGGGCATATATCCAGAGAAAACTCTAATTCAAACAGATATACGCACCCTAATGTTCACAGCAGCACTATTTACAATAGCCAAGGCATAGAAGCAACCTAAATGTCCGTTGACAGATGAATGAATAAAAAAAGATGTAGTACATATACACAACGGAATACTACTCAGCCATGAAAAAGAATGAAATAATGCCATTTGCAGCAATATGAATGGACCTAGAGATTATTATACTAAGTGAAGTAAGTCAGAAAGAGAAAGATAAATACCATATGATATCACTTATATATGGAATCTAAAATATGACACAAATGAACTTATTTTTGAAACAGAAACAGACATAGAAAACAAACTTATGGTTACCAAAGGGTAAAGGGGGTGGGGCAGGGGTAAATTAGGAGTTTGGGATTAGCAGAGACAAACTACTATATATAAAATAGATAAACAACAAGATCCTACTGGATATTGACTGTATTCAACATCCTGTAATAAACCAAAATGGAAAAGAATATGAAAAAGAATATGTATTTATATGTATAACTGAATCACTTTGCTGTATACCAGAAACTAACACAACATTGTAAATCAACTATACTTCAGTAATAAAAAAAAGGAGTGAATTTTAAAAATTTAAAGTAGATTATAATCACTGAAAGGGAAACAGCTGTCTATTATGAAACAAAATCCAGAAGTCATTTTAAAAACATTAGTTAATTCAACTACAAACAGAAGGCATGGCAACCAGCAAAATGGGGATGGGAGAGTAGGGGGGTGGGGAGACTCATGACTCAAAACGGTCATTTCATTAGTATATGAATGGTTTCTATAATCAAGAAGAAAATTCTAACGGTCCAAAAGGGAAACCAGGAAAAGATATAAGATGATAGTTCACCCAGAGAGGAAATATGGTGAGTCTAAGCAACAAATTAAAAAAGTAAAATCAAAATAAGATACCAGTGGCACAAATCAAACATTTTAATGACATTCTGGGACAGGCTGTGGCAAAACAAAACTTCATGAACTGCTTATGAGGGTGTAAACTGATACAGCTTCTATGGATTTTATCATTAACTCTGGAATTTAAAATGGGATATCCTTGGGCTTCCCTGGTGGCGCAGTGGTTGAGGGTCCACCTGCTGATGCAGGGGTCACGAGTTCGTGCCCCGGTCCGGGAAGACCCCACATGCCGCGGAGCGGCTAGGCCTGTGAGCCATGGCCGCTGAGCCTGCGTGTCCGGAGCCTGTGCTCCGCAACGGGAGAGGCCACAACAGTGAGAGGCCCGCGTACCGCCAAAAAAAAAAAAAAAGGGGATATCCTTTGGCCCAGTAAATCCCTTTCTACAAAAACATCTCACAAATATAGTTCTTGTGCTCTAAGTAAAAGACATTCATTCACTTAGCACTGTTTATATCAGCAAAACACTCTAAAAGACCCACAGATCTATCAATAGGGTTATGGCTCATTAATTTATGTTTCACCCATACCCTGGAAAATTATAAAGCAATTCAAAAGAGTAAGATAAGTCTACATGCAGTCAAGTTAAGATCCTTTGACATATTTGGTGAACAATGTAATCTGCATACACAGTGCAATAACACTCAAGGAAAAGATATACCTCCATATATTTTGATATGCCTGCAAATGCAAAGAAAACGGTTTGAAAGGATAAACACCCACTTTTTAACACTTCCGTTAAGAGGAGGAATGGGACAGAAGGAAGTTTTAGGGTTGGCTTCTGGGTTATTTTCTTCTTTTTCACTTTTCATTCTATGCATTTACTTCTAACTTTTTACAAGGGGAATGTTATGTCTGTAGTTAAAGAATAAAAACAACTAAATTAGGTGTACCAGGTTCACCAAAGCCTTACCCTGAGAACCATGCTTCTGGATGATCCCCCCAAAGGTAAAAGCTGCCACTTAGAACACATGACATATCTGTGCTATTTGTGTGTGTGTGTGTGTGTGTGCGCGCGCGCGCGCGCGGGGGGGGGGGCCGGGGGGGCGACCGTGAACCAGCCAAATTCTGCCAATAATTTGTGAGTCCTGTAGGACAGGCACGATTCCATTCGCCGGTAAGACGTGTTTCTTGTATTCACTGAATCGTGAGAGGCTGGGCGCAGGGACACATTTGGGGCTGGTTAGGCTACCATGTGGCCGCCAGCGAAGCTCCAGCCTCCGGGCGCGAGCAGCCCGGGCTCAAACAGACTCCCTCAGAATTTCTCCAGGAAACCGTCGGGTGGGTGGAGATGGGCGCTCCGTCCAGCAGCGCCCTTCCAATCTGCTGTCCTGTTTGAGAACGTCGCCTTTCTTTCCCGGAAATGAGCCTTATTGCAGCTAAGGTTGCGCCAGAGGCGGCGCCCGGGCGGGAGGCGGGGCAGGAACCGGGGCCCGTAGCTCAGGGGCCGGAGGCGGGGCCGGGGCCGGACTCGGAGAGACGGCCGTAGCCGCCGGCAGGGCCCGGCTCCGAGCCTCTCCCGGCTGCAGAGCCCGAGCCGGAGCCGGTCTCGGCGTCGGGTCCGGGACGGGAGCTCGAGCTGGGCTGGGCTGCGGGGCAGCGCGCAGGGGCCCCGCCGGAGTCGCAGCCTCTGCCGGCGTCGGAGTCTGAGAACGGAGTGTCCGAGAGGCCCCGCTGCCCCACCGACTGCCTGGAGGTGCCGCTCTCCTGGGCCTTCCGGCGGCTGGGATGGGAGGTGGGCTCGCACCCCTGGATCTTCTTGCTGCTGCCCATGGTTTTAACGGCCGTCCTCGGCGCTGGCCTGATTCACCTGCCCAAGGAAGAAGACCTCGAGGAGCAGTACACCCCGATAGGGAGCCCCGCCAAGGCTGAGCGACGCTTCGTGCAGGGACATTTCACCGCCAACGACTCCAATCTCTTCTCCATCGCCAGGAAGAGCACCGGGGTCAATTATGCTTCCATTCTAGTGATCTCCAACACCAACTCGCTGCTGGAACAAGAAACCTTGTCAGAAATTAGTGAAGTGGACGACGCGGTTCAGGCTTTGACTGTGACACAGGCAAACGGAACCCAGATCCTCTACAATGAGGTGTACTCGAAGAACCAGGGCTACTGTGTACCCTCCCACCCACTCTTGTTCGCCTGGAAAACGAACAGTGTCCTCAACCTGAAAAACATCACCTTCCCCATCTACAGCCTAGCCGGCCAGGTCGTGTACCTGGCCAACATCCTTGGAGGAACTGTGTTAGGCGAGAGCATGGGACTGAGCCAGTTACTCCTGGAGGCCAAAGCCATGCGGCTGCAGTACTACCTGAAGACTGGCGAAGGAGAGGACAGCGAACGCAGCAAGACGTGGCTGATCCACTTCCTGAACCAAGTTGGCAACCTTGAAAAGAGTCTGGCCTTGAAGAAGATCCAGGTACCTAGCGGCTGGGGCTTTACAGGGAGGCTAGGAGAAGGTGGGAGGGATAAGAAGACTTGTTCCAACAGCACTCCCTAATTACTTGATGGAGCCCTTGACTTGAAGCTGGGTGTGTTCTGCTGTATTTGGTCCTTAATCCAACTTTCGTAACATAGCGCACTGAAGAATGCCACAAAAGAATCTAAAAGAGTGGATATATGCATATGTATAACTGATTCACTTTGCTGTACACCTGAAACTAACACATAATTGTAAATCAACTATACAACAAAATTTTTTAAAAATAAAATAAAATAAAAAAGAGAGCTAAGACCTAAAAAAAAAAAAAAGCCAGAAATCTTAAATCCTTGGTAACGTTTTGCTGAAAAACACAAATTGTACATCCTCAAGGTGGTTCTGTTCAGTACAGACATTGATCTTAAGGTTTAGTTCGGTTTTCTGGTCAAATTACTTTGAAATTTTTACTTTTAGTTAAAGTCTTTGCTGTTTCTGGGAGCCCCCTAAAATTTGTTTAGAGTTCAGTGGAATAAAAAAAACCAAATATATAAGCAAAAGTTCCATGGTTTTGTTGAAAAAGAATGCTGAGCATTTAAAAAGTAAATTATAGCATAGTGCCAGGCACATGGTAGCTGTTCAGTAATTGCTGGGCTGGCAAACCTAATACTCTGAACAAAACTGGTGAAAGTGAGACACCTTCTGGAAAAAGCCTTTGAATACCCAGTCCTTAATGAAATGATATTTGTGCAGTTAAAATAGTAAAAGATAACAACCTAATAAAAATTTAGAAAAAGCCAAAATGTCTATAGTTATCACTGATTTTTTTATATAAGATTCAGATTTCATATATTCAGGAGTTTTAAACTTTAGATTTTTGAAATAAACTTTGGAAAGCATGCCAGAGATTTGTGGGAAGAAGCAAATCTTTATTACCTTCTTTATTCTAAAATCATAATCCACATAGTTTGATTCTTTACTGAATTTTAATGTTTCAATCAATAAGCTATAGTGTTTCAATATCATTTGTAACACACACAGTATCAGAATTAAAAGTTACTTATCTGAGTATCTTTTTGTGGCAGGTGGTCTACTTTACATCACTTTCTAGACAACTGGAATTTGAGGCAACTTCTATGACAGTGATCCCCTTGTTTCACTTGGCATACCTTCTAATCATATTATTTGCAGTCACATCATGCTACAGGTAAAAGACTTTTATTAGTTTTTTAAACACTAACTTTAAAAAATATTTTATTGTGGTAATATATATGTATATAATGTATATATAATATATGTAACATAAAATGTACCATTTTAAAAACCATTAAAAAACAGTTACTTATTTATTTAATTATTTGGCTATGCCAGGTCTTAGTTGCGGCACATGGGATCTTTATTTGCAGCATGTGGGCTCTTAGTTGTGGCATGCAGGCTCTTAGTTGTGGCATGCGGGATCTAGTTTCCTGACCAGGGATCCAACCTGGGCCCCGTGCACTGGGAGCATGGAGTCTTGACCACTGGACCACCAGGGAAGTCCCTAAAAACCATTTTTAAGTGTACAATTTAGTGGCATTAATTACATTCACACTGTTGTGCAACCATCACAATTATCTCTTTATAAATATGTTCCATCACCCCAAACAGAAACTCTGTAACCATTAAGCAATAACTCCCCATTGTCTCCCCCAAGTCTTGGTTACTCTTTAATCTACTTTTTGTTTCCATGATTTTGCCTATTGTAGAGATTTCATATAAGTGGAATCATACAGTATTTGTCCTTTTGTGACTGGCTTATTTCACTTAGCATAATGTTTTCAAGGCTTATCCATGTTGTAGCATGAATTCCTTTTTATGGCTGAATAATATTCCATTTTATGTATATACCACATTTTATCTACTTATCTGTTTATGGGCCCTTGGAATATTTCCATCTTCTGACTATAGTGAATAATGCTGCAATGAACGTTGGTGTACAAATCTCTGTTTGAACTTGTTTTCAATTCTTTTCAGCATATACCTTGGAGTAGAATTAGTGGGTTGTATGATAATTCTCTGGTTAGCTTTTTGAAGAACCACCAAACTATTTTTCACAGAGGCTACACCATTTTATATCCCACCAGCAATGTGTAGGTTTTCCAATTTCTCCACATCCTCACCAACACTTATTTTCTGTTTTATTGATTATAGCCATCCTTGTAGGTATAAAGTGACATCTCATTGTGGTTTTGATTTGCATTTCCCTAGTAACTAATGATGTTAAGTATCTTTTTTATGTGTTTACTGGTCATTTGTATATCTTCTTTGGAGAAGTGTCTATTCAGGTCCTTTGCCCTTTTTTTTTTTTTTTTTTTTTGTTTGTGCCACACAGCTTGCAGGATCTTAGTTTCCTGACCAGGGATTGAACTCGGGCCCTTGGCAGTGAGAGTGTGGAGTCCTAACCACTGGACTGCCAGGAAATTCCCACATTTGCCTATTTTTAATGAAATTGTTTGTCCTTTTGTTGTGTTGAGTCCTATTGTTGATGAGTACTTTATATATTTTAGATATTAAATCCTTATCAAGATATATGATTTGCAAATATTTTCTCCCACTCTGTAGATTATCTCTTTACTTTCTTGATAATGTCCTTTAATGCACAAAAGTTTTAATTTTGATGAAATTCAACTTATTTATTTTTATTTTTGCTACTTGTGTTTTGGTGTTATATCTAAGAATCCATTGACAAGTCCAAGGTCATGCACATTTACCCTGTGTTTCCTTCAAGAGTTTTATGGTTTTAGCTCTGAAATTTAGGTGATTGCAATTTTTAATTCATAGTTGTATGTCATGTGGAGTAGAGGTCCAACTTAATTCTTGTACATGTGGAAATTCAGTTGTCCAAGTACCATTTGTTGAAGAGACTGTTCTTTCCCAGTTGAATGGACTTGGCATCCTTGTCAAAAATCAATGGGCTGTAGATGTATGGGTTTATTTCCAGAAGCTCAGTTCTAGTCCATTGGTCTATATGTCAATCCATATACTAGTACCACTCTGTTTTAATTATTTAGCTTTTTTATAAGTTTTGAAATCTGGAAATCTCAGCTGTCCATTTTTTTTTTAATTTTAAGGTTATTTTGGATATCCAGGGCTCCTTGTAATTCCATATGAATTTGAGTGTTGCCCTTTCCATTTCTGGAAGAAAACGCCATTGGAATTTTGATAGAGATTGTGTTGAATCTGTAGATTGCTTTGGTGAGATTGTCATTTTGACAATATTAAGTCTTCCTCCCCATGAACTAAGAATGTCTTTCCATTAATTTAGGTCTTCTTTAGTTTTCATCAATGTTTTGTAGTTTTCAGCATACACGTCTTTCACTTCTTTGGTAAAATGCATTCCTAAGTATTTCATTATTTTAAACACTAAATGGAATTACTTCTTTAAGTTCGCTTTGAGATTGTTCATTGTGCATGGATAGAAACCGCTGAATCCTGTGTGTTTATCTTATAACCTGCAGATTTACTGAATTTGTTTACTAATGTTAGTAGTTTTCTTGTGGGGTCTTTGGATTTTTCATATATATAATCATATAATCGGTGCAAAGAGATAGTTACAATTCTTCCTTTCCAATTTGAATTCCTTTTATTTCGATTTCTTGTCTAATTGCTCTGGCTAGCACTTCCAGTACAATGTTGAATATCATTGGTGAAAGTGGGCATCGTTATCTTGTTCCTGATCTAAGGTGGAAAGCTTTCCATTTTTCACCATTGAGTATGATGTTAGCTATGCAGTTTTCATTATTGACTTTATAACTTTGAGGAACTTTCCTTCCATTCCTTGTTTTTGAGTGTTTTTATCATGCAAAGATATTGGAATTTGTCAAATGCCTTTTCTGCATCTTTTGAGATGATCATGTGGTTTTTATCCTTTGTTCTATTAGTGTGGCGTATTACATTGATTGATTTTCCCATGTTGAACCACTCTTGCATTCCTGGGGTAAATCCCATATGGTCATGATGTATAATCCTTTCAGTATGCTATTGAATTGTGTTTGCTAGAATTTTATTGAGGATTTTTGTATCTATATTTCTAAGAGGTATTATCTGTAGCTTTCTTGTGATACCTTTGTGTGGAATTGATATCAATGTAATGATGGCCTCATCATATGAGTTAGGAAGTGTTCCCTTCCTTTCAACTTTTTGGAAGGGTTTGAAAAGGATTGGTATTAATTCTTCTTTACATGTTTGGTAAAATTCACTAGTGAAGCCATCTGGTCCTGGACTTTTTTTGTTGGGAGGTTTTTGATTACTGATTCAATCCTTTTACTTGTTACATGTCTGTTGAAATGTTCTGTTTCATCTTGAGTCAGTTTAGGTCTTTGTGTATTTCTAGGAATTTGTGCATTTTATCTAGGTTATCCAGTTTGTTGGCATAAGTTGTTAATAGTAGTCTCTTATAATCCTTTACATTTCTGTAAGTTCAGTAGTAATGTCCTCACTTTCATATCTGATTTAGTTATTTGTATCTTTTTTATTTTCTCCTTTGTCACTCTAGATAAATGTTTGTCAATTTTGTTGATCTTTTTCAATAACCACTTTTGGTTTTGTCTATTTTCTATTCTCAATTTTATTTATCACTGTTCTAATCTTTATTATTTTCTTCCTTCTGTTAGCTTTGTGTTAGGTTTTCTCTTCTTTTTCTGGTTCCACAAGATGTCTAAATCCACAAAGTGGTTTGAGATCTTTTCTCTTTTTTAATGTAGCTATAAATTTACCTCTGGGCACTGGTGTCACTACATCTCATAAGTTATGGTATTTTGTATGTTTGTTTTCATTTTCCTTATAAATTATCTGCCTAGATGTTTTATCCATTATTGAAAGTGATGTATTGAATTTGCCAACTATTACTGTAGAGCTATATATTTCTCTCTACAATTCTGTTAATATTTGCTTCATATATTTTGGGTCTCTGTTTTGTGGTTAATTTATGTTTATAGTTGTTATATCTTCCTGATTCATTGGCCTTTTTATCAATATATAGTGTCCCTCTGTCTCTTTTAACAGTTTTTGAAATAAAGTCTATTTTTGTCTGATATCAGTATAGCCACCCCTGATCTCTTTTGGTTACTATTCATATGGAGTATCTTTTTAAATCCTCTAACTTTCAATCTATTCATGTCTTTGATATAAAGTGAGTCTCTTGTACACAGCATATAGTTGAATCATGCTGTTTTATCCATTCTGACAATATCTGCCTTTTGATTGGAAAGTTTAATTTATTTAGATTTAAAATAATTGCTGACAAGGAAGGACTTACTCCTGCTGTTTTGCTGTTTGTATTCTGTATATATTATAGCTTATTGTCCTTCATTTCATCCACTTATGCCTTTTTTTTTTTTTGGCCATGCTGCACAGCTTGTGGGATCTTTTTTTTAATACTCATCTTTTTTTTTTTTATTTTAAATTTTATTTTTTTTTCGCTGCTCCACGGCATGTGGGATCTTCCCAGATGGGGGCATGAACCCGTGTCCTCTGCATAGGCAGGCGGACTCTCAACCACTGCACCACCAGGGAAGCCCAGCTTGTGGGATCTTAATTCTCCAACCAGAGATTGAACCCAGGCCCAGGCAGTGAAAGCTCCAAGTCTTAACCACTGGACCAGTGAATTCCTGATTTATGCCTTCTTTTATGTTTAGTTTCTATTTTTCTAGTGAGCTGTTTTGATTCTTTTTTCATTTCCTTTCGTGATGGTTTTTAGAGACTTTCTTTGTGGCTACCATGGAGATTCATATAACATCTTAAATTTAAAATGATCTATATTAAATTAATACCTACTTAACTTTTAACTATGCTGCTTCTATACATCTCTGTCCTCCCTCCCTTATGTTGTTGTCATAAATTATATCCTTATACATTGTATGCACTATAACATAGATTTATAGTTATTTTTATGTCATTGTCTTTTAAATTCTGTAGGAAGTAAAAGGTAGAGTTACAAACCAAAAATACAATAATACTTGTTTTTGTATTTGCCCATGTATTTACCTTTACTGGAGATCTGTATTTCTTCATGACTTCAGTTACTTTTTTTTTTTTCCTTCATTTCAATCTGAAGGAGTTCCTTCAGCATTTCTTATAAGACAGGCCTAGTGATAACAAATTCCCTCAGCTCTTCTTTATCTGTAAATGTCTTAATTTCTCTTTCATATTTGAAGGAGAGTTTTCTGGACACTGCCTTGAAGTTGATCGGTTTTTCTTTTAACACTTTCGATATCATCCATTGTCCCTTGACCTCCATGGTTTCTGATGAGAAATCAACCTTGATACTTATTAAGTATCCTTTGTACGTGATCAGTTGCTTCTTTCTTGCTGCTTCCAAGACTCTCTTTGTCTTCGTCTTTCAATAGTTTGATTATAATGTCTCTTGGTGTGGATCATTTTGAGTTTATCCTACTTGGAATTTGTTAAGTTTCTTGGATTTGTAGCTTCATGTCTTCTATCAAATTTGGGAAGTTTTCAGTCATTATTCTTTAAATATTCTTTCTGCCTTTTTTTCCCTCTCTTCTTTTTCAGGGACACCCATAATATGTATGTGGGTTTGCTTGCTGGAATCTAACAGGTCAGTGAGGTACTTTTCACTTCTTATTTCTTTCAGCCTCTCAGACTCAGTAATTTCAATTGACCTATCTTCAAGTTCACTGGTTCTTTATTATGCCTGCTAAATCTGTTATTGAACATCTCTAGTGTTTTGTTTTTTATTTCAGTTGTACTTTTCAGCTCTAGAATTTTAGTTCCTTTTAAGTTTTTTTTCTATCTCTTTATTTAAATGATCACTTTGTTCATACATTATTTTCCTTATATCCTTGTCAGTGCTCACCTTTAGTTCTCTAAGCTTATTTAGGACAGCATTTTATAGTCTTTATCTACTAGGTCCTGTCTCTGTCTTTCCTGTCAATTTATTTTGTTCCTTTGCCTGATTAATACTTTCCTATTTATTTGTTTGCCTTGGGATTTTGTTGTTGTTGTTGTTGAAAACTTGGCATTTGACTATTATAATGTGGTAACTGGAAATCAGATTTCCTACCTCCCCAGGGTTTCCTGATGTTTGTTTGCTTGTTTGTTTAATACTGTAGTAGTTGATCTTCTTAGTGACTTTCCCAAACTATTATTGCAAAGATTGTATTCCTTGTTTATGTTGTCACTGAAGTCCCATTCCTTAGCTTGTGTTCAGCTAGTGTTTTGACAGAAATTTCCTTGCATTCCAGGAGCTCTCCCAGTCTTTTCAAAATGGTTCTGTGCCTGGACTCTCCTTCAACACTTACCCAGGGTTATGCCATGACTGGGGATTAGCCATAGGTGAAAGCTTAGTGTCTTAAGTCCTTTTTGAGCATTATATCTTGCCATGGGTGACTTTCTAAATTCCCCAGTATACACAAGCACTTGTGAATATTCTAAATTCCCAGAGAAGTGCTCCCCAGCTTCTGCCTTAGGCAGTCTTTTGTATGTTTGGGCTGTAATCTTTTGCCCTATGCATGTGAAGTTTGTTTATTCAGTTTGTGGTGTTTCCACCTTTCTCAACCTGAGTTTTGTGTTAGACAAAACAGAGGAGTGCCTTGCATCAGTCCTTCAGGTAGTCCCTAGGCAGTTTAGAACTGATATATAAAATATTATGTGAATAAGGTCTGCTCTGCTCCTTCCAGAAATAAGGACATAGTCCCACACTGGTAACATGGGCTGTTGATGCTTTAAGACTGCTGTTGCTTTAAGACTTTGCTTTAAGACTCTTGTCACTTTAAGACTATGGCCAGTTTAACACATCTGCCACTTTATTGTCACTGCCACTTTAAAACTTCTATCCCACCAGAGAGGGAGGTGAAGTAGGGCATATAAACTCTCTACAAACTTTCCTACTGTTTTAAAGGCCCCCTGCCTTTTTTTTTTCAGCCCTCTGTAAACTTTTGACTGTTTTCCAGAGATCACAGAGTTGCTTCTGACAACTTCTGCTTGTTTTTCTATGTATCGGTTGGGAGACAAGAAGTAGAAAATTCTTACTCTACATTTTTCTGATGTCTAGCAGTAAACTCTTATTTTTTAAACCTAATGACTTAAAACAAATTTTGCCCATTAGCAATAGTATGCAATCAAATGGAAGAGTAAAAAGAAATTTTGGCTGGTTTTGTTTGCTTTTGTATATGTTTATTACCTTACATGTTTGCCAGTTATGATTAGTTGTGTCATTTGGAGGCAGATGTGCTGATAGAGCTAAGAAACAAGTCTTTATTTCTATTATAAATTTGAACTAGTACTTTTAACTATACAAAAAAGTAAGGTCTAATTTAATTGACACGGGCATCTCCATTGTTCTGGTGTGGAGTTTACTTTGTTAAGCACTTGTTATCTAGGCATTAGGGTTAGCTTGAACTCTTATGGCCGGAAAGCTAAAATATGAAAAATATAAGCCAAAAAAAATAGAATTTAGATGTAGAAAGAACCTCACAAATAATATTATTCTAATGATTCTCACATCAGAGTTACAGAGAGAGCCCTAAAACCACATATTCTGAGGCCCTGCCCTATTGAATCAAGTATCTGGAGGCTAAATCTGAAAATCTATATTTCAAAAATTTCTCCAATTTATTCTCATAAGTACATAAGTTTGGGGGAAAATGATATAATTTAACTCTCTAGTTTAAGGTGGAGAAAGATGTGAGGCTCCAATAGGTAAAGGGACGTAACAACACTGGGTGCATATTTAGAGTCAATAAGCTAATTTATAACTTTGTTATTCTGGAAAGGAAGATCACATCCCTTAGAAAATAAAGAAATGAAAAAAGAAGGAAGGAAGAAAAAAGGAGGAAGAAGGGAAAGAAGGAAGGGAGGAAGGGAGGGAGGGGGGAGGAAAGAAAGCAAAATTCAGCCGTGTTAAAGTTAGTAGGATAAATAATTTTTAAAATTAGTACGGAATCTATAAGGTACCAAGAACTAGTTTGACAAAAGTCTTCTACTGGATAGTTGGTTCTGAATATACAAAGTTATGTCAATTCTTGCTTATCTGTAGCAAATAATTGTGAACAGTAATGCAGAAAATCTTGTATTGAAGGCAATTAGAAAATGACTTACATTTGTCTTTGAAGACTTTTTATGCTTATATAACCAACATATTGAACACACAGGACACATGAGGTGTAAACATAAAGCAACTTTATTTTCATCTCCCTCTGTTCCCTTTAAGTTTTGTAGGTAGAGCAAGTTCTCCCTCTGCCCCATAAAAACTGAGGCAGGCCCTGTGACTTTCATTGTCATTCTTAGGTAAGACAGAGTCCTCCAATCAGAATTAAAATGTCCATGTCCATGTAATAAACAAAAAGTGGTAACTTGATTTGAAGCTGAGGTTTCCCCCTCTCTTAGCTGGAGCACACTGCATGGGAAAACCTTTTACGGGGAAAAAAGGGCTTCCCTGCCCTCTTCTATCACTTCTTATCTTGCTGTACTAGTTCCTGGGTTGGAACATGCCCAAGGAGAAGAGGAAAGGGAAGAGGAAGATTCTTAAGCCATACATGCTGAGTGATGGTCTAATAGATGCTTTTTCTGGGTTTGAATATACAACTGATTCTCCTGTGAGAGCTTTTGTAAGTTCCTTGACATCTCTCACTCCCAGTTCTCTGTTATCACTGAGAATCTTATCTCTGTTCTGGGTGGGGCCTCCTAGACAGTCCCTAAGATATCCCCATCCTGCCTGTCTCACACACTTATATATGAAAGTTATTCCTTGCCTACATGCATTTACCTCATACAGAACCATTATTCAAACACATTTTGTGGTTCCATATTTACTGTCTTGCAGTGAAGTCATTTAAATAGTAGTAAGACTTTCTCAAAAGGTGTACTCCAAATTGAACTTCATTCTATAGTAAGTACTGGTATGTTGAGCTTCCAGACTATTTCAAAATTGTCTGACATTTTGGAAATGACAAAACTTACACCAAATGTGAGATCAATTTCAGAAAAAAATCCGGAGAATCTTTCCCTTCTCAAATACACTGTAAACTATTCTTTAGTCTTGATAGACATCATTATCTTTCAAGGAAGATGTGGATCCCTCACCAAGCGTATACATAGATTGTATTCTAAGTGGGATGATTTCTAATTTAGCCTCCCCTTAAGTGAATAGAAAATTCAGAAAATTGGCCATTTTGCTGCCAGTGATGCCTAACTGCCTGAGCATTGGAATCATATGAAGAAATTTTTAGACACTTGGATTCTGCAGCTTCTCTACAAACCTATAGATCAGAATCTGCAGAGCTGTGTTCCAGGACTGTAGGAATCTAAAGTTCTAAGACTCTTCTAAGTCATTCTGATAAACTGCTTAACCAAGGTCCTTCTTGGGGACTAGAAAATCTGCAAGTGTGTTCACCAAACAGTGCTCTACATTCACATCTTCCCTCCATTGACTATTGAACATTAAAATGAAGGTCATTTAGAAAAAGTCAACACAGCAACTAGTCAAAGTCAAGTCACTCTAGCCAATAAAATACCTCACTCCCCCATCCTCTGAAAAATTTACACCAAGAAAATCCAGAAACCTGAAAGAGGGAATGGGGATAAACATGTCACATGTAGCTTTTATCCTCATTAATCTTTCTGATTTCACAGTTCATCTGTGTTACTTTCTTATCTTAAACTCCTATAAACCAGTATTGTTACTTTAAGAAGTATTTGTTATAATCAAAGTTTGTCATAACAAAGACATTTACTTTTGCTCTGGAGTGAGACTGTGTGTGTGTGTGTGTGTGTGTGTGTGTGTGTGTATTTTTGGGCCCTGAGTTTAACTGACAGCATCAGCAGTTTGAGAAAAAGTGAGATACAGGCACAGTGTAGGTTTTTTTTTTTTTTGGTAGTAATAAGAAAGTTTAGCTATTTTAATGTGGTCCTGCCTGAATAAGGTCTTTAGTTATATTCTTGCTGTTTTGGAATCAGTAGCTCCATTGGCTTAGTTGACTCTCCCAGTTTTCAAACCAAACTTAGCTTCTCTCTCCTGCTAAAAATATCTAGAGGCAGGTATCAGTCATTTGTTTTGGAGCAGTTAGCAAATGAGTAAAGTAGAAAACCAGAGGCTGTTGTCAGTATTTTAAAATGTAAAGTCATGGGTGTTGGGAGGAAAAGTGTTAAACCCATTCCTTAATTGCTGTGTATGTATTCCCATTTCTGTTGGTCCAACCAAGAAACAGGCATAGTTTGTGTTACTCAAAATGGAGTACATATCACATATTTTTTGCAATTAGTAGCCACTTCTCTAGAGCCCACTTCTCCATCAGAGGAGAGTACGAAAATCTTTTAGAAGGAGGCTTTACTTTTTTTTTTTAATTTTTATTTTTTTTAAACAGCAGGTTCTTATTAGTCATCAGTTTTACACACATCAGTGTATACATGTCAGTCCCAATCTCCCAATTCATCACACCACCACCACCAACCCCCCACCGCTTTCTCCCGTTGGTGTCCATACGTTTGTTCTCTACATTTGTGTCTCTATTTCTGCCCTGCAAACTGGATCATCTGTACCATTTTTCTAGGTTCCACATATATGCGTTAATATACGGTGTTTATTTTTCTCTTTCTGACTTACTTCACTCTGTATGCCAGTCTCTAGGCCCATCCACATCTCTACAAATGACTTGATTTCATTCTTTTTATGGCTGAGTAATATTCCAATGTATATATGTACCACATCTTCTTTATCCATTCATCTGTTGATAGGCATTTAGGTTGCTTCCGTGACCTGGCTATTGTAAATAGTGCTGCAATGAACATTGCGGTGCATGTGTCATTTTGAATTGTAGTTTTCTCTGGGTATATGCCCAGTAGTGGGATTGCTGGATCATATGGTAATTCTATTTTTAGTTTTTTAAGGAACCTCCATACTGTTCTCCACAGTGGCTGTATCAGTTTACATTCCCACCAACAGTGCAAGAGGGTTCCCTTTTCTCCACACCCTCTCCAACATATGTTGTTTGTAGATTTTCTGATGACGCCCATCCTAACTGGTGTGAGGTGATACCTCATTGTAGTTTTGAGTTGTATTTCTCTAATAATTAGTGATGTTGAGCAGCTTTTCATGTGCCTCTTGGCCATCTGTATGTCTTCTTTGGAGAAATGTCAATTTAGGTCTTCTGCCCATTTTTGGATTGGGTAGTTTGTTTCTTTAATATTGAGCTGCATGAGCTGTTTATATATTTTGGAGATTAATCCTTTGTCCGTTGATTCGTTTGTGAATACTTTCTGCCATTCTGAGGGTTGTCTTTTCGTCTTGTTTATGGTTTCCTTTGCTGTGCAAAAGCTTTGAAGTTTCATTAGGTCCCATTTGTTTATTTTTATTTTTATTTCCATTTCTCTAGGAGGTGGGTCAAAAAGGATCTTGCTGTGATTTATGTCATAGAGTGTTCTGCCTATGTTTTCCTCTAAGAGTTTGATAGTGTCTGGCCTTACATCTAGGTCTTTAATCCATTTTGAGCTTATTTTTGTGTGTGGTGTTAGGGAGTGATCTAATCTCATACTTTTACATGTACCTGTCCAGTTTTCCCAGCACCACTTATTGAAGAGGCTGTCCTTTCTCCACTGTACATTCCTGCCTCCTTTATCAAAGATAAGGTGACTGTATGTGCGTGGGTTTATCTCTGGGCTTTCTATCCTGTTCCATTGATCTATCTCTCTGTTTTTGTGCCAGTACCATATTGTCTTGATTACTGTAGCTTTGTAGTATAGTCTGAAGTCTGAGAGCCTGATACCTCCAGCTCCGTTTTTTTCCCTCAAGATTGCTTTGGCTATTTGGGGTCTTTTGTGTCTCCATACAAATTTTAAGATTTTTTGTTCTAGTTCTGTAAAAATTGCCATTGGTAATTTGAAAGGGATTGCATTGAATCTGTAGATCGCTTTGGGTAGTAGAGTCATTTTCAGTATATTGATTCTTCCAATCCAAGAACATGGCATATCTCTCCATCTGTTTGTTTTATCTTTAATTTCTTTATCAGTGTCTTATAGTTTTCTGCATACTGGTCTTTTGTCTCCCTAGGTAGGTTTATTCCTAGGTATTTTATTCTTTTTGTTGCATTGGTAAATGGGAGTGTTTCCTTAATTTCTCTTTCAGATTTTTCATCATTAGTGTATAGGAATGCAATAGATTTCTGTGCATTAATTTTGTATCCTGCAACTTTACCAAATTCATTGCTTAGCTCTAGTAATTTTCTGGTGGCATCTTTAGGATTCTCTATGTATAGTATCATGTCATCTGCAAACAGTGAGAGTTTTACTTCTTCTTTTCCAATTTGTATTCCTTTTATTTCTTTTTCTTCTTTGATTGCTGTGGCTAGGACTTCCAAAACTATGTTGAATAATAGTGGTGAGAGTGGACATCCTTGTCTTGCTCCTGATCTTAGAGGAAATGCTTTCAGTTTTTCACCATTGAGAATGATGTTTGCTGTGGCCTTTAATATGTTGAGGTAGGTTCCCTCTATGCCAACTTTCTGGAGAGTTTTTATCATAAATGGGTGTTGGATTTTGTCAAAAGATTTTTCTGCATCTATTGAGATGATCATATGATTTTTCTTCTTCAATTTGTTAATATGGTGTATCAACATTGATTGATTTGCATATATTGAAGAATCCTTGCATCCCTGGGGTAAATCCCATTTGATCATGGTGTATGCTCCTTTTAATGTGTTGTTGGATTCTGTTTCCTAGTATTTTGTTGAGGATTTTTGCATCTATATTCATGAGTGATATTGGCCTGTAATTTTTTTGTAGTATCTTTGTCTGGTTTTGGTATCAGGGTGATGGTGGCCTCATAGAATGAGTTTGGGAGTGTTCCTTCCTCTGCAATTTTTTGGAAGAGTTTGAGAAGGATGGGTGTTAGCTCTTCTCTAAACGTTTGATAGAATTCACCTGTAAAGCCATCTGGTCCTGTACTTTTGTTTATTGGAAGATTTTTTTTTTTTTTTTTTTGCAGTACACGGGCCTCTCACTGTTGTGGCCTCTCCCGTTGTGGAGCACAGGCTCCGGACGCGCAGGCTCAGCAGCCATGGCTCACGGGCCCAGCTGCTCCATGGCATGTGGGATCTTCCCAGACCAGGGCACGAACCCATGTCCCCTGCATCGGCAGGCGGACTCTCAACCACTGTGCCACCAGGGAAGCCCCTGTTGGAAGGTTTTTAATCACAGTTTCAATTTCATTACTTGTGATTGGTCTGTTCATATTTTCTATTTGTTCCTGGTTCAGTCTTGGAAGATAATACCTTTCTAAGAATTTGTCCATTTCTTCCAGGTTGTCCATTTTATTGACGTAGAGTTGCTTGTAGTAGTCTCTTAGGATGCTTTGTATTTCTGCGGTGTCTGTTGTAACTTCTCCTTTTTCATTTCTAATTTTATTGATTTGAGTCCTCTCCCTCTTTTTCTTGATGAGTCTGGCTAATGGTTTATCAATTTTATTTACCTTCTCAAAGAACCAGCTTTTAGTTTTATTGATCCTTGCTATTGTTTTCTTTGTTTCTATTTCAGTTATTTCTGCTCTGATATTTATGATTTCCTTCTGCTAACTTTGGGTTTTGTTTGTTCTTCTTTCTCTAGTTCCTTTATGTGTAAGGTTAGATTATTTGAGATTTTTCTTATTTCTTGAGGTAGGCTTGTATAGGTATAAACTTCCCTCTTAGAACTGCTTTTGCTGTATCCCATAGCTTTTAGATTGTCATGTTTTCATTGTCATTTGTGTCTAGGTAGTTTTTGATTTCCTCTTTGATTTCTTCAGTGATCTCTTGGTTATTTAGTAACATAGTGTTTAGCCTCCATGCGTTTGTGTTTTTTACATTTTTCCCCTGTAATTCATTTCTAATCTCATAGCATTGTGGTCAGAAAAGATGCTTGATATGATTTCAATTTTCTTAAATTTACTGAGGCTTGATTTGTGACCCAAGATGTGATCTATCCTGGAGAGTGTTCCGTGCACACTTGAGAAGAAAGTGTAATCTGATGTTTTTGGATGGAATGTCCTATAAATATCAATTAAATCTATCTGGTCTGTTGTGTCATTTAAAGCTTATGTTTCCTTATTAATTTTCATCTTGGATGATCTGTCCATTGGTGTAAGTGAGGTGTTAAAGTCCCCCACTATTATTGTGTTAGTGTCGATATCTTCTTTTAGAGCTGTTAACAGGTGCCTCATGCATTGAGGTGCTCCTATGTTGGGTGCATATATATTTATAATTGTTATATCTTCTTCTTGGATTGATCCCTTGATCATTATGTAGTGTCCTTCCTTGTCTCTTGTAACAGTCTTTATTTTAAAGTCTATTTTATCTGATATGCATATTGCTACTTCAGCTTTCTTTTGATTTCCATTTGCATGGAATATCTTTTTCCACCCCCTCACTTTCAGTCTGTATGTGTCCCTACGTCTGAAGTGGGTCTCTTGTCGACAGCATGTATATGGGTCTTGTTTTTGTATCCATTCATCCAGTCTGTGTCTTTTGGTTGGAGCATTTAATCCATTGACGTTTAAGGTAATTATCGATATGTGTGCTCCTATGACCATTTTCTTAATTGTTTTGGGTTTGTTTTTGTAGGTCCCTTTATTCTCTTGTGTTTCCCACTTAGAGAAGTTCCTTTAGCATTTGTTGTAGAGCTGGTTTGGTGGTGCTGAATTCTCTTAGCTTTTGCTTGTCTGTAAAGCTTTGATTTCTCCATAGAATCTGAATGAGATCCTTGCTGGGTAGAGTCATCTTGGCTGTAGATTCTTCCCTTTCATCACTTTAAGTATATCATGCCACTCCATTCTGGCTTGTAGAGTTTCTGCTGAGAAATCAGCTGTTAACCTTATGGGAGTTCTCTTGTATATTATTTGTCATTTTTCCCTTGCTGCTTTCAATAATTTTTCTTTGTCTTTAATTTTTGCCAATTTGATTACTATGTGTCTCACAGTGTTTCTCCTTGGGTTTATCCTGTATGGGACTTGCTGCACTTCCTGGACTTGGGTGGTATTTCATTTCCCATGTTAGGGAAGTTTTCGAGTATAATCCCTTCAAATATTTTCTTGAGTCGTTTCTCTCTCTCTTCTCCTTCTGGGACCCCTATAATGCGAATGTTGTTGTGTTTAATGTTTTCCCAGAGGTCTCTTAGGCTGTCTTCATTTCTTTTCATTCTTTTTTCTTTATTCCGTTCTGTGGCAGTGAATTCCACCATTCTGTCTTCCAGGTCACTTATCCGTTCTTCTGCCTCAGTTATTCTGCTATTGATTCCTTCTGGTGTAGTTTTCATTTCAGTTATTGTATTGTTCATCTCTGTTTGTTTGTTCTTTAATTCTTCTAGGTCTTTGTTAAACATTTCTTGTATCTTCTCGATCTTTTCCTCCATTCTTTTTCTGAGGTCCTGGATCATCTTCACTATCATTATTCTGAATTCTTTTTCTGGAAGGTTGCCTACCTCCACTTCATTTAGTTGTTTTTCTGGGGTTTTATCTTGTTCCTTCATCTGGTACATAGCCCTCTGCCTTTTCGTCTTGTCTATCTTTCTGTGAATGTGGTTTTTGTTCCACAGGCTGTAGTTCTTTTTGCTTCTAGAAGGAGGCTTTCATACTTTTTGTTAGCCAGATACATATTGAACCAGCTTTGAAATACAGGAGCTATTTAGGATCATGTTTAGGGCTAACTGGAGTCACAGGTGGGTGAGAAGACAACTGGATATAGGTACTTCCATTTGCTGTTGTGTTCCATTCACACTCCTTTGAAGATCAGAGTGGAATTAACCATCTGCAGTGTTTTAGTATATCTTTGTGGTCCTGAAATGCCAGTCAGTGGATTTGTGCTTGGCTAGATGTGTAAGAATCAACCAGTATAGTTTGGTAAAAGTACAGATTCCCAACTTTTCTGTCTCCAAACTCCCTTTTTTTTTTTCAGTTGGTCTGGGCTAGTGCCTGGAAATTAAAGTTCTCCAGCAGACAGGTATGAGAATTATTGCCCAAGAGGGCTCTGTATAGGTGTCCAATTCAAGAATGTTATGAATTGCTGGAATTTCAGTATGGAAGCTACCACTACAAGTTCCATGATTTTTCCCTCCAAATTTACAGGTGTGACTGTATATGAAACAAAATGTGGGTTGCAGCCTTTGGAGTGATTTCTGCTGCCTTGGCAGTGGTGAGTGGCTTTGGCCTGATGTTGTACATTGGGTTGCCATTTGTGATCATAGTTGCAAATTCAGCATTTCTTATTCTAGGTGAGTAAAACAAAACGTGAGGCTGCACATTGTGTATGTGGGGGTGTGGGGTGGATAATGGAAGGAGACTGTGTTAGATTAAGCAGAATAATTATATTTAGGTGGCTCTACAGATCCAAAATGGGGCATCAGGAAAGAAGAAAATCAGACGGAATTCTGAGTCTTTAGAGTTAGAAAAATCTAGTACCCCAAATGGAAAAACACAGACCAGGGACATGAACAGGCAGTTCACACACACACACACACACACACACACACACCCAAACACACAAAATCCAAAATACTAGTCACTGAAAATATAAGAAAAAATATTTGACCTTTCAGTAAATCAAGGGATGCAAGTTAAAACAAAAGTGAGACATCTTTGTTTTCTTTTCTTATTAATGAATATTAGCAAGATTAAAGGTTTGGGGAATGTTGTATGCAAATGAACACTCATGTTCTGCTGGGGGAAGTTTGTAAATTGGTGCACTTTTAAAATACAACTTTGCAACAGATCAAAAGAGTTAAAAATTTAAAAGGGAATACCTTTGACCTGCCAACTCCACTTCTAGGAGTTTGTCCTAATTATTGGACAAGTGCTCACAAAGTAGAACGTGTATTTCATTTCAGTGTGATTTAGAATAGGAAAAAACAAGAACAACCTAATCCCATATCGACATGGGATCGATCCACTCAAACATAGCATATTAAAGTTTTGGAATCCTATTCACTCTTTAAAAAGAGGTAGATATAAAGTGTTAAATGAAAAATGCTGGCTATGAAACAAGATGTTTAAAATAGATATACAAATATATGTGTATATTTGTATAGAGCAAATTCTGGATGGCTATACTTAAAATATTAGGAAGGATTATCCCCAAAGGGTGGAATTACAGTTGTTTAAATTTTTTCTTTGCATTTTCCTGTACTTTCAGGATTTATTTTACAATAAGCATGAGAAGATAAATATGTTTATATTTTGGAAAGTAAGCAACTTGGAAGAAATAATATTTGATTTCTTAGGGGAGACAGTGGAGGAAACCTTCCTAGTACACGCTCACACTTAAAATATAAGAAAGCTCTCAGTGTTCCCACAGTCATAAATAACTATAGTTAAAATCTATGCAACCGATTTAATATAAAGCATCTTCGTACTGTCTGTGTATACATAGAAGTATGAGTGTAGGGGTGTGTGTGTGTATGAGTGTGTGTGTGTGTGTGTGGGTTGTGATTTCAGTAACTCAAGAAATATACGAGGACAATTTTTGAACAAGGTTCTATAAAGAAAAAACTGGTTTTTAAATACCTAATAAATATCAATGAGTTTATTCGTCGTCCTTAGTACCTCTGATTCTTCCCTTTTGTTCAGCTGAATACAACTGAAATCCACAAAGCTGGCAGCAGGGGGAGTGTCAGGATGCAGTTTATGACACACTACGTAAACCTGTGTCAGTGTAGGCCCTCGTACCACATGTTAGTTCCAAGTACTGATTTTGTATCAATGTACACAGAAACAGAGGTGTACATGAATGAAAGCAGTAGAAAGCTTGAGGCAGACGAAATTTGTCTGCAACATGCTCATGCTGTCCTTTGTAGTCCCATTTCTTCTCTGTGGTCCTCCTCTCCTAGCCTTCATTGATGGTTTCAAAGTCCTCAGATGTTCTCCTGTCCTCTTTATTCCAAACCAATCAGGAAACGTCATTGTGGAAAAGACTGATTACCTTAGTAGGCATTTAATATGTAAAGGATTCTTAATATTTACTTTGGTGCATATTTCTGATCTCAAGAGAGCCTGCATTTTATTGTGATAATGCCTTAACCTGGGCAAGTGAAGTTTGAATGATAGCCTTCTGGGTATCAAAAACAGACTAGCAGGAAAACTGCATTTGTGTGTGTGTGTGTGTGTGTGTGTGTGTGTGTGTGTGTGTGTATAACCTATGGGGTGCCTCTACAATCAGCACATTGATAGCTAGATGCTAACTGTAGAACAGATAAATCCAGCTCATATTTTAAGCAACAGTATGTTGGCTCAGCATTAGTGCACTAGAATAAAATGGTTTATGGGAGAAAATGGTCTCTTAAGTATTCTAATGGAGTCAAGGATACATTGCTAATCCCACTTCACCTAACACCCAGCAGCCAGGTTTCCTGACTCATCATTGAAACACCCTAAATGATGACTAGGAGTAGAGTATACTGTGCTCTGTGCAAATAGGAGTACGTGCAAAGCACAGAGCTACTACAGAGCAAGGAGCGATAAGTTCTGTTGTGGATTCAGAGGCAACCAGAGAAAGCATCACAGAAAGAAGTATCAAAACACAGATTGAGGAAGATAAATAAGACCTTAAGAGATGGACAAAGAAATGGTGTGAACTGATCTGTTTAATGTTTAATGGATGTTCATATGTATGAAGATTCTGTTTCTTTCTTTAACAGGCATTGGGGTCGATGACATGTTTATCATGATTTCTGCCTGGCAGAAGACCGACCTCGTGGATAGCATAAAAGAACGCATGTCCAATGTCTATTCAAAAGTGGCAGTGTCCATTACAATCACCAACATCCTGGCCTTCTATACAAGAATTATGACCTCTTTCAGGTCTGTACAATACTTCTGCATCTATACAGGAACAACTCTTCTCTTTTGTTATTTTTATAACATCACCTGTTTTGGAGCATTTATGGCCCTGGATGGTAAAAGAGAAGTAGTTTGTCTATGCTGGTTGAAGAAACCAGAAACTCCTGACCAAAAATGTTCCTCATTAAAAAAGCCCTGCCGCCTCCCATGTAATTCTCTCCGAGACAAACATAAAGCTGATATCCACCCAATGAATTTGTTCTTTAGAGACTATTTTGGTCCTTTTCTCACAAGCACTGAGTCCAAGTTTTTGTAGTGCTTATATACATTTTGTACATCATAAGTAGTATATATGGGTGTTTCCAAGTGCAGAAAGGTTTAGACCTCCGAAATTTGGCAAGTGATGACTCCTACATCACACCGTATTTTAATGTAGAAGAAGAACATTTTTCAACTTATGGTCCCAGGGTTATGGTTATTGTTACTGAAGCTCTTGACTGTTGGGAAGGAGATGCTAGGCAAAAATTGGAAAAATGTCTTGTAGATTTTGAAAGCAGTGACTATGTAGATAAAAATCTTACAGAGTTTTGATTACGAGAATATGTGAAATATATGGAAAACCACCATCACGATGTAAATGATGATAACTTTTCTAAAAAATATTCCCAATTTTGTAATAGATTCTCCACTTTTTATGTATGATATTAACATTACATCATCACAGGAAATCATCTGTTCCCGGGCCTTCATTCAGACCATGGGTGTTTCTTCTTCAACCAATAAGAAGCTGATGTTACTCCAGTTCCGAGACATGGCTGAAAAGTGTGAAATTCCCCTAATGGTGTATAACCAGGCGTTCATATATTTTGATCAGTATTCTGCAATATTAGAAAACACTGTTCGAAATTCCTTGAGTAATCTTGTCATTTGTATAGGGGTTTTCTTTTGATTTTTCTGCGCACATTTCCTATGCATTTGTTTCCAGTTCAAAGCCCTCAGTAAACCAAAAAACCATCGAGGCATTGTATCTGCTAGGCTACCCTGTGTTGCAAAGTGCAATTTCAACAATAATAGGAGTGTGTGTCTTATCTGCAGCTAAAGCATACATCTTCAGGACATTTTTTAAGATTATGTTTCTTGTTATGGTATTTGGAGTTGCTCATGGCCTAATTTTTATTCCGGTATTCTTAACCTTTTTTTGAAAGTTTGACTAGCCACTAGCCAATCAAAGACCAATTATAGAATTCCTGATTGCCCCAATCCAATCTGATAAAAATGTGCTATTAAGAATAGTCAATAAACTAAAGACAAAGGGATGTTTCCTTGGTGTGGAGATCCCATTTTAAAATGTTATTTAAAATATCCTGAGAAAAATTAATTAGTCTTACATTAAAATATCTTTGCTAAATTAGGAAGTGTTGTCATCTTTATTATGGTCTATACAATCAAGCATAAGTATAACTTTCCAGTTATTTTTTCCTTTTATTTCATCATTAGTAGTTTATGCCTGGAATTCAGATATTTTATGTGTTATGCTATAAATGGAATATTATTTTCATTGTACTTCCCATATGCATTATTATGTAAAAGTGCAACTGGTTATTATTTATTCTCCTAGTCTGGGGATTTTCTATGCATGTCCTTAGTGGTGTATTTTGCTGAACTGAAGTTTTTAAGTTTTGGAATCCAATTTATCATTTTTTTAATGGTTAGTGTTTTCTGTGTCCTCTCTAAGAAATTTTTGCCTAATCCAAGATTACAAAAAATTCATCTATGTTTTATTCTCAAAGCTCGTAGTTTTATTTTTACATTTAGGTCTATGACTCATAGACCCATGTTTGTTGGGAAGTATGGATAGAGGTTCATTGTATTCCCATTATAGTTATCCAGTTGTCCCAGCAGCGTTAGTGAAAAGACTGTCCTTTCACCATAGGGATTAATTTGGCACCTCTGTCAGAGAATCAATCGACAATTTATGTGTGGCTCTATTTTTGTGCATTGATCTGTTTTTCTATCATGCCACACTGCATTGATTACTGAAGCTTTCTATTAATTATTGAAATTAGGTAAGGTATCCAACATTTTTCCTCTTTTCCAAATTGTTTTGGCTATTCTAGTTTCTTTGCATTTAGATACTAATTTTAGAATCATTTGTAAATTTATAAAAAAAAATCTGGGATTTTTGATTGGGATCATGATTGGGTTATGGTGAATCTACAGATCAATTTGGGGAAAATAGATATCTTAGCAGTATGGACTCTTCCAATCTGTGAGCATGGTTTATCTCTCCATTTTTTATATCTTCTTTAATTTCTCTCAGGCATGTCTTATAGATTTACATGGATTTACTTCTAAGTACATTAATTTATTATATCATTGTAAATTTTTTAAATCCCCTTTCCATTTTTTTTACTAGTACATAAAAATAAAATTGGTTTTGGCATACCTGCCTTATACTGTGTAATCTTTTTAGGTTCATTTATTAGTTCATGTAGAGTTTTTTAGTTTCTCTAATAGTTTTTATCTATGCAATTATGTAAAGGTCACATAAAGACAGTTCTGTTTCTCCCTACATAAACTTTATCTTGTACTTATCTTATTGCACTGGCTTAAAATGTCCAGTAAAATGTGGGAAAATGTACTGAAAGCAGACATCATTGCCTTGTTCTCAACTTTGTAAGGAACGTGGTCAATATCTCAGGCAGTATGATTATTACCTGGAAGTTTTTCGTAGCCATCTTCTGTCAGATTGTGGAAGCTCTTTTCTACATATAGTTTTCTGGGATGTTTTAACATGAATGGGTATTAAATTTTGTCAAATAATTTCTGTCCATTGACTGAGATTATCATGTCTGTTTTTCTATCTTAATCTGTGAATGTGACAATTTATATTGAGTGATTTTTTTAATATTATACCAACCTTGCATTCCTAGGATGACTCACATTTAGTCGTGGCATGTTATTATTTTCATATATTGCTGTCTTTGTTTTGTTAATATTTTGTCAATGATATATGTTCCTATGTTCATGAGGCATATTGGTCTACAATTCCCTTTTTTGTAATGCCTTTCTCAGGTCTTTATATCAGGGTTATGCTGCCCTCAGGAAACAAGCCAGTAAATATATATTCCTCCTCTTCTATTTTCTGAAATATATGATGTATGGTTGATATAATTCTTTCATTTCTTACTTAAATGTTCAGTAGAATTCACCAGTGAAGTCTTCTGGGCATGGAGCTTTTCTGGGAAGGATTTTTATTTCAGATTCACTTTCTTTAACAAATAGAAGGCCATTCAGATGTTCTTTTTCTTCTAGGGTCAATTTTGGTATGTTTGGTTTTATAAGGAATTTGCCCATTTTGCTAATTGGCTAATTGATTATTTTCTTACCATTTTAATGTCTAGTGATGTCCCCTGTGCAGTTCTTGATATTGGTAATTTGTATTATGTACCTTTTATTTCTTGATCAAGGGATTATCAATTTTATTAAATTTTTCCAAGAACCAGCTTTTGGCTTTATTGATTTCTTTTATTTCTCTATTTGCTACTTGATTGCCACACTCTTTATTCATTCTTTGAGTTTAAATTTCTCTTCATTTTCTAGCTTTTGAAGGTGGTAGGATAAGTCACTGATTTTAAGATTTATTCTTTTCTAAGAAAGCTTTTAATGTGATAAATTTCCTTCTAACTAGTCTTTTAACTATCCACAAATTTCTAGATGAGGGGTGTTCATTATCGTTCATTTTGAAATAAGCTCGTATTTTATTTGTGATTTCTTCTTTGACCATGAATCAAACAATACCTTTATTTTCTCTTCATTATTTAAGAATAGTTTAAGCGGTCCCCAACCTTTTTGGTACCAGGGACCAATTTCATGGGAGACAAATTTTCCATGGGCCAGGGAGGGTGGGGGATGGTTTTGGGATGATTCAAGCAAATTACATTTATTGTGCACTTTATTTCTATTATTATTACATTGTGATATATAATGATGTAATTATACAACTCACCATAATGCAGAATCAATGGGAGCCCTGAGCTTCTTTTCACTTGCCACTCACTGATAGGGTTTTGTTATGAGTCTGCAAGCAATTGATTTATGATGGTCTCTGTGCAGTCAAACCTCTCTGCTAATGATGACCTATATCTGCAGCCGCTCCCTAGTGCTAGCATCACCACCTCAGCTCCACCTCAGGTCATCAGGCATTAGATTCTCATAAGGAGCACGCAGCCTGGATCCCTCACGTGTGCAGTTCACAGTAGGGTTCGCGCTCCTATGAGCATCTAATGCCACTGTTGATCTGACAGAAGGTGGAGCTCGGGCAGTAATGGGAGCAATGGGGAGTGGCTGTAAATACAGATGAAGCTTCACTCGCTCACCCGCTGCTGACCTCCTGCTGTGTGGCCCGGTTTCTAACAGGCCACGGACCTGTACTGGTCTGTGGTCCGGGCATTGGGGACCCCTGGTTTAACTGGATATAGAATTCTAGGTTGAGAAGATGTTTTTCTTTCAGCCCGTAAAAAATGTCATTGCATTGTCTTCTTGATGCAATGCTTTGATTAGAATTCATCCTTCACTGTTATATTTTTTAAATTAATTTTTATTGGAGTATAGTTGCTTTACAATGTTGTGTTAGTTTCTACTGTACAGCAAAGTGAATCAGCTATATGTATACATGTATCCCCTCTTTTTTGGATTTCCTTCCCATTTAGGTCACCACAGAGCACTGAGTAGAGTTCCCTGAGCTATACAATAGGTTCTCATTAGTTATGTATTTTATACATAGTATCAGTGGTGTATATATGTCAATCCCAATCTCCAATTCATCCCACCCCATTCCCTGTTTGGTGTCCATATGTTTGTTCTCTATGTCCGTGTCTCTATTTCTGTTTTGCACATAAGATCATCGACACCATTTTTCTAGATTCCACATATGTCTGTTAACATACAGTATTTGTTTTTCTCTTTCTGACTTAACTTCACTTTGTATGACAATCTCTAGGTCCATCCATGTCTCTACAAATGACCCAATTTCATTCCTTTTTATGGCTGAGTAATATTCCATTGTATATATGTACCACAATTTCTTTTTCCATTCCTCTGTTGATAGACACTTAGGTTGCTTCCATGTCCTGGCTATTGTAAATAGTGCTGCAATGAACATTGCGGTACATGCGTCTTTTTGAATTACGGTTTTCTCTGGGTAAATGCCCAGCAGTGGGATTGCTGGGTCATATGGTAGTTCTATTTTTAGTTTTTTAAGGAACCTCCATACTGTTCTCCATAGTGGCTGTGTCAATTTACATTCCCACAAACAGTGCCTGAGGGTTCCCCTTTCTCCACACCCTCTCCAGTATTTTTGTACATTTTTTTGATTATGGCCATTCTGACCTGTGTGAGGTGATACCTCACCGTAGTTCTGATTTGCATTTCTCTAATGATTAGTGATGTTGAGCATCCTTTCATGTGTTTGTTGGCACTCTGTATTCTTTGGAGAAACGTCTATCTAGGTCTTTCATCCATTTTTGGATTGGGTTGTTTTTTTCTGATATTGAGCTTCATGAGCTGTTTGTATGTTTTGGAGATTAATCCTTTGTTAGTTGCTTCACTTGCAAATATTTTATCCCCTTCACTGTTATATTGATCTTCTTTATGGAATGTGCCTTTTTTCTTCTAGCTTCATTTAAGCTTTTTTTATTATTGGTTTTCAGCCATTTGACTATGATGAGATTGTATATGGTGTTTTTTCTATTCAATCTTCTTAGGTATCTTTAAGCACTGAGGACCTGTGGCTTGATAGTTTCTGTCATATTTGGAAATATTTTAGCATTTATTTCTGCAAATGTTTTCCTGGCACATTGTCTTTCCCCTCTCCTTCAGCGACTTTAATTACAAATATGTTCTCATGATTTTTAGTTGGTTCATAAAATTGTAATTGTCTCCAGTGTTGCATCTTATTATTAATAAATTGAAATGTATTGATACCTTTGATAAACTCTTCTCTGTAGCCCATATTTTGTTGGAAAAATACTCTTTCTACTTATGGTGAGATTCTTGGTAAGCTCAGGAAAATTCTGCTCAGTAAATGTACTTAATTATGCTTTTATGTATGGAAATATTTAAATATTTTAGTCCACATATTTTCATCATACTGTCCATTTTTATTTCATTGAGACTGTCATTCTTAGACAAATATTTTTTAACACAAAACTCATCAACTATGTTGTCTCTATTTCTAATTATCTTGAATATTTTGCCAAACAAAATAGAGATATCACAAAATAATAGAGCTTTTCAATTTCATTCTATTCATTCCAGAATGTAAATTTATCCCCCAAATGGAAGCTCAGCCAAAAATTTTTCTCACAAGTTATGAAATTACAAAGCATAATTATAAAATTTCAATCAGGTACACTGTTTGAACTCCCTTATTTGATTTGGTCATTTCCTTCCTCACTTTTGTAGTGACAGATTCAATGACTTCCTATTTATACACCATGTTTTCGAGAATTCCAATTTGCTAAAGGCTTCAAAACTTTAAGTTCCACTCACTGAACACTTTGATTAAAGATTCACAAGTGATTTTGAGCAAATTGCAACAAAAAATAATAGAAGACTAGTTCACAAACTAGTTGAATAACTTTGTAGGGCACTAGATTGCTTTTCAAAGTAGTTCCTCAAAGAATCAAACATTTGTAAAATCTGTGTAATATTGGGCAGCTAAGAGGGACAAGTGTGTACTGTAATGCTTGAATATTTTTCATTCAACCTCAACTTAAATGGCAAATAATTGTTGTTCACTTACTTTAGGTATTTTATTAGCTCATCACCTCCTTCTTCATGTATCCCTCTGGAGGAATCTTTGGTTACCCATTCATATTTACAAATGAAGCCTATTTTGCTCAGGTCATTGATAAATCCATATGCAATTGTTAATTCTGTGTCTAGTAGCTAAAACTGGTTTCTACTGCTGTTCTGGTATACCACCTATTTTAAGTTTGTCCTGGACGTCTGTTTTAAATGAAGTATTATTATTAAGAGATGAATTGAAATAAGCCTGGATTGGTTTGATATACCTCTGCTTTTTACTTTCAGATTCTTCCATGGTCTAGTCTAGTGATGTGGATGACACAAGTGCCCTGAATAGAATTTTCACTTTAACATGTAGTTAACTGTGAAAGTCACCCACTGATAAACTGCCTCCCTTCCAGATCCTTTACAAATACTATGTAACTAACATTTCCCTTTCATTGGCAGTGAGCAGAGTGTTCAATGAATAAAATGAAGTGTGCTCAGACTCAAGTGCTTAGGAACAGCTATCTCCTCATTGGATTCTTTATTGGTGAAGCCATACTGGCCACTTTAATAAATAAGCCCCAACATTTCAGTGGCTACATTTCCCTGTCTCCTTTCAGGAAAATTCCCTTAGGTTTATACTTCTTATCCTGACCCTTACATTGATCCCTTTCCTTCTTGAAAAACCTGTAAACCAGCCCTGTTTGCTAGGACTGAGTGCTTTCCCTTGATTACAATCCATATCCGTGGGTGAGATCCTCTATTCCACCAACCGATTTTCAATCCTCAGTCGGTTGACTCGAACCATGCAGAACCGAGGATGTGGAGGGTCGACTGTACTGGCTAGTTCATATAAAAGACTTGAACATCCACGGAGTTTGGTATCTGCAGGGGGTACTGGAACCAATCTCCCTCGGATACCAAAGGACTATTGTAATTTCCCTTGATTTGGGGCTCAGATATTTGTTTTCTAACATAGTCCTCTCATCTTGATGTGGAAGGTCTAGCTAGCATAGGCAGAAATATGAAGTCAGTGAGTTACTGAATTATCAGACCGTTCATTGTTTAGCGAAAGCTTGCCCATTTTCACCTCCTTGACTCGGATAAACTCATCTAGGTTGCCCTCTCCCAATCACCCCATCATGTACTTCATGAGGGGGTCAATCGCTTTTGTCTTCCTTGGTTCCTTTTAGTGTTTCTCCTCTTCTCTGTGCTTCTTTCCTTTTTTAAAAATGCATTTTCTTTTCTAATTAATTAATTTATTTTTGGCTGTGTTGGGTCTTTGTCGCTGTGCACGGGCATTCTCTAGTTTCGACGAGTGGGGGCTACTCTTCGTTGCGGTGCGTGGCTTCTCACTGCAGTGGCTTCTCTTGCTGCGGAGCATGGGCTCTAGGTGCAGGGGCTTCAGTAGCTGTGGCACGTGGGTTCAGTAGTTGTGCCTCGTGGGCTGTAGAGCGCAGGCTCAGTAGTTGTGGTGCATGGGCTTAGTTGCTCCGCGGCATGTGGGATCTTCCCGGACCAGGGCTCGAACCCGTGTCCCCTGCATTAGCAGGCAGATTCTTAACCACTGCTCCACCAGGGAAGTCCTGTGCTTCTTTTTTGAGGAGACTTAACTCTAGAAGTTCTTGATCCCCTAGGGCTCAGGAAATACATTGGCAGTGGGCAGAGTGCTCGCTGAATAAAATGAAGTGTGCTCAGACACAAGTGCTTAGGGACAGCTATCTCATCCCTGGATTCTTTAGTGGTGAAGCCATACTGGCCACTTTAATAAGTAAGTCCCAACATTTTAGTGGTTTACCACAATGAAAGTGTATTTCTCACTCATGTAACAGTCACTGTAGATGTTCCTGGTGAGTGAGTACCTATCCTGACCATGGTGATTCAGGGACCCAGGTTCCTGCCAACTTATGGTGTCACAGTCCAAATGGCCTCTTTTGTTGCCTGTGTCTAGGTGGCAGATGGGACAGAGAACTTCTTAAAGGTCTTGGCCTATAGGTGAAACACATCACTTCCATGCATATTTTGACCATATTCTACTGGTTACATGGCCACATGTATAAATCAAAGGAATTAGAAAATGTAGTCCTTGATTGGGCAGCCATGTTTCAGTTAAATTCTGTATTATGGGAAGGTAGCACAATTTTTGATTGAAGAAAGCACTCGATGTCATTGTTTCTTAACCTGTTTACATTTCACTAAAATAAATTTCCAGATGGCTCAATATTTAAATATAAAAAAAGGGACTTTCCTGATGGCACAGTGGTTAAGAGTCTGCCTGCCAATGCAGGGGACACAGAATCTAATGCCACTGACCTGACAGGAGGTGGAGCTCAGGCGGTGACGCAAGTGATGGGGAGCGGCTGTAAATACAGATGGAGCTTCGCTCACTTGCCATCCGCTCACCTCGTGCTGTGCGGTACTGGTCCATGGCCCTGGGTTGAGGACCCCAAGTGTATCACATTGATTGATTTATGTATATTAAAGAATCCTTGCATCCCTGGGAGAAGTCCTACTTGATCACCGTGTATGATCATTTTAATGTGTTGCTGGATTCTGTTTGCTAGTATTTTGTTGAGGATTTTTCTGTCTATGTTCATCAGTGATATTGGATTGTAATTTTTTTTTGCGGTATGCGGGCCTCTCACTGTTGTGGCCCTTCCCGCTGTGGAGCACAGGCTCCAGATGCGCAGGCTCAGTGGCCATGGCTCACGGGCCCAGCCGCTCCACGGCATGTGGGATCCTCCCGGACTGGGGCACGAACCCGTGTCCCCTGCATCGGCAGGCAGACTCTCAACCACTGCGCCACCAGGGAAGCCCTGTAATTTTCTTTTTTTGTGATATCTTTGTCTGGTTTCGGTTGCAGGGTGATGGTGGCCTTGTAGAATGAGTTTGGGAGTGTTCCGTCCTCTGCCATTTTTTGGAAGAGTTTCAGAAAGATAGGTGTTAGCTGTCCTCCAAATGTTTGCTAGAATTTGACTGTGAAGCCATCTGGTCCTAGACTTTTGTTTGCTGGAAGATTTTTAATTAGTTTCGATTTCATTGCTTGTGATTCATATGTTTATATTTTCTGTTTCTTCCTGGTTCAGTCTTGGAAGGTTGTACCTTTCTAAGAGTTTGTCCACTTTTTTCCAGGTTGTCCATTTTATTGCCATATAGTTGCTTGTAGTAGTCTCTTATGATGCTTTGTATTTCTTCAGTGTCTGTTGTAAATTCTTCTTTATCATTTCTAATTTTTCTTCTTTTTTTTTTTTTTTTTTTGTGGTACACGGGCCTCTCACCGCTGTGGCCTCTCCCACTGTGGAGCACAGGCTCCGGACGCGCAGGCCCAGTGGCCATGGCTCGCAGGCCCAGCCACTCCGCGGCACGTGGGATCCTCCTGGACTGGGGCATGAACCTGCGTCCTCTGCATTGGCAGGCGGACTCTCAACCACTGTGCCACCAGGGAAGCCCTTCATTTCTAATTTTATTGATTTGAATCCTCTCCCTTTTTTTCTTGATGAGTCTGGCTAAAGGTTTATCAATTTTGTTTATCTTCTCAAAGAACCAATGTTTAGTTTTATTGATCTTTGCTATTGTTTTCTTCATTTCTATTTCATTTAGTTCTGCTCTGATCTTTATGATTTCTTTCCTTCTACTAACTTTAGGGACTTTTTGTTCTTCTTTGTCTAGTTGCTTTAGGTGTACACTTAGATTCTTTGAGATTTTTCTTGTTTCTTGAGGTGAGACTGAATTGCTATAAACTTCCCTCTTAGAACTGCTTTTGCTGCATTCCATAAGTTTTGGGTCACCGTGGTTTCATTGTCATCTATTTCTATGTATTTTTAAAATTTCCCTTTGATTTCTGCAGTGATCTCTTGGTTATTAGCAGCGTAATGTTTAGCCTACATGTGTTTGTGTTTTTTACAGTGTTTTGTTTTTTTCCTGTAGTTGATTTCTAATCTCACAGCGTTGTGGTTAGGGTTAGGGTTAGGGTTAGGGTTAGGGATAGGATAGGAACCCCTTATCATATATATATATATATATATATATATATATATATATATATATACACTTTTTTTTCCATTTTTTAAAATTTATTTTTTAATGCCTGACATTGGAAGTTCTACATCTTGAGTTTTGGGTGGTTGTTTTATTTTTTTTATTGGACTACAGTTTATCATCATCATTTAACATATTTCAAACACACACAACACACAGTGTTGCATTGTATAGATGTACTGGAACTTGGTGTATAGTGGGTAGCTATCGACACACACACTTCTTCCCCCCTGTTATTGTGGTAAGTCACACTGAAATCCACGTCATCGTGACCGCAAGTGCATTTTCCACAGTGTCCCCCACACACCAATTTGTTGTCTTTGGACTTTGTCACGGTCTATGCAGAGACAGATTTTTATTTCCACTTGTATCGGTTTGAGCGTATCAGCCTTTCTTTTCCAGCTTCTGGGCTTTCCCTGTACATTTGAAAGACTTCCTCCGTTGGAAAGTATGGAATGAAAACCGATGCATGCATTGTTGTTCTTTGAGCACTTGCTTGGTTTCGGTTTGCCAGTCCACGGCTTCCCTCCTTCGCAGGAGCCAGGATCTCGCTCTTGCACTCTGGGCAGCCCTTGCTGGCCACCAGGCCCCGCCAGCGTCTCCGTGGAATTTTAACCACCTGGAGATCGCGTGGCTAGTGTGTCTCCAAGGCGGCAGACGCCCGCCAATATCTTCCCAGCCTCCTCTCCCCGCCCCCGCTCCCCCTGTCTGCTGTCGGGGTCGGTCGTGCTGTGCTGTGCCATGCGAAACCGGGAGCTAAGTGCCACGAGGATGCCTCAGGGCCGGGGTGGACGCCCTCCACCCGCCCTGGGACAAGCTCTGGCTTTGGGGCGGCCAGCGCTGCGTCCTCGCTCCCGGGCGCTCGGGGTCTGTCCCGCTTACTTTCGCGCCGGTTGTCTGCCGCCCTGTGGCGGCCTCTTTTATATCGCCTCTTCCGTCTGGAGCTCTGGCGCCCTTGGCGATGGATGGGACGCGGCCTCTGAGCGTGAAGCGGAGTCCCGGGCGCCCGGCGAAGCTGGCGGGAGCTCTCCGGGTCACGCAGGGGCATGAGCGCGTCATTCGCTCGCCGCGTTCTGGGCGCGGAGGCTCACTGGGGGTGGTTGCGCCACGCTTCCGCCCGGACGTGCAGCCGCCTGGCCTGGCATACCGGTACCCACCAGCGCCCCTTGGGCTGCAGGAGCCACCCTGCGATGGCCCGGTGCTGCGGGGAGGAAAGGGAGGGCGTCGTGCACCCACGCAGATGCCCGTGGCGCGGGTGTTCTTTGCCGACCTTATTAATTTCCCCACTCCCTCTACACTTCCTGCTCCTGAGGAGAAGGCCGACCGGTACGTGCTGAGGCCCGTGGAGTGTGGAATGGACGCAGTGGTGGGCACGCTTGAGTCCCGGTGGTTGGATTCTTTCTGATAGAGTTTTCGGAGTCGCACGCAGGAGGTGGGGACCGCCCCGGGCCATGAGAGGTAACTTGGGTAGGGTGGCATGGGTCTGGGTGTTGTCCCTCTTGGGGCCCAGTTGTCGGAGGTGCGTCTGCAGAATTTTCCCCAAGTCGCCATCGAGAGACATTGACGGACCGGTACCTGCCAACTTGGGCGAACTGGAGAGGGCGTGCCCCGCCCACTCTGCCCCTCATTCCTGGCACTCCTCCTCCCCCCGCCCCCCTTTGCTGCCACGCTAACCCGAGATGGCGGTGAGAGCTCTGGGGCTGGCAGTGATGGGGTAGTGCTGGGGACCGGTGGCTGGACTGAGCTACTGGGGGACCCCTGCAATTTGTGAATAGCCAGCCCCCATTGCTGGGTGTGGTAAGTTTTTCACCTAATGTTGGTGGGTTTTTTTGCTGCTAGAGAAGTGTGGTTTTCTTCAGTGCGTGTTGCCAGGGACATTGGGCTTCTGGACGTGCATAGTGCTGTGGGTTTGACCACAACTTTGCACCTGGCTCTCCCCTTGCTTCTTGAGCTGCCTGCCTGGGCGTGTGCATCGGCTCTTAGGTGTGTGTCCAGCTGACCCAATCCTACATCATACTCCATCTCTGACCCCTGGCAACCCGAGGGCAGTGAGGCCATGCAGTGTGGGTCCTCTAGTCTCTTGTGGCTGTGATAACCTCATCTCACAGGTGTCATGTCATGCGTGAGATGTAATATTCCCAGAATTGTTGGGCACTGTCACCTGAGAAGAGGTGGCTGGTGAGGCTGAAGCAGGGCCTGCTGGTGACGGTCTCCCTGGGTCTCCCCTTTGGGGATTCCATGCACATAGATGGGTGGTTATGTCATGCTCTCCAGGGCTGGGGCTAAGTTGAACAAGATGAGGGCTGGAAGTTCAAAGCAAATGGGGCCACTTTTGTCCTGCCCTTGGGGCCCTTGCCTCTTCCCCCCTGCCTATTGGTGGTGTGTGGAACTCAGGAGTGGTGACTCTATCCCGACCTTAGTCTCTTGTCCTTTGCTTCAGGGCATCAGTGTGGCTGTGGTCCTCTGATGCAACAGATGCTTTTTTCACCTTAGGAGGCATGCAGCAGAGTGGTGGGATGGCTCTCCCCAGGGCACGGAGGGCCACTTGCAAGACCCATCCCACCGCTCTGCTGCATGCCTCCTTGGTGTGTGAGCATATGTCACCTACTCTCTGTGGTGCCTCTGGAGTTGTACAGGTTGTCCCTCAGGTGCTGAAAATCAAGCAGTGCTGTTTCCTATTCCCAGCAAACCACTTGTGTCACCACTGTGGTGGTATGTCCTTGTGTGTAGATTTCTTGGGTGCCTTGATGGTAAGGTGGCACACCTGTCCCACTTTTGGGGCAAGTACCTCATTGTGGTCATGCTTACTGTGCTGGAGGGACTGAGGTTGCCAGGTGAATGCCATGAATACATTTTTGCCAGGACTTGTGTGCAATAGTGGGAGGCTGGGCAGCACAGAGAGGGGCTCAGTCAGATTTCAGGGTTAGGAGAGTTTCAGAAACTTGGTAGGACATGGGTGAGGATATTAGCTCAGGATAATGTCAGGACTTTAGATATTGACGGCCGCAGGGCCTTAGAGACAATGTCAGGGCCTGACTTAGGACGAGCATCAGAGCGTTTGTTAGGTACAGTGTCAGGGACTGAGTTAGGTGTATTGTCAGGGCCTGAGTTAGGACAAGCCTCCAGGCCTCAGTTAGGGACAGGGTCACGGCCTCGGGACTAATTTCAGGGCCTTAGTTAGGGACAGCATCAGGGCTTACTTTGCAACAGTTTCAGGACCTTAGTAAGACATGGATGCGGATATTAGCTCAGGATAATGTCAGGACTTTAGATATTGACGACAACAGGGCCTTAGTTAGACACAGTGTCATGCCTGCGTTAGGACTAGCATCTGGGCCTCTGTTAGGAATGTCAGGGCCTGAGTTAGGAATAGTGTTAGGGCATTAGTTAGGGACACTTCTGGGCCGGATTTAGGAAGAGCATCTAGGCCTTAGTTAGGGACAGTGTCATGGCCTTGGGAATAAATTCAGGGCCTGAGTTAGGCACAGCATAAGGGCTTCAGTTAGCATAGAGGCAGGACAGTTGCTAGGGACAGGGTTAGGGGAAAGTTGAGGGATCGTGTCAGGAAATGACCTAGGGGTAGTGTCAAGACCTTAGTAACTGATAGTATCACGGCCTTATTTTGAACCAGTATCAAGGATTCAGGTAGGGACAGCATCAGTGCCTGATTGAGGGAGAGCTACAGGGCCTGAGTGAGGCCTGAGTGAGGCCTGAGTGAGACACTGTCACTGCATGATGCAGGAGTCGCATCAGGGCCTTTGTTGGATCAGCAATAGGGTCTTAGTTAAAGACATGATCAGGGCCTAGAGGTAGTCAGAGCGTCAAGACCTCAGTTAGGCATAGCTCCAAGGCCTGAGTTAGGCACAGCCTCAGGTCTTCACTTAGGGACAGCAACAGGGCTTTCTTAGGGACAGTGTCAGGACCTTGATTAGAAATGGGTCAGGATATTAGCTCAGGATAGTGTCCGGATTTTAGATATTGCTGGTAGTAGGGCCTATATTAGGGACAGATTCCGGGCCTTCGTTAGAGACAGTGTCAGGGTCTTAGTTAGGACTAATCTGGGCCTTAGGGACAGTTTTGGGCCAGATTTAGGACGAGCATCTAGGCCTTAGTTAGGGACAGTGTCATGGACTTGGGACTAAATTCAGGGTCTGTGTTAGGCACAGTGTAAGAGCTTCAGTTAGCATAAAGAGGCAGGACATTTGCTAGGGACAGGGTTAGGGTAAAGTTTAGGGATCGTGTCAGGAAATGAGCTAGGGATAGTGTCAAGACCTTAGTCACTGAGAATATCAGGGCCTTAATTAGAACCAGTATCAAGGATTCAGGTAGGGAGAGCATCAGTGCCTGACTGAGGGAGAGCAACAGGGCCTGAGTGAGGCCTAGCGTCAGGCTCTTAGCTGGGGACACTGTCATGGCATGATGTAGGAGCTGCATCAGGGCCTTTGTTGGAACAGCAATAGAGTCTTAGTTAAAGACATGATCAGGTCCTCTTTTAGGGGCAGCCTCAAGGCCTCACTTAGGGACAGCATCAGGGCTTACTTTGGGACAGTTTCAGGACCTTAGTAAGACATGGGTGAGGGTATTAGCTCAGGATAATGTAAGGACATTAGATATTGACGGCAGCAGGGCCTTGGAGACAATAGATATTGACGGCAGCACGCCCTTAGAGACAGTGTCAGGGCCTGACTTAGGATGAGCATCAGAGCATTTGTTAGGTACAGTGTCAGGGACTGAGTTAGGTGTTGTGTCAGGGCCTGAATTAGGAAGAGCCTCCAGGCCTGAGTTAGGGACAGGGTCACGGCCTCGGGACTAATTTCAGGGCCTTAGTTAGGGACAGCATCAGGGATTTAGTTAGCATAAGAGGTTCGACATTAGTTAAAGACATGGTTAGGTTAAGGTCTAGGGATAGTGTCAAGACATGACCTAGGGATAGTGCCAAGACCTTAGTTACTTGGAGCATCAGGGCCTAATTTAGGACCAGTGTTAGGGCTTCAGGTAGGGACAGTGTCAGAGCCGGACTTAGGGAGAGCAACAGGGCTTTAGTGAGCCCTAGCTTCAGGGCCTTAGCTAGGGACAGTGTCAGGGCATGACTTAGGAGTAGCATAAAGGCCTCGGCAGGATCAGCCTCAGGGGCTTTGTTAAAGCCATTTTCAGGACATTTGCTAGGGATAGGGTTAAGGTAAAGTTTAGGGGTCGTGTCAGGAAATGACTTAGGGGTAGTGTCAAGACCTTAGTAACTGACAGTATCAGGCCCTTATTTAGGACCAGTGTCAGGGCTTCAGGTAGAGACAGCATCAGAGCCTGACTGACGGAGAGCAACAGGGCCTGAGTGAGGCCTAGCTTCAGGCCCTTAGCTGGGGACACTGTCAGGGCATGATGTAGGAGCCGCATCAGGGCCTTTGTTGGAGCAGCAATAGGGTCTTAGTTAAAGACATGATCAGGGCCTGAGGTAGTCACAGCGTCAAGGCCTCAGTTAGGCATAGCTTCAGGGCCTGAATTAGGCACAGCCTCACGCCTTCACTTAGGGACAGCGTCAAGGCTTTCTTAGGGACAGTGTCAGGACCTTGGTTAGAAATGGGTCAGGATATTAGCTCAGGATAGTGTCCGGATTTTAGTTATTGCCGGCAGCAGGGCCTATATTAGGGACAGATTGCGGGCCTTAGTTAGAGCCAGTGTCAGGGCCTTAGTCAGGACTAGTCAGGGCCTTAGTTAGGGAGAGCATTAGGGCATCAGTGAGGATAAGAGGCAGGAAATTAACTCGGGACAAAGTCAGCTTCCAGGCCAGGGATAGTGTCAGGAAATGAGCTAGGGATAGTGTGAAGACCTTAGTTATTGAGACCATCAGGGCTTTAATCAGGACCAACGTCAGGGCTTTAATCAGGACCAGTGTCAGGGCTTGATACCGGGACAGCGTCAGAGCCTAACAGAGGTTCGGCAACAGGGCCTAAGTGAGGGCTATCTTTAGGGTCTGAGTGAGGGACAGTGTCAGGGCCTGAGGTAGGAGTAGTATGATGGCCTCTGTAGGATCAGCATCAGTGTCTTGGTTAAAGACATGTTCAGGGCCTCTTTTAGGGACAGGTTCACGGCCTCACTTTGGGACAGCGTCAGGGCTTACTTTGGGACAGTTTCAGGACCTTAGTAAGACATGGGTGAGGATATTAGCTCAGGATAATGTCAGGACTTTAGATATTGACGGCAGCAGGTCCTTGGAGACAATAGATATTGACGGTGGCAGGGTCTTAGAGACAGTGTCAGGGCCTGACTTAGAACGAGCATCAGAGCATTTGTTAGGTACAGTGTCAGGGACTGAGTTAGGTGTTGTGTCAGGGCCTGAGTTAGGACGAGCCTCCAGGCCTGAGTTATGGACAGGGTCATGGCCTCGGGACTAATTTCAGGGTCTTAGTTAGGGACAGCATCAGGGATTTAGTTAGCATAAGAGGCTCGACATTAGTTAAAAGACATGGTTAGGTTAAGGTCTAGGGATAGTGTCAAGACATGACCTAGGGATAGTGCCAAGACCTTAGTTACTTAGAGCATCAGGGCCTAATTTAGGACCAGTGTTAGGGCTTCAGATAGGAACACCGTCAGAGCCGGACTTAGGGAGAGCGACAGGGCTTGAGTGAGGCCTAGCGTCAGGGCCTCAACTAGGGACAGTGTCAGGGCATGACTTAGGAATAACATAAGGGGCTCAGTAGGATCAGCCTCAGGGGCTTTGCAAAAGCCATTTTCGGGGGGTTTTTAGGACATTTGCTAGGGATAGGGTTAAGGTAAATTTAGGGGTCGTGTCAGGAAATGACCTAGGGATAGTGCCAAGACCTTAGTTACTTAGAGCATCAGGGCCTAATTAAGACCAGTGTTAGGGCTTCAGATAGGGACACCGTCAGAGCCGGACTTAGGGAGAGTGACAGGGCTTGAGTGAGGCCTAGCCTCAGGGCCTTAACTAGGGACAGTGTCAGGGCATGATGTAGGAGCCGCATCTGGGCCTTTGTTGGATCAGCAATAGGGTCTTAGTTAAAGACGTGATCAGGGCCTGAGGTAGTGACATCGTCAAGCCCTCAGTTAGGCATAGCTTCAGGGCCTGAGTTAGGGACAGCCTCAGGTCTTCACTTAGGGAAAGCAACAGGGCTTTCTTAGGGACAGTGTCAGGACCTTGGTTAGAAATGGGTCAGGATATTAGCTCAGGATAGTGTCCGGATTTTAGTTATTGCCGGAAGCAGGCCCTATATTAGGGACAGATTGTGGGCCTTAGTTAGAGCCAGTGTCAGGGCCTTAGTTAGGACTAGTCAGGGCCTTAGTTAGGGAGAGCATTAGGGCATCAGTGAGCATAAGAGGCAGGAAATTAACTCGGGACAGAGTCAGCTTCCAGGCCACGGGTAGTGTCAGGAAATGAGCTAGGGATAGTATGAAGACCTTAGTTATTGAGATCATCAGGGCTTTTATCAGTACCAACGTCAGGGCTTTAATCAGGACCAGTGTCAGGGCTTGATATCGGGAGATCGTCAGAGCCTAACAGAGGTTTGGCAACAGGGCCTAAGTCAGGCCTATCTTTAGGGCCTGAGTGAGTGACAGTTTCAGGGCATGACTTAGGAGTAGTATGAGGGCCTCTGTAGGATCAGCATCAGGGTCTTGGTTAAAGACATGCTCAGGGCCTCTTTTAGGGACAGCCTCACGGCCTCACTTAGGGACAGCGTCAGGGCTTACTTTGGGACAGTTTAAGGACCTTGGTAAGACATGGGTCAGGATATTAGCTCAGGATAATGTCAGGACTTTAGATATTGACGGCAGCAGGGCCTTAGACACAGTGTCAGGCCTGCGTTAGGACTAGCATCAGAGCCTCTGTTAGGTACCGTGTCAGGGGCTGAGTTAGGAATAGTGTTAGGGTATTAGTGAGGGACAGTTCTGGGCCGGATTTAAGATGAGCATCTAGGCCTTAGTTAGGGACAGTGTCATGGACGTGGGCCTAAATTCAGGGTCTTTGTTAGGCACAGTGTAAGAGCTTCAGTTAGCATAAGAGGCAGGACATTTGCTAGGGACAGGGTTAGGGTAAAGTTTAGGGATCGTGTCACGATATGACCTAGGGATAGTGTCAAGACCTTTGTCACTGAGAGTATCAGGGCCTTATTTAGAACCAGTATCAAGGCTTCAGGTAGGGAGAGCATCAGTGCCTGACTTAGGGAGAGCAACAGGGCCCGAGTGAGGCCTAACATCAGGCCCTTAGCTGGGGACACTGTCAGGGCATGATGTAGGAGCCGCATCAGGGCCTTTGTTGGATCAGCAATAGGGCCTTAGTTAAAGACATGATCAGGGCCTGAGGTAGTCACAGTGTCAAGGCCTCAGGTAGGCATAGCTTCAGGGCCTGAGTTAGGGACAGCCTCAGGTCTTCACTTAGGGAAAGCAACAGGGCTTTCTTAGGGACAGTGTCAGGACCTTGGTTAGAAATGGGTCAGGATATTAGCTCAGGATAGTGTCCGGATTTTAGTTATTGCCGGAAGCAGGCCCTATATTAGGGACAGATTGCGGGCCTTAGTTAGAGCCAGTGTCAGGGCCTTAGTTAGGACTAGTCAGGGCCTTAGTTAGGGAGAGCATTAGGGCATCAGTGAGGATAAGAGGCAGGAAATTAACTCGGGACAAAGTCAGCTTCCAGGCCAGGGATAGTGTCAGGAAATGAGCTAGGGATAGTGTGAAGACGTTAGTTATTGGGAGCATCAGGGTCTTAGTTAGGACCAGCGTCAGGGCTTTAATCAGGACCAGTGTCAGGGCTTGATACCGGGACATCGTCAGAGCCTAACTGAGGTACGGCAACATGCCTAAGTGAGGCCTATCTTTAGGGCCTGAGTGAGGGACAGTTTCAGGGCATAACTTAGGAGTAGTATGAGGGCCTCTGTAGGATCAGCATCAGGGTCTTGGTTAAAGACATGCTCAGGGGGTCTTTTAGGGAGAGGCTCAGGGCCTCACTTAGGGACAGTGTCAGGGCTTACTTTGGGACAGTTCCAGGACCTTAGTAAGAAATGAGTGAGTATATTAGCTCAGGATAATGTCAGGGCTTTAGATATTGACGGCACGGCCTTGGAGACAATAGATATTGATGGCAGCAGGGCCTTAGAGACAGTGTCAGGGCCTGACTTAGGATGAGCATCAGAGCCTTTGTTAGGTACAGTGTCAGGGACTGAGTTAGGTGTTGTTTCAGGGCCTGAGTTAGGACGAGCCTCCAGGCCTGAGTTAGGGACAGGGTCACGGCCTCGGGACTAATTTCAGGGCCTTAGTTAGGGACAGCATCAGGGATTTAGTTAGTATAAGAGGCTCGACATTAGTTAAAGACATGGTTAGGTTAAGGTCTAGGGATAGTGTCAAGACATGACCTAGGGATAGTGCCAAGACCTTAGTTACTTAGAGCATCAGGGCCTAATTTAGGATCAGTGTTAGGGCTTCAGATAGGGACACCATCAGTGCCGGACTTAGGGAGAGCCACAGGGCTGGAGTGAGGCCTAGCGTCAGGGCCTCAACTAGGGACAGTGTCAGGGCATGACTTAGGAGTAGCATAAGGGCCTCGGTAGGATCAGGCTCAGGGGCTTTGCTAAAGGCATTTTCAGGGCCTTTGTTAGGGACAGCCTCATGGCCTCACTTAGGGACAGCATCAGGGTTTACTTAGGGACAGTTTCAGGACCTTGGTAAGAGATGGGTGAGGAAATGAGCTGAGGGTAGTGTCAGGACATTAGATATTGACGGCAGCAGGGCCTTAGTTAGGGACACTGTCAAGGCCTTAGTTAGGACTAGCATCTGGGCCTGTGTTAGGTACAGTGTTAGGGCCCGAGTTAGGAATAGTGTCAGGGCCTTGGTTAGGGTCAGTGTCAGGGCCAGATTTAGGACGAGCATCAAGGCCTTAGTTAGGGACAGTTTCACGGCCTTGTGACTAAATTAAGGGCCTGAGGTATTCACAGCATAAGGGCTTCAGTTAGCATAAGAGGCAGGACAGTTGCTAGCGATAGGGTTAGAGTAAAATTTAGGGATCATGTCAGGAAATGACCTAGGGATAGTGTCAAGACATTAGTCACTGAGAGTATCAGGGCCTTAATTAGAACCAGTATTAAGGCTTCAGGTAGGGAGAGCATTAGTGCCTGACTGAGGGAGAGCCTCAGGGCCTGAGTGAGGCCTAGCGTCAGGCCCGTAGCTGGGGACACTGTCATGGCATGATGTAGGAGCCGCATCAGGGCCTTTGTTGGATCAGCAATAGGGTCTTAGTTAAAGACATGATCATGGCCTGAGGTAGTCACAGCGTCAAGGCCTCAGTTAGGCATAGCTTCAGGGCCTGAGTTAGCGACAGCCTCAGGTCTTCACTTAGGGAGAGCGACAGGGCTTTCTTAGGGACAGTGTCAAGACCTTGGTTAATAGTATGTCAGGATATTAACTCAGGATAATGTCCAGATTTTAATTATTACCGGCAGCAGGGCCTATATTAGGGACAGATTCCGGCCCTTAGTTAGGGATAGTGTCAGGGCCTTAGTTAGGACTATTCTGGGCCTTAGGTAGGAAAAGCATTAGGGCTTCAGTGTGGATAAGAGCCAGTACATTAGCTTGAGACAGATTCAGCTTCCAGGCCAGGGATAGTGGCAGGAAATGAGCTAGAGATAGCGTGAAGATATTAGTTATTGAGAGCATCAGGGCCTTATTGAGGACCAGTGTCAGGGCCCTAATCAGGACCAGTGTCAGCGCTTGATGTAGGGATAGCGTCAGAGCCTAGCTAAAGAACGGCCACAGGCCCTAAGTGAGGCCTATCTCTGGGGCCTGAATTAGGGACAGTGTCAGGGCATGACTTAGCAGTAGTATAAGGGCCCCTGTAGGATCACCATTAGGGTCTTGGTTAAACACATTTTCACGGCCTCTGTTAGGGACAGCCTCAGGGCCTCACTTAGGGACAGCGTCAGGGCTTACTTTGGGACAGTTTCAGGACCGTGGTAAGACATGGGTCAGGATATTAGCTCAGGATAATGTCAGGACTATAGCTATTGACGGCAGCATGGCCTTAGAGACAGTGTCAGGGCCTGACTCAGGACGAGCATCAGAGCCTTTGTTAGGTACTGTGTCAGGGACTGAGTTAGGAGTAGTGTCAGTGCCTTGGTTAGGGAGAGTGTCAGGGCCTGACTTAGGTGTAGTATCAGGGTCTGAGTTAGGCTAGAGACTCCAGGACCTTCCCTGAGTTCCCAAAGGCAGGTTTGAACAGTTGCTAATCAGGGAAGGGAGGGGATTCAGAGACAAGGGAGGAACCCTCAAGAAACAATAGTGCAGCCTTGGGGCAGGATCCTGGTTTTGGCTCAAGGAATACAGGTAAGAGTAGCTTTGGGCTCTTTACCAACCTAAACCCCCCACAAAATAGAAGATTTTAGTCTTCTTCATTTCAGAGAAGCTCATCAAGAGACCATCTGAGGGCAGATTAAAGTGAGTTAAGGCCCTGTACACACACTAATTCTTAGGAGCAACTGTGTCCTTATACCATTGCTATAAAACTCCTCACCAGATCCTCCTGCATTGGGACGCACGGTTTTTGAGGGCACGAGTTTTCTGTGTCCCTCTTTGGCTGCCAAAGCAGTAAAGCTATTCTTTTCTACTTCCTCCAGACCTCTCTCTGTGAGATTCGATTTGGCACTGGTGCACAGAGGTCGAGTTTTCGACATCAAATTTAGTACCCAATGTGGGGCTGACTTGGGGATGGCCCCTATGCGTCCCCTGACTTGATCAGACACTGAGATTTTCTCCACACCAGCCTCTTTCGAGAGAGTGTAGGGTTGGAGAATTCCTTTGGAGGCCAGACCACCTGGGCCCCTTGCCTGGAAAGGCTGAGCCCCAGTCATCCCAGCAGTTAGAACTCTGGAGCAGGAATAGATGGTGGAAGAGGGACCACCCTAGCAGCTGCCCAGGCCGTCTTTGCCTTGAGGACGTCCCTCTCTTCCTCCTGCCTGGGCTGCCCCGAAAGTCCTACTCCAAGGGATTATTTTGGGGAACCAGAAAAATAGCATTTGGGATGTTACAGCACCTCAGCCAGCGTGTGGTAACTCCCCTGGCATGCAGTCTGAGGTCCTTTTAGCCCTGTACATTTGGGGAAACCTTGGTTCCCATTTGGGTGACTTTTCATTCCAGGAAATCTCATTTGGAAGGTGCACCACTTGGACAGAGGTCACAGGCTAAGTTGAGACTTGGAAGCTGGTTTGAGTCTTGTGCTGTTTGGTCTTTGGTTTCTGTTTGGTTTCTGGTTTCTTTGGTTTGAGGCTTCCGTTGGTGTTTAGGATTTTGTTTTGTTTTTAGTCCGTGTGTGAGTGTTCTATGGTTCAAACATAAGAAGTGCTTCCTCTTCAGTTCCATCTGATAGCCAATGAGCAAAATCCTGGCAGACTGGTCAACCTATAGTTGTAAACCTAAGACTGAGAAAAGAATGAAATTCTATTGTAATTTTGTCTGGCCAATGTATGGATACATTCTTGAAAAATGAGGAATGGTGGTCTTTGAGTGGGAGCCTAAATGACTATACCATCCTTCAGCTAGAGTTCTGTTGTCACAGGAAGAGAAAGACAAAAGAAGTTCCATATGTTCAAGCATTTATGAAGCTACGTAATAAAGAAAGTGAGCAGCTAGGTAACAGGCTGATGGTACAAAGAGAAAAGAAAGTCCCTTTGTAGTAGAGCTGGTTGTGTCTGAATGTGGAAAAAAGTAAGGGGCAACATAAGATGGTACAGAAGGTGATGAACATTTGTGAAAAGGGAACACTGAGGAAAGGGTTGTGCATGACCAGGATTTTCTAAGATGGATTTTGTTGGAAGTGGGTTAGGGCAAGCCTGGCTTTGGTTTCTCCCTCCAAAGTTTTCCTTGGAATGCTGCTTTTGATTGTGAACAGCTTGTGAGTTCCTCTGCCTGTGTCTGTGATCTGTATTTTTGTTTGAAATCTCTTTACTTTGGTTCAGTGAATAAGTGTTGTTTGGCCAATTCTAACAGTTCTTTTGATCTCCAGCTAACTTTGAGCTGCTTTCGAAGGCTCTTGAGCCATCTCAGAGAGAAATGTTTGATTAGTATGTTAAATTACATGGAATTCCTAAAAAGCTAGTATGTCCTGGTAAAATTTTATCAGTCGTAATTCTAGTTATTTTTAAATGTTGTATGTAACAGCAATAATGGTTTCTTTTGTCATTTATGTTTTGATCAAATGTTTAACCATGACCTTTTAAGTCTTTATGTGATTTATAGATAGTTACTGTTGTGCTCTAACACTTTGAAAAAGTGCTCCATCTTCAAGAAGATCTATGTGAAGGACGTTTTGGCAAGCACAGGTCTCTGATAAATTTCATATCATAATGCCAAACTGGGTAAGAAATGAAAAATCTTAACGGAGAATCGGATGGCTTCATAAAAAGTTAACAAAAGGATTGGTTACTGAGTGAACTGGTGAATATGGTTATAATGTTTTTGTTTTTTTGTTACTGGCTTTGATCTGTGTTTTCCAGACACAGGGAAGTCCTTCCCCTCAAGCTACTTAGGACTTGGAGCAATTGGATAAATGACACCTCTGTATTGAAGTGTGTATTTATGAAAGTTACTGTGTTGGCTTCATTTTGCCCTGATGTTTAAAAGGAAAGGAAAACTACCTAGTGAAGTTATGAGAATGTAACTACTCATGATGTATCACTGTTTGCTTTAGGTCTACTGCTAAAAGCACATGTGCAATGCTTGTGTGACAATTGGGTATGAATAATGAAATGTATGGCCTATATAAAACGTTTTCTCATTAACATTCCTCTGAGCATGTTCACGATACCTGATCAGTATTCCCCCAATGTGGATTAACTAGGCAGATATAAAGGAGGCCTAGCGCTGAGGGACGTGATCTACACCGGGGCCAAACAGCTGAATCATTCTGGCACTGAGGGATTGACATTTTGATCATCAGTGCTTTCTGTTGAAAGACTTGTAATCAAAAGGGAAAAAAACTCTTCACATATTGAGGTGTGAGGAAGTCACTCTGGCTTATACATGGTTTAACTTAAATTTTACTGACAAAGTGGCGTGTTTTGTGGCCTTTTGGATATGAATTGTACATCTGCTTTGGCATTGAGGAGGGGAATGCATTTGACTGTCAAAGAGGAGTAACTATGGTTCAGACATACGAGATAAACCTCAGTGTCCATTGTAGATGTGATTTAGGTGCATTCCTGTATTTTTTTCTTGTTTTTCTTTACATCTTCATTGGAGTATAATTGCTTTACAATGGTGTGTTAGTTTCTGCTTTATAACAAAGTGAATCAGTTATACATATACATATGTTCCCATATCTCTTACCTCTTGCGTCTCCCTCCCTCCCACCCTCCCTATCCCATCCCTCTAGGTGGTCACAAAGCACCGAGCTGATCTCCCTGTGCTATGCGGCTGCTTCCCACTAGCTATCTATTTTACGTTTGGTAGTGTATATATGTCCATGCCACTCTCTCACTTTGTCACAGCTTACCCTTCCCCCTCCCCATATTCTCAAGTCCATTCTCTAGTAGGTCTGTGTCTTTATTCCTGTCTTACCCCTAGGTTCTTCATGACATTTTTTTTCTTAAATTCCATATATATGTGTTAGCATACGGTATTTGTCTTTCTCCTTCTGACTTACTTCACTCTGTATGACAGACTCTAGGTCCATCCACCTCATTACAAATAGCTCAATTTCTTTTCTTTTTATGGCTGAGTAATATTCCATTGTATATATGTGCCACATCTTCTTTATCCATACATCCGATGATGGACACTATTTGTAGTTTTTTAAGGAGCCTCCATACTGTTCTCCATAGTGGCTGTACCAATTCACATTCCCACCAGCAGTGTAAGAGTGTTCCCTTTTCTCCACACCCTCTCCAGCGTTTATTGTTTCTAGATTTTTTGATGATGGCCATTCTGACTGGTGTGAGATGATATCTCATTCTAGTTTTGATTTGCATTTCTCTAATGGTTAATGTTGTTGAGCATTCTTTCATGTGTTTGTTGGCAGTCTGTATATCTTCTTTGGAGAAATGTCTATTTAGGTGTTCTGCCCATTTTTGGATTGGGTTGTTTATTTTTTTGTAATTGAGCTGCTTGTAAATTTTGGAAATTAATCCTTTGTCAGTTGTTTCATTTGCAAATATTTTCTCCCATTCTGAGGGTTGTCTTTTGGTCTTGTTTATGGTTTCCTTTGCTGAGCAAAAGCTTTGCAGTTTCACTAGGTCCCATTTGTTTATTTTTGTTTTTATTTCCATTTGTCTAGGAGGTGGGTCAAAAAGGATCTTGCTGTGATTTATGTCATAGAGTGTTCTGCCTGTGTTTTCCTCTAAGAGTTTGATAGTTTCTGGCCTTTCATTTAGGTCTTTAATCCATTTTGAGCTTATTTTTGTGTATGGTGTTAGGGAGTGATCTAATCTCATACTTTTACATGTACCTGTCCAGTTTTCCAAGCACCACTTATTGAAGAGGCTGTCGTTTCTCCACTGTACATTCCTGCCTCCTTTATCAAAGGTAAGGTGACCAAACATGCGTGGGTTTATCTCTGGGCTTTCTATCCTGTTCCATTGATCTATCTTTCTGTTTTTGTGCCAGTACCATACTGTCTTGATTACCGTACCTTTGTAGTATAGTCTGAAGTCCGGGAGCCTGATTCCTCCAGCTCCGTTTTTCGTTCTCAAGGTTGCTTTGGCTATTCGGGGTCTTTTGTGTTTCCATACAAATTGTGAAATTTTTTGTTCTTGTTCTGTGAAAAATGCAAGTGGTAGTTTGATAGGGATTGCATTGAATCTGTAGATTGCTTTGAGTAGTAGAGTCATTTTCACAATGTTGATTCTTCCAATCCAAGAACGTGGTATATCTCTCCATCTATTTGTATCATCTTTAATTTCTTTCATCAGTGTTTTATAATTTTCTGCATACAGGTTTTTTGTCTCCTTAGGTAGGTTTATTCCTAGAAATTTTTTTCTATTTGTTGCAGTGGTAAATGGGAGTGTTTTCTTGATTTCACTTTCAGATTTTTCATCATTAGTGTATAGGAATGCCAGAGATTTCTGTGCATTAATTTTGTATCCTGCTACTTTACTAAATTCATTGATTAGCTCTAGTAGTTTTCTGGTAGCATCTTTAGGATTCTCTATGTATAGTATCATGTCATCTGCAAACAGTGACAGCTTTACTTCTTCTTTTCCGATTTGGATTCCTTTTATTTCCTTTTCTTCTCTGATTGCTATGGCTAAAACTTACAAAACTATGTTGAATAAGAGTGGTGAGAGTGGGCAACCTTGTCTTGTTCCTGATTTTAGTGGAAATGCTTTCATTTTTTCACCATGAGGATGATGTTGGCTGTGGGTTTGTCATATATGGCCTTTATTATGTTGAGGTAAGTTCCCACTATGCCTACTTTCTGGAGGGTTTTTAATCATTAATGGGTGTTGAATTTTGTCAAAAGCTTTCTCTGCATGTATTGAGATGACCATATGGTTTTTCTCCTTCAATATGTTAATATGGTTTGTCACATTGATTGATTTGCGTATATTGCAGAATCCTTGCATTCCTGGAATAAACCCCACTTGATCATGGTGTATGATCCTTTTAATGTGCTGTTGGATTCTATTTTCTAGTATTTTGTTGAGGATTTTTGCTTCTATGTTCATCAGTGATATTGGCCTGTAGTTTTCTTTCTTTGTGACATCCTTGTCTGGTTTTGGTATCAAGGTGATGGTGGTCTTGTAGAATGAATTTGGGAGTGTTCCTCCCTCTGCTATATTTTGGAAGAGCTTGAGAAGGATAGGTGTTAGCTCTTCTCTAAATGTTTGATAGAATTTGCCTATGAAGCCATCTGGTCCTGGGCTTTTGTTTGTTGGAAGATTTTTAATCACAGTTTCAATTTCAGTGCTTGTGATTGGTTTGTTCATATTTTCTACTTCTTCCTGATTCAGTCTTGGCAGGTTGTGCATTTCTAAGAATTTGTCCATTTCTTCCAGGTTGTCCATTTCATTGGCATAGAGTTGCTTCTAGTAATCTCTCATGATCTTTTGTATTTCTGCAGTGTCAGTTGTTACTTCTCCTTTTTCATTTCTAATTCTATTGATTTGAGTTTTCTCCCTATTTTTCTTGATGAGTCTGGCTAATGGTTTATCAATTTTGTTTATCTTCTCAAAGAACCAGCTTTTAGTTTTATTGATCTTTGCTGTCGTTTCCTTCATTTCTTTTTCATTTATTTCTGATCTGATCTTGATTATTTGTTTCCTTCTGTTAACTTTGGGTCTTTTTTGTTCTTCTTTCTCTAATTGCTTTAGGTGCAAGGTTAGGTTGTTTATTCGAGATGTTTCCTGTTTCTTAAAGTAGGATTGTATTGCTATAAACTTCCCTCTTAGAAATGCTTTTGCTGCATCCCATAGGTTTTGGGTCGTCGTGTCTCCATTGTCATTTGTTTCTAGGTATTTTTTGATTTCCTCGTTGATTTCTTCAGTGATCACTTCATTATTAAGTAGTGTATTGTTTAACCTCCATGTGTTTGTATGTTTTACAGATCTTTTCCTGTAATTGATATCTAGTCTCATAGCATTGTGGTCGGAAAAGATACTTGATACAATTTCAATTTTCTTAAATTTACCAAGGCTTGATTTGTGACCCAAGATATGATCTATCCTGGAGAATGTTCCATGAGCACTTGAGAAAAATGTGTATTCTGTTGTTTTTGGATGGAATGTCCTATAAATATCAATTAAGTCCATCCTGTTTAATGTGTCATTTAAAGCTTGTGTTTCCTTATTTATTTTCATTCTGGATGATCTGTCCATTGGTGAAAGTGGGATGTTAAAGTCCCCTACTATGAATGTGTTACTGTCGATTTCCCCTTTTATGGCTGTTAGTATTTGCCTTATGTATTGAGGTGCTCCTTTGTTGGGTGCATACATATTTACAATTGTTATATCTTCTTCTTGGATCGATCCCTTGATCATTATGTAGTGTCCTTCTTTGTCTCTTCTACTAGTCTTTATTTTAAAGTCCATTTTGTCTGATATGAGAATTGCTACTCCAGCTTTCTTTTGGTTTCCATTTGCATGGAATATCTTTTTCCATCCCCTCACTTTCAGTCTGTATGTGTCTCTAGGTCTGAAGTGGGTCTCTTGTGGACAGCATATATATGGGTGTTGTTTTTGTATCCATTCAGCCAGTCTGTGTCTTTTGGTGGGAGCATTTAGTCCATTTACATTTAAGGTAATTATCGATATGTATGTTCCTATTCCCATTTTCTTATTTGTTTTGGGTTTGTTATTATAGGTCTTTTCCTTCTCTTTTGTTTCTTGCCTAGAGAAGATCCTTTAGCATTTGTTGTAAAGCTGGTTTGGTGGTGCTGAACTCTCTCAGCTTTTGCCTGTCTGTAAAGTTTTTAATTTCTCCATCAAATCTGAATGAGATCCTTGCTGGGTAGAGTAATCTTGGTTGTAGGTTTTTCTCCTTCATCACTTTAAATATGTCCTGCCACTCCCTTCTGGCTTGCAGAGTTTCTGCTGAAAGATGAGCTGTTAACCTTATGGGGATTCCCTTGTGTGTTATTTGTTGTTTTTCCCTTGCTGCTTTTACTATGTTTTATTTGTATTTAATTTTTGACAGTTTCATTAATATTTGTCTTGGTGTGTTTCTCATATATGTCCCCTGTATGGGACTCTCTGTGCTTCCTGGACTTGATTAACTATTTCCTTTCCCATATTAGGGAAGTTTTCAACTATAATCTCTTCAAATATTTTCTCAGTCCCTTTCTTTTTCTCTTCTTCTTCTGGAACCTCTATAATTCGAATGTTGGTGCGTTTAATGTTGTCCCAGAGGTCTCTGAGACTGTCCTCAGTTCTTTTCATTCCTTTTTCTTTATTCTGCTCTGCAGTAGTTATTTCCACTATATTATCTTCCACGTCACTTATCCGTGCTTCTGCCTCAGTTATTCTGCTACTGATCCCATCTAGAGTATTTTTCATTTCATTTATTGTGTTGTTCATCATTGGTTGTTTCATCTTTAGTTCTTCTTGGTCCTTTTTAAATGTTTCTTGCATTTTCTCTATTCTATATCCAATATTTTGGATCATCTTTACTATCATTATTCTGAATTCTTTTTCAGGTAGACTGCCTATTTCCTCTTCATTTGTTAGGCCGGGTGGGTTTTTATCTTGCTCCTTCATCTGCTGTGTGTTTTTCTGTCTTCTCATTTTGCTTATCTTACTGTGTTTGGGGTCTCCTATTTGCAGGCTGCAGCTTCGTAGTTCCCGTTGTTTTTGGTGTCTGTCCCCAGTGGCTAAAGTTGGTTCAGTGGGTTGTGTAGGCTTCCTGGTGCAGGGGACTAGTGCCTGTGTTCTGGTGGTTGAGGCTGGATCTTGTCTTTCTGGTGGGCAGGTCCACGTCTGGTGGTGTGTTTTGGGGTATCTGTGGACTTATTATGATTTTAGGCAGCCTCTCTGCTAATGGGTGGGGTTGTGTTCCTGTCTTGCTACTTGTTTGGCATAGGGCGTCCAGCACTGTAGCTTGCTGGTCATTGAGTGAAGCTGGGTGTTGGTGTTGAGAGGGAGATCTCTGGGAGATTTTCACCGTTTGATATTATGTGGAGCTGGGAGGTCTCTTGTGGACCAGTGTCCTGAAGTTGGCTCTCCCACCTCAGTAGCACAGCACTGACTCCTGGCTGTATCACCAAGAGCCTTTCATCCACACGGCTCAGGATAAAAGGGAGAAAAAGTAGAAAGAAAGAAAAAAAGAAAGAGGACAAAATAAAGTATGGTAAAATAAAATAAAGTTATTAAAATAAAAAAATAATTATTAAGAAAAAAATTCTTTTAAAAAGTAAAAAACAAAAAAACCCCGATGAGTAGAACCCTAGGACAAATGGTGAAAGCAAAGCTATACAGACAAAATCTCACACAGAAGCATACACATACACACTCACAAAAAGAGGAAAAGGGGAAAAAATAATAAATCTTGCTCTCAAAGTCCACCTCCTCAATTTGGGATGATTCGTTGTCTATACAGGTATTCCCAGAGATGCAGGTACATCAAGTTGATTGTGGAGGTTTAATCTGCTGCTCCTGAGGCTGCTGGGAGAGATTTCCCTTTATCTTCTTTGTTTGCACAGCTCCCGGTGTTCAGCTTTGGATTTGGCCCAACCTCTGCGTGTAGGTCGCCGGAGGCCATCTGTTCTTCGTTCAGACAGGACGGGGTTAAAGGAGCCACTGATTCGGGGGCTCCGGCTCACTCAGGCCGGGAGGAGGGAAGGGTATGGAGTGCGGGGCGAGCCTGAGGCAGCAGAGGCCGGTGTGACATTGCACCAGCCTGAGGCGCGCCGTGCGTTCTCCCAGGGAAGTTGTCCCTGGATCCCGGGACCCTGGCAGTAGTGGGGTGCACAGGCTCCCAGGAGGGGAGGTGTGGAGAGTGACCTGTGCTCGCACACAGGCTTCTTGGTGGCGGCAGCAGCGGCCTTAGTGTCTCATGCCCGTCTCTGCGGTCCGTGCTGATACCCATGGCTCGCGCCCGTCTCTGGAGTGCCTTTAAGCAGCGCCCTTAATCCCCTCTCCTCACACACCAGGAAACAAAGAGGGAATAAAAAGTCTCTTGCCTCTTCGGCAGGTCCACACTTTTCCCAGACTCCCTCCCAGCCAGCTGTGGTGCACTAAGCCCTTCAGGCTGTGTTCATGCCGCCAACCCCAGTCCTCTCCCTGCGCTCCGACCGAAGCCCGAGCCTCAGCTCCCAGCCCCGCCCACCCCGGTGGGTGAGCAGACAAACCTCTCGGGCTGGTTAGTGCTGGTCGGCACCGATCCTCTGTGCGGAAATCTCTCCGCTTTGCCCTCCTCAGCCCTGTGGCTGTGCTCTCCTCCGCGGCTCCGAAGCTCGTCCCATCCCTATTCTTTGTCTCTGTTTATTCTTTTTTCTTTTGCCCTACCCAGGTACGTGGGGAGTTTCTTGCCTTTTGGGAGGTCTGAGGTCTTCTGCCAGCATTCAGTAGGTGTTCTGTAGGAGTTGTTCCACGTGTAGATGTATTTCTGATGTATCTGTGGGGAGGAAGGTGATCTCCGCGTCTTACTCTTCTGCCATCTTCCCCCTGTCTTGTTTTCTTTTTAAGTTTTTTTTTTTTGATGCGGACCATTTTTTAAGTATATTGAATTTGTTACAATATTGTTTCTGTTTCATGTTTTGGTTTTTAGGCTGAGAGGCATGTGGGATCTTAGTTCCCTGCCCAGGGATCAAACCGGCACCCCCTGCGTTGGAAGGTGAAGTCTTAACCACTGAACCGTCAGGTAAGTCCCCACATTCCTGTATTGTTGAAATTGAATTTCTGAACTCTATCAGACTCAGGATGCCACTAGCCATTCTCAAAACAATGTCTGCTGCAACCATACGTTTTCAAGGACTCCTCTCTTAACTATTAAATTTCAAACAATGACATTAGAATAGATACTAATAGAAAGATGAGACATATGTGTAGTGTTCAGTAGCTCCTGTTATGGATACGTCAATACTACAACAGAAGTTAAAACCTACTTAGGTAGAATTAGACAACTGGCTATGAAGTCTCTCTGAAGTGTCAGTTCCAGACCAGGTTCAGACTTATTCTTCTGAATTCCTAAGGGAATGAGATCTATTTTTACTGTTAAATTTTCTGTTGTTACCCCTCCTATTTTAACTGGATTGGTTGCACCAAAATGGGGGACCAAGGGACTGAGATCTTAATCATACGAGTCTCAGATACAGGACTTGGAACTCAAATATGGTATCCATTCCCCTAGATTTAGGCAGGACTGCACCCCATTTCAGCAGGAAGTAGCCAGAGTGGTCATCACCCTGTTCCCTGAAAGATGTGGGGAAAGATAAGAGTGAAGTGGGGATTAAAATTGAGTCCCCTTAAAACCGAGTTCCAGTGCCAAGTTTATGAATAATGTCTCAATCTGAAATGATTACTCCTTTTCTTGTCAAAAATGTGTTCTCAAGATTGAGGAGTATCCAGAAGAGGAGGAGTGAAGCTGAGAGGGACTCTGTGGTCTCCTGGGCACAGAAGCCTTTCTATGTGCCTCCTAACTTGTTTGTGGGGAATAGACTAGAGACTCGAGGACCTTCCCTGAGTTCCAAAGGGAAAATTCGAACAGTTGCTAATCAGGGAAGTGAGGGGATGCAGAGACAGGGAGGAACAGTCAAGAAACAATCGTGCAGCCTTGTGGCAGGGTCCTGGTTCTGCCTCAAGGGATACACATAACAATATCTTTGAGCTCCCTAAAGAGCTAAAACTCCCAACAAATGGAAGATGTTAGCATTCTTTATTGCAGAGGAGCTCATCAAGAAACTATCTGAGGGCTTCCCTGGTGGTGCAGTGGTTGAGAGTCTGCCTGCTGATGCAGGGGACATGGGTTCGTGCCCCAGCCCAGGAAGATCTCACACGCTGTGGAGCGGCTAGGCCCATGAGCCATGGACGCTGAGCCTGCACGTCCGGAGCCTTGCTCCGCAACGGGAGAGGCCGCAACAGTGAGAGGCCCGCGTACTGCAAAAAAAAAAAAAAGAAACTATCTGAGATCAGATTGAAGGAGTGCAGGCCCTGCATACACACTGATCCTTAAGAGCAACCACACCCTTGAACCATTGCTATAAAACACCAAATCCTCCCGCATTGGGACACACAGCTGTTGAGGGCACGAGCCTGCTGTGTCCTCCATTGGCTGGCAGAGTGATAAAACTAATCTTTTCTATTTTTCCAAAACACTGTTCTCGAGATTTGATTCAGAACTGGTGCAGAGAGGCTGATTATTCAGTATCAGTTAGGTATAGAGTCAGGCAGTTAGTTAGAAACAGTGTCAGGTCTATAGTTATGGAAAGCCTCAGGGAATTAGGGAGGGAGAGACCAAGATATTACAGACAGCATCAGATCCTGAGTTGGGGAGAGTGTCAGGGCATGATGTAGGACCAGCATCAGGACAGTAGTTAGGATCAGCATCACGGTCTTGGTTAAAGTTATTGCCAGGACCTGAGTTAGGCAAAGTGTCAGGGCCTGAGTTAGGGACAACGTCAGGGACTGAGTGAGGCCTAGTGTCAGGGTCTTAGCTAGGATCAGCATCAGGGCCTTAGTTAAAGACATTGTCAGGACCTGAGTTAGGTAGAGCAACAGGGCTTCAAAGGGACAGCCTCAGGGCCACACTTTGGGACGGCGTCAGGACTTTAGCAGGGACAGTGTCAGGACCATGGTAAGAGATGGATCAAGATATTAGCTCAGGATAGTGTCAGTACATTAGTTATTGATGGTGGCAAGGCTGATGTTAGGGACAGCTTCAGGGCCTTAGTTAGGGGCAGCGTCAGAACCTGAGTTAGACCAAACATCAGGGCCTAGGGTAAGACTAGGGTCAGGGCCTTTGTTAGGGATAATGTCAGGGCCAGGGTTAGGCCTAGCATGAGGGCCTGAGTTAGGCTGGGCGTCAGGGCCTCAGTTAGGGACAACCTCAGGCCCTCACTTAGGGACAGTGTCAGGGCTTACTTAGGGACAGTGTCAGTACATTGGTAAGAGATAGGTCAGGATATTAGCTGAGGATAGAATCAGGACTTTAGTGATTGACAGAAGCAGGGCTTTAGTTCGGGACAGTGTCAGGGCGTTAGTTAACGACTAACGTTGAGCCTTTGTTAGGTACAGTGTCAGAGCCTTAGTTAGGGACAGTGTAAGGGCCTGAGTTAGGAAGAGCATCCAGGCTGTAGTTAGGGACAGTGTCCGGGCTTTATTTAGCATAAGAGGCAAGACATTAGCTAGGGACAGGGTTAGGTTAAGGTCTAGGGATAGTGTCAGGAAATGACCTAGGGATAGTGTCCATACCTTAGATATAGAGAGTTATCAGGGCCTTACTTAGGACCAGTGTCAGGGCTTCAGGTAGGGACAGCGTCAGAGCCTGACTTAGGGAGGGCGACAGAGCCTGAGTAAGACCCAGCATCAGGGCCTTAGCTAGGGACACTGTCAGGGCATGACTTAGGAAGAGCATCAGGGTCTCAATGACATTTTGAGGGTCTGAGTTAGGTACAGCGTCTGGGCCTGAGTTAGGGAAAGCCTAGGGCTTCACTTAGGGACAGCGTCAGGGCTGACATAGGGACAGGGTTAGGACCTTGGTTAGAGATTGGTCGGGATATTAGCTCAGGATAGTGTTAGGACTTTAGTTATTGCCAGCAGCAGGGCCTATATTAGGGACAGCTTCCGGGCCTTAGTTAGAGACAGTGTCAGGGCCTTAGTTAGGATTAGTCAGGGACTTAGTTAGGGACAGCATTAAGGTTTGAGTTAGCAAAAGAGGCCAGACTTTAGTTAGGGACAGTGTCAGATTATGGTCTAGGCATAGTGTCAGGAAATGACCTAGGGATGGTGTCAAGACCTTAGTCATTGAGAGCATCAGGGTCTTATTTAGGATGAGCGTCAGGGCTTCAGGCAAGGACAGCATCAGAGCTTGAGTTAGGGACAGCATCAGGGCCTTACTTAGGGAAAATGTCAGGGCCTGAGTGAGGGGCAGACTCAGGGATTGAGTTAAAACCAGCGTTGGGGCCTTAGTTAGGAACAGTGTCAGGGCATGACTTAGGAGCAGCATCAGGGTGTCAAAGGCATTTTGAGGGTCTGAGTTAGGGACAGACTCAGGGCTTCACTTAGGGACAGAATCAGGGCTGACATAGGGACAGTGTCAGGACCTTGGTAAGAGATGGGTCAGGATATTAGCTCAGGATAGTGTCAGGCCTTTAGTTATTGCCGGCAGCAGGGTCTATATTAGGGACAACTTCTGGGCCTTAGTTAGAGACAGTGTCACGGCCTTAGTTAGGTATAGCATTAGGGCTTCAGTTAGGATAAGAGGGAGGACATTAGCTAGGGACAGGATGAGGTTAAGGTCTAGGGATAGTGTCAGGAAATGACCTAGGGATAGTGTCAAGACCCTAGTACTGAGTGTATCAAGGCCTTATTTAGGACCAGCATCAGGGCTTCAAGTACCGACAGTGCCTGAGCCTGAATTAGGGAGAGCGACAGGGTCTGAGTGAAGCGTAACATCAGAGACTTAGCTAGGGACAGTGTGAGGGCATGACTCAGGAGCAGCATCAGGGCCTTTGTAGGATCAGCAATATGGTCTTAGTTAAAGACATGATCAGGGCCTGAGTTAGTCACAGCCTCTAGGCCTCAGTTAGGGATAGTTTTATGGCCTGAGTTAGGGACAGCCTTAGGGCTTCACTTAGGGACAGCGAGAGGGCTTTCTTAGGGACAGTGTCAGGACCTTGATTAGAAATGGGTCAGGATATTAGCTCAGGATAGGTCAGGATTTTAGATATTACCGGCAGCAGGGCCTATGTTAGGGACAGATTCTGGGCATTAGTTAGAGACAGTGTCAGGGCCTTAGTTAGAAGTAGTCAGGGCCTTAGTTAGGGAGAGCATTAGGGCTTCATTTAGGATAAGAGGCAGGACATTAGCTCGGGACAGAGTCAGCTTCCAGGCCAGGTGTAGCATGAGGAAATGAGCTAGGGATAGCGTGAAGACCTTAGTTATTGAGAGCATCAGGGCTTTAATCAGGACCAGTGTCAGGGCTTGATATCGGGACAGCGTCAGAGCCTAACTAAGGTACAGCAACAGGGCCTAAGTAAGGCCTATCTTTAGGGCCTGAGATAGGGACAGTCTCAGGGCATGATGTAGGAGCAGAATAAAGGCCTTTGTAGCATTAGGGTTTCCATTAAAGATATTATCAGGGCCTCAGTTAGGGACAGCCTAGTTAGGACTTGCATCAGAGCTTTTTTTAGGTATCGTGTCAGGGCCTGAGTTAGGTGTAGTGCCAGGGCCTTAGTTAGGGACAGTGTCAGGGCCTGAGTTAGGGACAGTGTCAGAGCCTGAGTTTGGTGTAGCATCAGGGCCTTAGATAGGGACTGTATCAGGGCCTGAGTTAGGAGTAGTGCCAACTGTCCTTAGTAGGGACAGTTAGGACTTAGGATATTTAGTAAGGACACTTAGTCAGTGCCCCTAAATAAGGCCTAACACTACTCCTAACTCAGGCCCTGATACTGTTCCTAACAAAGGCCCTGCTGCCATCAATATCTAAAGTCCTGACACCATCCGAAGCTTATATCCTGACCCATCTCTTACTTAGGTCCTGAAACTGTCCCTAAGTGAGGCTTGACGCTGTCCCTAAGTGAGGCCCTGAGGCTGTCCCTAACAGAGGCCCTGATAATGTCTTTAACCAAGACCCTGATGCTGATCCTACAGAGGCCCTTATACTACTCCTAAGTCATGCCCTGACACTGTCCCTACCGCAAGCCATGACGCTGGTCCTATAGAAGGCCCAGGTGCTCTCAGTAACTAAGGCCTTCAAACTATCCCTCGCTCCTTTCCTGACTTCATTGCTAGCCCGTAACCTGACTCAGTCTGTAGTTAATGTCCGGCCCCTTATCCTACCTGAAGCCCTAATGCTGTCCCTAACTAAGGCCATGACACTGTCTGTAACTAAGGCCCGGAAGCTGCCACTAATGCAGGCCCTGCTGCCGGCAATATCTAATGGCCTGGCACTATCCTGAGCTAATATCCTGACCCATCTCTAACCATGGTCCTGACACTATCCCTAAGTCAGCCCTGACGCTGTCCCTAAATAAAGCCCTGAGGCTGTTCCTAACAGAGGCCCTGAAGCTATCCCTAACTGAGGCCCTGATGCTCTGCCTAACTTAGGCCCTGATCATGTCTTTAACTAAGACCCTAATGCTGGTCCTACAAAGTCCCTGATGCTGCTCCTATGTCATTGCCTGACAGTGTCGCTAGCTTAGAGCCTGACGCTAGGCCTCACTTAGGCCCTGTCGCTCTCCCTGAGTCAGGCTATGACGCTGTCCGTACCTGAAGTGCTGACACTGGTTCTAATCAAGGCCCTGATACTCTCAGTAACTAAGGCCTGACACTATCCCTGGGTCATTTCCTGACACGATACCTAGACCTTAACCTAACCCTCTCTTTAGCTTATGTGCAGCCTCTTATGCCAACTAAAGCCCTGATGCTGTGCCTAACTCAGGCCATGAATTTAGTCTCGAGGCCATGACACTGTCCCTAACTAAGGCCTAGATGCTTGTCCTAAGTCAGGGCCTGATACTGTCCCTAACTAGGGCCCTGACACTAGTCCTAACTCAGGTCCTGACACTGTCCCTACCTAAGGCCGTGACGCTGGTCCTTAATAAGGCCACGATGCTCTCAACAACTAAGGCATTCAAACTATCCCTCGCACATTTCTTGACCTTATCCCTAGCCCATAACCTGACTCGGTCCGTAGCTAATGTCCTGCCTCTTATGCTACCTGAAGCCCTAATGCTGTCCCTAACTAAGGCCCTGACTAGTCCTAACTAAACCCTGACACTGTCTGTAACTAAGGCCCGGAAGCTGTCCGTAATGTAGGCCCTGCTGCCGGCAATATCTAATGGCCTGGCACTATCCTGAGCTAATATCCTGACCCATCTCTAACCAAGGTCCTGACACTGTCCCTAAGTCAGCCCTGACGCTGTCCCTAAATAAAGCCCTGAGGCTGTTCCTAACAGAGGCCCTGAAGCTATCCCTAACTGAGGCCCTGATGCTCTGCCTAACTCAGGCCCTGATCATGTCTTTAACTAAGACCCTAATGCTGGTCCTACAAAGGCCCTGATGCTGCCCCTAAGTCATGCCCTGACAGTGTCCCTAGCTAAGGGCCTGACACTAGGCCTCACTCAGGCCCTGTCGCTCTCCCTGAGTCCGGCTCTGACGCTGTCGTACCTGAAGACCTGACACTGTTTCTAAACGAGGCCCTGATACTCTCAGTAGCTAAGGTCTTAACACTATCCCTAGGTCATTTCCTGACATATACCTAGACTTTAACCAAACCCTGTCTTTAACTAATGTCGAGTCTCTTATGCCAACTATAGCCCTGATGCTGTGCCTAATTCAGGCCCTAAATTTAGTCGCAAGCCCGTGACACTGTCCCTAACTAAGGCCTAGATGCTTGTCCTAATTCAGCAGCTGATACTGTCCCTAACTAAGACCCTAACACTATTCCTAACTAAGGCCCTGACACGGTACTTAACAAAGGCTCTAATGCTGCTCCTAGCTAAGGCCCTGAAACAGGCCCTAACTAAGGCTTTGACACTACTCCTAACTCAGGCCCTGACACTGTCACTAACTAAGGCCCTTGACCTAGGAGTAGTGTTAGGGACTACTAGTTAGGGACAGTCAGGGCATGACTTAGGAGTAGTATAAGGGCCTCTGTAGGATCAGCATCAGGGTCTTGGTTAAAGACATGCTCAGGGCCTCTGTTGGGGACAGCCTCAGGGCCTCACTTAGGGACAGCGTCAGGGCTTCCTTATGGACAGTTTCAGGACGTTAGTAAGACATGGGTCAGAATATATGCTCAGGATAGTCTCAGGACTTTAGATATTGACAGAGCAGGGCCTTAGTTAGGACCAGCACCAGAACCTCCTAGGAATCGTGTGAGGTCCTGTGTTAAGAGTAGTGTCAGGCCTGAGGCAGGTGTAGTGTCAGGGCCTTCTGTTAGGTACAGTGTCAGGGCCTGAGTTAGGAATAGTGTCAGGGCCAGATTTAGGATGAGCATCAAGGCCTTAGTTAGGGAGTGTCATGGCCTTGGGACTAAATTCAGGGCCTGAGTTAGGCACAGCATAAGGGCTTTAGGTAGCATAAGAGGCAGGACTTTAGCTAGGGACAGGGTCAGGTTAACATCTAGGGATAGTTTCAAGACCTTAGTTACTGAGAGTACCAGGGCCTTACTTAGAACCAGTATCAAGGATTCAGTTAGGGACAGCATCAGAGGCTGACTTAGGGAGAGTCACAGGGCCTGAGTGAGGCCTAGCATCAGGCCCTTAGCTGGAGACACTGTCAGGGCATGATGTCGCAGCTGCATCAGGGCCTTTGTTGGATCAGCAATAGGGTCTTAGTTAAAGACATGATCAGGGCCTGAGTTATGAATAGTTTAAGTGCCTTACTTAGGGACAGTGTCAGGGCCTGAGTTAGGGACAGTGTCAGGGCCTGAGTTCAGAGTAGTGTGAAGGCTTAAGTTAGCGCCAGTGTCAGAGCCTTAGTTAGGACTAGAATCAGAGCCTTTGTTAGCTATTGTGTCAGGGACTGAGTTAGGGATGGGTTCATGGCCTTGTTAGGACTAGGGTTAGGGTTAGGGTTTTAGGGTTGGGGTGGGGTTAGGGTTTAGGTTTTAGGGATTAGGGTTTAGGGTGAGGGTGAGGGTGAGAGTGAGGGTGAGGGTTAGTGTTACATTTCCAGAGCACTCGAACAGCATCAGGACCACATTAGTAGCCAGACCAACATGCCATGGAAGTTTTCGTCATGGCCCTAGTCTGAGCTGCCATGCGAAAACACTCTGTTTAGAATTCTTCGAGGACCTCGTACCTGAAGTCACTCTACTCAAGGAGAAAGTCAGCATCCTACCATGCTGTGTCGCTAACGGGACACTCAGCGTGAGCACTTGCCTCAACCTAAGGCCCTGAGTATATATGCAGAGAGGGAGGCATGCAGCTGTTTCCATGGGGTCTTCATTGGTGTTCTGCTTTATTTTAAAGAAGTGCCCTTTTCAGGATTCCTAGGCCCCTTGGATGTGCATCATTTTCCTTCCAAGATCAGTGAGTACCTCCAGACCTCTGTGGGCCTGCTGAGCAACATCAAGGCCCATAGGTTCCTTGGAGGTCCTCTGTGTATGACGAGTGATGGGCAACACACTGCACATTACTTAAGGAGAGCTGCATTTCCAGAGCTCTCAAACAGCAGCAGGACCACATTAGTAGCCAGTCCAACGTGCCATGGAACTCTTCGTCATGGCCATCGTCTAGGCTACCATGAGAAAACATTCTGCTTAGAATTCTTTGAAGACTTTTCCTGTAGTCACTCTGCTCTAGGAGAAATTCAGCATCCTACCATGCTGTGTAGCTAACGGGACACTCAGCGTGAGCACCTTGCCTCAAGGTAAGGCCCTGAATTGCCGTGCAGAAGCGGAGGCGTGCAGCAGTTCCCATGACGCCGTAGTCGCTGCTCTGCATTATCTTAACGGCAGTACGTTTTTCAGGACACCTAGGAGCCTCCCGAGGGCACCCTATTCCTGGCAGGAACAGTGAGTACCCCCAGGCCCCCCTGGGCCTGCTGAGCAACTGCCAGGCCCTTAGCCCTTCGGAGTCAGTCTGTGTATGCTGCTTGTAGGGCAACACACTGCACTATTTTTTCGGACAGCTTGATTTCCCCAGCACTCCCACAGGTTCACCAACACCGTTTTAGCACGTCCAACGTGCCATGGAAGTCTGACTCATTGCCCTAGTCTGAGATGCACTTAGAAAAACACTCGGTTTCCCATTCTATCTAGGACATCTTGCCTGAAGTCACCCTGCCTCCAGGAGAAAGTCGGCTTGCGTTCCGACTGCATCTAAAGCCCAGTTCTTCGTGTAACACTGCAGGCTTTTGAAGAGCCACAGGCCCAAGGACTAGCTAGGGCGTTCCTTGGTTGAGGCAGCTCAATAGATGCAGAACATCCTGCTTCGAGAAGTCGATTCAGGGAAGGAACCAGTGGGTAACCTGTGTCTTTTTTGACTTGTTAGAAACCACAGGGATGTATGCTGCGTGTGCCCATGGAAATGGGGCCTGATGGAACTAGCCATGCTTTCCCATTTTGAAAGCTCCATTCATGCTGCCTTGAAGCTACCTGAAGTTCACTGCCATTGACAGTCCTCTAGCCACTGTAGGCATAGCACTTGGAAAAAAACAGGTTTCCTCTAGCTAAACCGGGTGATTCCATGGCTGCGGCGGTGGTCAGCCTGCCATGCTCTAGAGCTAATGGGAAACTCAACGTGAGTACTTGTCTCGAGGAAAGGCCCTGAGTATCCGTACAGAAAGGAGGCCTGCAGCTGTTTCCATGAGGTCTTAGTCGCTGTTCTGCTGTATTTTAAAGGAAGTACACTTTTCAGGATTCCTAGGCCCCTCGGGTGTGCATCATTTCCCTCCAGGATCACTGAGTACCTCCAGACCCCTGTGGGCCTGCTGAGCAACATCGAGGAACATAGGTTGGTCCCTCAGAGGCCTTCTGTGTATGCCGAGTGATGGGCAACACACTGCATGTTCATTAAGGAGAGCTCCATTTACAGAGCCCTTCAACAGCCTCAGGTCCACGTTTCTGGCCAGTCCGATGTGCCATGGAAGTCTTCGTCATGGCTGTCATTGGAGCTGCCATGAGAAAATATTCTGCTGACAATTTTTCTTGGACCTCGTACCTGAAGTCACTCTGCTTGAGGAGAAATTCAGCATCCTACCATGCTGTGTCGCTAACGGGGCACTAAGCGTGAGCACTTGCCTCAAGGTAAGGCCTTGAATTGCCATGCAGAAGCGGAGGCGTGCAGCAGTTTCCATGAGGCCGTAGCCACTGCTCTGCGTTACCTTAACTGCAGTATGCTTTTCAGGATGCCTAGGAGCCTCAGTGGGCACCCTATTCCCGGCAGGAACAGTGAGTACCCCCAGGCCCCCCTGGGCCTGCTAAGCAACTGCCAGGCCCGTAGCCCTCCCGAGCTACTCTGTGTATGCCGAGTATAGGGCAACACACTGCCCTCCACGGGACAGCTTGAAATCCACAGCACTCCCACAGGTTCACGAACACCCTTGTAGCACGTCCAACATGCCAGGCAAGTCTGACTAATTGCCCTAGTGTTAGATGCACTGAGAAAAACCCTCGGCTTCTCTTTCCATCCAGGATCTCCTGCCTGAAGTCACCCTGGCTCCGGGAGAAAGTCGGCTTGCATTCCGACTGCCACTAAAGCCCAGTTCTTCGTGTAACACTGCAGGCTTTTGAAGAGCCACAGGCCCGGATGTCTGGCTAGGGTGTACCTTGTATGAGGCAGTTCGCTAGATGCAGAACACCCTGCTTTGAGGTTTTGATTCAGGGAAGGAACCCCTAGGTAACCTGTGTCTCTTTTGACTTGTTAGTAACCACAGGGATGTATGCTGCGTGTGCCCGTGGAAATGGGGGCCTGTTGGAACTAGCCTTGCTTTCCCATTTTGAAAGCTCCATTCATGCTGCCTTGAAGCTACCTGAAATTCACTGCTGTTGAGAGGCCTCTAGCCACTCTAGGCCTGCTTTTGGGAAGAAAATGAGTTTCCTCTATCTAAACCATGTACTTCTATGGCCAGGGTGGCCCTCTGCCTGCCATAGGCTAGAGCTAAATGGAAACTCAATGTGAGTACTTGCCTTGAGGAAAGGCCCTGAGTATCCGTACAGAAAGGGAGGCATGCAGCTGTTTCCCTGAGGTCTTAGTCGCTGTTTTACTGTATTTTATAGGAAATACGCTTTTCAGGACTGCTAGGCCCCTCGGGTGTGCATCATTTCCCTCCAGGATGACTGAGTACCTCCAGACCCCTGTGGGCCTGCTGAGCAACATCGAGGCCCATAGGTCGGTCCCTCGGAGGCCCTCTGTGTATGCCGAGTGATGGGCAACACACTGCATGTTCCATAAGAAGAGCTACATTTCCAGAGCCCTCGAAATGCCTCAGGACCACATTTCTGGCCAGTCCGATGTGCCATGGAAGTCTTCGTCATGGCCATCGTCGGAGCTGCCATGGGAAAACATTCTGCTTACAAGTCTTCTAGGACCTCGTACCTGAAGTCACTCTGCTCGAGGAGAAATTCACCATCCTACCATGCTGTGTTGCTAACGGGACACTCAGCATGAGCACGTGCCTCAAGGTAAAGCCCTGAATTGCCATGCAGAAGCGGAGGCGTGCAGCAGTTTCCATGAGGCCGTAGCCGCTGCTCTGCATTATCTTAACGGCAGTACGCTTTTCAGGACACCTAGGAGCCTCGTGTGGGCACTCTGTTCCCGGCAGGAACCCTGAGTACCCCCAGGCCCCCCTGGGCCTACTAAGCAACTTCCAGGCCCATAGCCCTTCTGAGCCACTCTGTGTATGCCGAATATAGCGCAACACACTGCATTCCTTCATGGGACAGCTTGAAATCCCCAGCACTCCCAGAGTTTCATGAACAACGTTCTAGCACATCCAACATGCCGGGGAAGTGTGACTCATTGCCTTAGTCTGAGCTGCACTGAGAAAAACCCTCGGCTTCTCATTCCATGTAGCACCTACTGCCTGAAGTCACCCTGACTCCAGAGGAAAGTCATCTTGCATTCCGACTGCAACTAAAGCCCTGTTCTTCGTGTAACACTGCAGGCTTTTGAAGAGCCACAGGCCCGAGGCCTAGCTAGGGGGTACCTTGGTTGAGGCAGTTTGCTAAATGCAGAACACCCTGCTACGAGGAGTTGATTAAGGGAAGGAACCACTGGGTAACCTGTGTCTCTTTTGACTTGTTAGAAACCACAGGGATGTATGGTGCGTGTGCTCATGGAAATGGGGGCCTGATGAAACTAGCCTCGCTTTCCCATTTTGAAAGCTCCATTCATGCTGCCTTGAAGCTACCTGAAATTCACTGCTGTTGACAGGCCTCTAGCCACTGTAGGGCTGGCTGTGGGAAAAAAATGAATTTCCTGTATCTAAACCAGGTGCTTCCATGGTTGTGGTGGACCTCAGCCTGCCATGCTCTAGAAGTAAAGGGAAACTCAACGTGAATACTTGCCGCGAGGAAAGGCCCTGAGTATCCGTACAGAAAGGGAGGCATGCAGCTGTTTCCATGAGATCTTAGTCGCTGTTCTGCTGTAGTTGAAAGGAAGTACCGTTTTCAGGACTCCTAGGCCCCTCGGGTGTGCATCATTTCCCTCCAGGATGACTGAGTACCTCCAGAACCCTGTGGGCCTGCTGAGCAACATCGAGGCACATAGGTCGGTCCCTCGGAGGCCCTCTGTTTATGGCGAATGATGGGCAACACACTGCATGTTCCTTATGAGTGCTACATTTCCAGAGCCCTCGAACAGCCTCAGGACCACATTTCTGGCCAGTCCGATGTGCCATGGAAGTCTTCGTCATGGCCATTGTCCAATCGGCCATGGGAAAATATTCTGCTGACAATTCTTCGAGGACCTCGTAACTGAAGTCACTGTGCTCGAGGAGGAATTCAGCATCCTACCATGCTGTGTCAGTAACGGGATACTCAGCGTGAGCACTTGCCTCAAGGTAAGGCCTTGAACTGCCGTGCAGAAGCAGAGGCGTGCAGCAGTTTCCATGAGGCCGTAGCCACTGCTCTGCATTATCTTAACTGCAGTACGCTTTTCAGGACACCTAGGAGCCTGGCGTGGGCACCCTATTCCCGGCAGGAACAGTGAGTACCCCCAGGCCCCCCTTGCACTGCTGAGCAACTGCCAGGCCCGTAGCCCTTCCCAGCCAGTCTGTGTATGCCGAGTATAGAGCAACACACGGCCCTCCTTCATGGGACAGCTTGAAATCCACAGCACTCCCACAGGTTCACGAACACCCTTGTAGCACGTCCAACATGCCGGGTAAGTCTGACTCATTGCCCTAGTCTGAGCTGCACTGAGAAAAACCCTCGGCTTTGCATTCCATCTAGGACCTCCTGCCTGAAGTCACCCTGCCTCCAGAAGAAAGTCGGCTTGCATTTCGACTGCCACTAAAGCCCAGTTCTTCGTGTAACACTGCAGGCTTTTGAAGAGCCACAGGCCCGAGTCCTAGCTAGGGCATACCTTGGTTGAGGCAGTTCGCTAGATGCAGAACACCGTGCTTCGAGGAGTTGATTCAGGGAAGGAACCCCTGGGTAACCTGTGTCTCTTTTGACTTGTTAGAAACCACAGGGATGTATGCTGCGTGTGCCCATGGGAATGGGGTCCTGATGGAACTAGCCTTGCTTTCCCATTTTGAAAGCTCCATTCATGCTACCTTGAAGCTACCTGAAATTCACTGCTGTTGAGAGGCCTCTAGCCACTGTAGGCCTTGTTTTGGGAAGAAAAGGAGTTTCCTCTATTGAAACCAGGTACTTCCATGGCCGGTGTGGAGCTCAGCCTGCCGTGCTCTAGAGCTAAAGGGAAACTCAACGTGAGTACTTGCCTTGAGGAAAGCCCCTGAGTATCCGTACAGAAAGGAAGGCATGCAGCTGTTTCCATGAGATCTTAGTCGCTGTTCTGCAGTATTTTATAGGAAGTACCGTTTTCAGGACTCCTAGGCCCCTCGGGTGTGCATCATTTCCCTCCAGGATGACTGAGTACCTCCAGAACCCTGTGGGCCTGCTGAGCAACATCGAGGCACATAGGTCGGTCCCTCGGAGGCCCTCTGTTTATGGCGAGTGATGGGCAACACACTGCATGTTCCTTATGAGTGCTACATTTCCAGAGACCTCGAACAGCCTCAGGACAACATTTCTGGCCAGTCTGACGTGCCATGGAAGTCTTCGTCATGTCTTTGTCTGAGCTGCCATGGGAAAGTATTCTGCTGACAATTCTTCGATCACCTCGTACCTGAAGTCACTCTGCTCGAGGAGGAATTCAGCATCCTACCATGCTGTGTCAGTAACGGGACACTCAGCGTGAGCACTTGCCTCAAGGTAAGGCCTTGAACTGCCGTGCAGAAGCGGAGGCGTGCAGCAGTTTCCATGACGCCGTAGCCGCTGCTCTGCATTATCTTAACTGCAGTATGCTTTTCAGGACACCTAGGAGCCTGGCGTGGGCACCCTATTCCTGGCAGCAACAGTGAGTACCCACAGGCGCCCCTGGGCCTGCTGAGCAACTGCCAGGCCTGTAGCCCTTCCCAGCCAGTCTGTGTATGCCGAGTATAGGGCAACACACTGCCCTTCTTCATGGGACAGCTTGAAATCCGCAGCACTCCCACAGGTTCAAGAACACCCTTCTAGTACGTCCAACATGCCAGGTAAGTCTGACTCATTGCCGTAGTCTGAGCTGCACTGAAGAAAACCCTTGGCTTTGCATTCCATCTAGGACCTCCTGCCTGAAGTCACCCTGCCTCCAGAAGAAAGTCGGCTTGCATTCCGACTGCCACTAAAGCCCAGTTCTTCGTGTAACACTGCAGGCTTTTGAAGAGCCACAGGCCCGAGGCCTAGCTAGGGCGTACCTTGTTTGAGGCAGTTCGCTAGATGCAGGACACCCTGCTTTGAGGTTGATTCCTGGAAGGAGCTACTGGGTAACCTGTGTCTCTTTTGACTTGTTAGAAACCGCAGGGATGTATTCCGCATGTGCCCATGGAAAGGGTGCCTGATGGTATTAGCCTTGCTTTCCCATTTTGAAATCTCTATTCATGCTGCCTTGAAGCTATCTGAAATTCACTGCTGTTGACAGGCCTCTAGCCACTATAGGCCTGGCTCTGGGAAGAAAATGAGTTTCCTCTGTCTAAACCAGGTGCTTCCATGGCCGGGGTGGACCTCAGCCTGCCATGCTGTAGAGCTAAGGGGAAATTCAACGTGAGAAGTTGCCTCGAGGAAAGGCCCTGAGTATCCGTACAGAAAGGCAGGCATGCTGCTGTTTCCCTGAGGTCTTAGTGGCTGTTCTGCTGTATTTTAAAGGAAGTACCGTTTTCAGGACTCCTAGGCCCCTCGGGTGTGCATCATTTCCCTCCAGGATCACTGAGTACCTCCAGACAGGTGTGGGCCTGCTGAGCAACATCGAGGAACATAGGTTGGTCCCTCGGAAGCCCTCTGTGTATGCCGAGTGATGGGCAACACACTGAACATTCCTTAAAGAGAGCTACATTTCCAGAGCCCTCAAACAACCTCAGGATCACAGTTCTGGCCTGTCCGACGTGACATGGAAATGTTCGTCACGGCCCTGGTCTGAGCCGCCATGGGAAAGCACTCTGCTCAGAACTCATGGAGGACCTCGTACGTGAAGTTACTCTGCTCGTGGAGAAAGTCAGCGTCCTACCATGCTGTTTCGGTAACGGGACACTCAACGTGTGCACTTGTCTCAAGGTAAGGCCCTGAATTGCCGGGCAGAAGCGAAGGTGTGTATCAGTTTCCATGAGGCCGTAGCCGCTGCTCTGCATTATCTTAACGGCAGTTTGCTTTTCAGGACACCTAGGAGCCTCGCGTGGGCACCCTATTCCCAGCAGGAACAGTGAGTACCCCCAGGCCCCCCTGGGCCTGCTAAGCAACTTCCAGGCCCGTAGCCCTCTGGAGCCACTCTGTGTATGCCGAGTATAGGGCAACACACTGCACTCTTTCTTGGGACGGCTTGAAATCCCCAGCATTCCCAGAGGTTCACGAACAGTGGTCTGGCAGGTCCAACATGCCATGGAAATCTGAATCATTGCCCTTGTCTAAGCTGCACTGAGAAAAACCCTCGGCTATGTATTCCACATAGGAACTCCTACCTGAATTCACCCTGCCTCCAGGAGAAAGTCGGCTTGCGTTGCAACTCCATCTAAAGCCACGTTCTTCGTGTAACACTGCAGGCTTTTGAAGATACATAGGCCTGAAGGCCTACCTTGTGCATTCATTGGTTGACACAGTTCTCTAGGTGGAGAACACCTTGCTTCAAGAAGTTCATTCAGGGAAGGAACCAGTGTGTAATCTGTGTGTCTTTTGACTTGTTAGAAACCACAGGGATGTATGCTGCATGTACCCATGGAAAAGGGGGCCTGATGGTATTAGCCTCGCTTTCCCACTTTGAAAGCTCCAACATGCTGCCTTGAAGCTACCTGAAATTCACTGCTCTTGGCAGACCTCTAGCCACTGTAGGCATGGCTCTGGGAAGAAAATTAATTTCCTCTAGCTGAACCAGGTGCTTCCATGGCTGGGGTCGAGCTCAGCATGCCATGCTCTAGAGCTACAGGGAAATTCAACGTGAGTAATTGCCTCGAGGTAAATCCCTGAGTAGCCATTCAGAAAGGGAGGCATGCAGCTGTTTCCATGTGTTCTTAGTGGCTGTTCTGCTTTATTTTAGAGGAAGTACCCTTTTCAGGACTCCTGGGCCCCTTGGGTGTACATCATTTTCCCTCTAAGATCACTGAGTACCTCCAGACACCTGTGGGCCTGCTGAGCTACATCGAGTCCCATAGGTCAGTCCCTTGGAGGCCCTCTGTGTATGTCGAGTGATGGGCAACTCACTGCACGTTCCTTAAGGAGAGCTACATTTCCAGAGCCCTCAAACAGCCTCAGGACCACAGGTCTGGGCAGCCTGACGTGCCATGGAAATCTTTGTCATGGCCGTCGTCTGAGCTGCCATGGGAAAACACTCTGCTCAGAATTCTTTGAGGACCTCGTACCTGAAGTCACTCTGCTTGAGGAGAAAGTCAGCATCCTACCATGCTGTGTCGCTAACGGGACACTCAGTGTGAGCACCTGCCTCAAGGTAAGGCCCTGAATTGCTGTGCAGAAGCGGAGGCGTGCAGCAATTTCCATGAGGCTGCAGTCACTGCTGTGCATTATGTTAATGGCAGTACGCTTTTCAGGACACCTAGGAGCCTGGCGTGGGCACCCTATTCCTGGCAAGAACCCTGAATACCCCCAGGACCCCCCTGGGCCTGCTAAGCAACATCCAGGCTCGTAGCCCTCTGGAGCCACTCTGTATATGCCGAGTGTAGGGCAGCACACTGCACTCTTTCTTGGGACAGCTTGAAATCCCCAGCACTCCCAAAGGTTCAAGAACACCGTTCTGGCAGGTCCAACATGCCGTGGAAGTCTGAATCATTGTCCTTGTCTGAGCTGCACGGAGAAAAACCCTCGGCATCACATTCCTTCTAGAACCTCTTACCTGAAGTCACCCTGCCTCCAGGAGAAAGTCGGCTTTTGTTCCGACTGCATCTAAAGCCACGTTTTTTGTGTAACACTGCAGGGTTTTGAAGATCCGCAGGCCCGGAGGCCTACCTAGGGGTTCCTTCATTGAGGCAGTTCTCTAGACACAGAACACCCTGCTTTGAGGAGTTGATTCAAGGAAGATACCACTGGGTAACCTGTGTCTCTTTTGACTTGTTAGAAACCACAGGGATGTATGCTGCGTGTGCCCATGGGAATGGGGTCCTGATGGAACTAGCCTCGCTTTCCCATTTTGAAAGCTCCATTCATGCTACCTTGAAGCTACCTGAAATTCACTGCTGTTGAGAGGCCTCTAGCCACTGTAGGCCTTGTTTTGGGAAGAAAAGGAGTTTCCTCTATTGAAACCAGGTACTTCCATGGCCGGTGTGGAGCTCAGCCTGCCGTGCTCTAGAGCTAAAGGGAAACTCAACGTGAGTACTTGCCTTGAGGAAAGCCCCTGAGTATCCGTACAGAAAGGAAGGCATGCAGCTGTTTCCATGAGATCTTAGTCGCTGTTCTGCAGTATTTTATAGGAAGTACCGTTTTCAGGACTCCTAGGCCCCTCGGGTGTGCATCATTTCCCTCCAGGATCAGTGAGTACCTCCAGAACCCTGTGGGCCTGCTGAGCAACGTCGAGGCACATAGGTCGGTCCCTCGGAGGCCCTCTATTTATGGCGAGTGATGGGCAACACACTGCATGTTCCTTATGAGTGCTACATTTCCAGAGACCTCGAACAGCCTCAGGACAACATTTCTGGCCAGTCTGACGTGCCATGGAAGTCTTCGTCATGTCTTTGTCTGAGCTGCCATGGGAAAATATTCTGCTGACAATTCTTCGAGGACCTCGTACCTGAAGTCACTGTGCTCGAGGAGGAATTCAGCATCCTACCATGCTGTGTCAGTAACGGGACACTCAGCGTGAGCACTTGCCTCAAGGTAAGGCCTTGAACTGCCGTGCAGAAGCGGAGGCGTGCAGCAGTTTCCATGACGCCGTAGCCGCTGCTCTGCATTATCTTAACGGCTGTACGCTTTTCAGGACACCTAGGAGCCTGGCGTGGGCACCCTATTCCTGGCAGCAACAGTGAGTACCCACAGGCCCCCCTGGGCCTGCTGAGCAGCTGCCAGGCCCGTAGCCCTCTGGAGCCACTCTGTGTATGCCAAGTATAGGGCAACACACTGCACTCTTTCTTGGGACGGCTTGAAATCCCCAGCATTCCCAGAGGTTCACAAACAGTGGTCTGGCAGGTCCAACATGCCATGGAAATCTGAATCATTGCCCTTGTCTAAGCTGCACTGAGAAAAACCCTCGGCTATGTATTCCACATAGGAACTCCTACCTGAATTCATCCTGCCTCCAGGAGAAAGTCGGCTTGCGTTGCAACTGCATCTAAAGCCACGTTCTTCGTGTAACACTGCAGGCTTTTGAAGATACATAGGCCTGAAGGCCTACCTTGTGCGTTCATTGGTTGACACAGTTCTCTAGGTGCAGAACACCTTGCTTCGAGAAGTTCATTCAGGGAAGGAACCAGTGTGTAATCTGTGTGTCTTTTGACTTGTTAGAAACCACAGGGATGTATGCTGCATGTACCCATGGAAAAGGGGGCCTGATGGTATTAGCCTCGCTTTCCCACTTTGAAAGCTCCAACATGCTGCCTTGAAGCTACCTGAGATTCACTGCTCTTGGCAGACCTCTAGCCACTGTAGGCATGGCTCTGGGAAGAAAATTAATTTTCTCTAGCTGAACCGGGTGCTTCCATGGCCGGGGTCGAGCTCAGCATGCCATGCTCTAGAGCTACAGGGAAATTCAACGTGAGTAATTGCCTCGAGGTAAATCCCTGAGTAGCCATTCAGAAAGGGAGGCATGCAGCTGTTTCCATGTGTTCTTAGTGGCTGTTCTGCTTTATTTTAGAGGAAGTACCCTTTTCAGGACTCCTGGGCCCCTTGGGTGTACATCATTTTCCCTCTAAGATCACTGAGTACCTCCAGACACCTGTGGGCCTGCTGAGCTACATCGAGGCCCATAGGTCAGTCCCTTGGAGGCCCTCTGTGTATGTCGAGTGATGGGCAACTCACTGCATGTTCCTTAAGGAGAGCTACATTTCCAGAGCCCTCAAACAGCCTCAGGACCACAGTTCTGGGCAGTCCGACGTGCCATGGAAATCTTTGTCATGGCCGTCGTCTGAGCTGCCATGGGAAAACACTCTGCTCAGAATTCTTTGAGGACCTCGTACCTGAAGTCACTCTGCTTGAGGAGAAAGTCAGCATCCTACCATGCTGTGTCGCTAACGGGACACTCAGTGTGAGCACCTGCCTCAAGGTAAGGCCCTGAATTGCTGTGCAGAAGCGGAGGCGTGCAGCAGTTTCCATGAGGCCATAGTCACTGCTGTGCATTATGTTAATGGCAGTACGCTTTTCAGGACACCTAGGAGCCTGGCGTGGGCACCCTATTCCTGGCAAGAACCCTGAATACCCCCAGGACCCCCCTGGGCCTGCTAAGCAACATCCAGGCCCGTAGCCCTCTGGAGCCACTCTGTATATGCCGAGTGTAGGGCAGCACACTGCACTCTTTCTTGGGACAGCTTGAAATCCCCAGCACTCCCAAAGGTTCACGAACACCGTTCTGGCAGGTCCAACATGCCGTGGAAGTCTAAATCATTGCCCTTGTCTGAGCTGCACTGAGAAAAACCCTCGGCATCACATTCCTTCTAGAACCTCTTACCTGAAGTCACCCTGCCTCCAGGAGAAAGTCGGCTTCTGTTCCGACTGCATCTAAAGCCACGTTTTTCGTGTAACACTGCAGGGTTTTGAAGAGCCGCAGGCCCGGAGGCCTACCTGGGGTTCCTTCATTGAGGCAGTTCGCTAGACACAGAACACCCTGCTTTGAGGAGTTGATTCAAGGAAGGTACCACTGGGTAACCTGTGTCTCTTTTGACTTGTTAGAAACCACAGGGATGTATGCTGCATGTGCCCATGGAAATGGTGGCCTGATGGAACTAGCCGAGCTTTCCCATTTCGAAAGCTCCATTCATTCATGTTGCCTTGAAGCTACCTGAAATTCACTGCTGTTGACAGGCCTCTAGGCACCGTAGGCATGGCTGTGGGAGGAGAATGAGTTTTCTCTAGCTAAACTGGGTGCTTCCTTGGCCGGGGTGGAGCTCATCGTGGCATGCTCTAGATCTAAAGGGAAACTCAACATGAGTACTTGCCTCAAGGCAAGGCCCTGAAAAGACGTGCCTTTTCACAGGCAGGGGACATAGGAGATATTAGGACTTTGTGTTCAGAAAGGGAGGTATGCAGCTGTTCCCACGAGTCCTTAGTCGCTGTTCTGCTTTATTTTAAAGGAAGTTCCCTTTTCAGCACTCCTATATCCCTTGGGTGTGCATCATTTCCCTCCAGGATCACTGAGTACCTCCAGACCCCTGTGGGCCTGCTGAGCAACATTGAGGAACATAGGTCGGTCCCTCGGAGGCCCTCTGTGTATTTCGAGTGATGGGCAACACACTGCACGTCCCTTATGAGAGCTACATTTCCAGAGCCCTCGCACAGCCTTCAGTACCTCATTTCTGGCTAGTCCGAAGTGTCATGGAATACTTCGTCATGGCCATCGTCTGAGCTGCCATGGGAAAACACTCTGCTTAGAATTCTTCAAGGAACTCGTACCTGAAGTCACTCTGCTCGAGGAGAAAGTCAGCACCCTACCATGCTGTGTCGCTACCGGGACACTCAGCGTGAGCACCTGCCTCGAGGTAACACCTACTGCATGCTGTGACCCATCTCAGCTGTGAGCACACAAGCCACAAGCATGTGCTGAGTGCTGTGCGCCTCCCAGCCAGTCCCTGAAGGTGAGGGCGGCCCTGCAGACCCCAGCCCTCTCCTCCACGTCTAGTAGGTAGAAGACCCACCTCTGCTTGCCATTCCAGAAGCGGTTCTGGGGATGTCCTGGGAGGGCTTCTGCGGTTATGCAGGTTGAGCCCCTGTTGCTACGCCGCCACTTCCCCACAAGAGCCTCCAGAGCAAGCAGTTTGCCCTGTTGCCTGAATGACCTCCCAGAAGTTTTCTCAGGAAAGAATCAGGGGTTTCTGTAGCAGCATCTCCAGGCAGCTCTGCATCTGGATCCACGTTCACATCTTCTGTGTAAACACCGAGAACCTTCCCTGACACGTGCCCCCGGCTGACCACCTCCGCATGCCGAGCACAGGCCCCAGTGTGGGCGTCAGACTGACCGCCCGTCTCAGCCTCCTGTTGTTGTCAGAGCTGCTCCAGGCCCTGCTCAAGCCCCGTGCACCCAGCTTTCACAGGGCTGTCCTCCACCCCCACCTTCAGCAGGAGTTCACCTAAGTATTTAAGTGAAGGGGTCCAGAGATAAGAAAGGAAGCTGCAAACAAAGAAACAGATGGAACCACCTGTGACCAAGATGGCAACGAATGTGACCTCCAACAGACCCCGAATCTCATCACGGTTGAATTTACTATATCAGCATATTAAGTGACACACCCACCGGCGGCCATGGCTGGACATGAAGGACCAGAAACGGGTAAAAGGAGGTGGTACCCCAGCCTCTTGGAAGAAGCCCCGCCTCTTCCCCGGAAGGTCTCTTCATGCCATCACTAGCCTCCCTCCTCCTCCCTTTGTCTTTATTGTTTAAAATTAAACCTCTCTCTCCAGGAGGGCGAGAAGGCGACCTGTGAACTCAGTTCCCGCTTCTCCACTCTTTGGCCACTGAGTAGAGCCTGTGCTGTGTTGGTCTCGGCTTTGGTTCTGTTATTTGCCTACTTGAACCCACGTGGAAAAAGGAAACCTTCCCCGCTGGGGCAGAGCGCCTCGCAGGCTGGGGCCCGACCAGGGTCCACATGACTTCACTTGGTAACAGTCTGTAAGGGGACGGTGGTCTCTGCCCGCGGGGTGGGGAGGGAACACCTACAGCCACAGCACCGGCTCTGTGGATGGCACGGCCCCTTGTGGGCCTGGACCGTGTGCTCTCGTCCCCCCACGCCTGACACCCCCTGACAGTCGTGACGTGGTGACACTGGCTGCTGGGCGTCCAGTCAGGAGGGACCAGAGGCAGCACCTGGTGCCAGGTGAGACGTGCCTTTTCACGGGCAGGGGACATAGGAGATATTAGGACTTTGTGTCTAGAAAACAAACCAAGCGGCTAGAAGGTGACCTGAGTCGTGGACTTGAAACCCATGTGCGCGGTGAGGGCTCCCACTGGACACTGGCTCGGGAGCTTCTGCACAGGCGAGACCACACCCGTGCTTCCCGCCCGACCCCTCCAGGCCTCCCTGCAGGCACAGCTGGGCCTGCGCCCCTCAGGTTCCCCAACCCAGAGCCTGGAGGGCTGATGCTGGCAGGGCCTGGGGACGCGAGGGGTCCCTCCACCAACGCTGCTCGGCCCCTCCAGCCCAGTGACCAGGGGAGGGAAGCCCTGTGGAGTCTGAGGCCCGGCACAGGCGAAGCTTGCACCCCCTCCCAGGACCCCCAGCCCCGCCCTGCTTCCTCAGGCCCACCGCCTGCCCCTCCCGGTGCCCGCGTCCCACCGACCCACATTCCCGGTGTGTACGTCCACGTGCACAAGCTGCCCCGTGTCCTCTTCCCACATGGGACACCCCCATCCCTACTTCTCCCTAATGACGGCCTGGACCCGAATGTTCTGGGCAGGAAGAGGGCCGAGGAGGATGCCGGCCTGTCCCGCCTGCCTCCCGGGGGCCCAGACACAGGGCTCGGGGGCTGCTGGGCCTTGAGGTCTGGATGCTCCCAGGTGTGGGATGAAGCCGCCACTGCCCAATGGAGCTGCTCTTTCCGAGACTCAGGAAACAGGGGGACCCACCAAATGGAGCCCGTCCCCAAGCTCTGCTGCAAGCCTGCTCGGATTTGCTCTCCCGATCCTGAAGACAGACCTGCGGGAAACAGGGCCTGCGATTCCCATACTGACGGTGTTCTGTGGAATTTCCACTAGACCCCTTCCTACCCTGTTCTGAGCAAATTACTAGTCAGTCCATGCTACCATCACCCTATGAGCAGACCAGGAAGCTGAGGCTCCGAGAAGCCAAGTAATCCAGCCGGAAGCACAGCTGTGGGACCACGGAGTGGGGTCTGCACCTGCCGCCCGCCCAGGGGGACTGCCCACTCCCCGCATCTTCCATGCCTGTTCCCTTCACCCCCTCCCAGGACCAGCTCGCAGAGCCTCCTCTTGGGGGGATTCACTTATCTTCTTCTAACAGGATCCGTCTCACTATCCTGTTCTGGGGTCACCCGGAAGCTTGTCACTGAAGCAGGATCAGCCTCACGTCACCAGGGCAGCTTTCCTGGATCACACGCACCACCTGCACGCCCACTCCCAGCTCAGACCCAGAAAGGCCCCCTCGGCCCCGAGCCCCATGGCTCTGCCTGGGCTCCCACCCCCTCCTGCCTGGTCCGTCCCTCTCATGTCCCCTGCAGGGTCACCAGGAGCTCCCACCTGCCCCAGACAGGCTGTCTGCTCTGTCCTGGGGAAGCCTCCGTGGTGTCAGGTGGAAGACATAAGAGGTACCCGGGGGGCCTCCCTCACGCAGCCCAGTGGCCATCTCTCTGGATGGACGGGTTCAGGGGGCCCGTGGCATCTCCCGGTTCTCATTTCATCCCAGCGCTGCCCACAGGGAAGTTGCTAAGCAACTCTGTGCCGGCTGCACAGAGAGGGCGCTCATACCCACGCCCCCCCCCAGCACACGGGGCCCTCGTGGCCAGGCCCCTCCCAGGATATGGAGCTCACCTGAGCAGGAACCCAGCAGCCCACGGGGCTCTCGTGGTCAGGCCCCTCCCAGGATATGGAGCTCACCTGGGCAGGAACCCAGCAGCCCACGGGGCTCTCGTGGTCAGGCCCCTCCCCAGGTATGGAGCTCACCTGGGCAGGCACCCAGCAAGGCTGGGCACACAGGAACCGTGCATGTAGCCCTCATTGCAGAGCACCCCCAGCTCACCTGTCGCTCAGAGCTGACCCTGAGCCCCTCAGAGCAGGACCTGAACTAACAAAGAGCAGCTCTGACAGGTCTGTGACCCTGGGCATCACTCTGTGCGGCCTCCCTCTGCCTGGTCTTCCAGAGGCTTCCACTGCAGCTGGGGCACCAGGCCTCTGTCTCCACCCACCACCCCTCCTCTCCCTGACTCCTGGGTTCCTTTCATTAGGAGAGGGTCTTCTTGAAGTTGTCTCCCACTCATGGGCCAGATAAAATGATTAGAAAACAAGCAGGGCTGCAGCCCCGTGTCTATCCTGACTCTCAGGACCCCACACCTGTTCCTTGGACCTGGCCAGTGCAGCAAGGCCCATTTTCTGCAGCTATGAGCCCCTGAGGGTGAGGATTGGCTGACCTGGGCAGCCTGACCTGGCCCGCCAGCCCTCCCCAGGTGTGCCTGGGTTGAGATCAATATAAACACCGCTCCAGGCAGCAAGAGCTCCTGCAGCTGTGCCTGACGCCATATTCTCTGCCCCATCAGCAGTCTCGGGGCTGGGCTGGTGGGAGGGAGTAGGGCCCACGGCTCTGTGGGTGGCCCGGTGTGAGTGGGGCTCTGCTGGACTTTCTGCAGGAGTTGCCGGTCTGCCACCTGCTAAAGAAGAGGATGTGTCACCCATACCTGCCACTGGAATTTCTCCCCGGGCAGAGGTGAGGAAGGAGAAAAGCAGTGGGGGCCTGCACAGGAGGGGTTCCTCAGGCAGGGAAATGGAAAGCTTCCAGAAGAGCGCCCGGGACCAGGACCATCCTGGCTGGCCTGCAGGCACAAACTCGGCCGGTGTGCTGTGGCTGGGGTGGCTCCAAGCCCTTTCCTCTAGGCTTTAAAGTCTTTGCACACATTCAGGTGTTTTACCTAGGAAGGGTGGGAACAGTTCAGCAGCAGCTGGCCTGGGGCTCAGCTCACGTTTACTCACAGACGCCTTGGCACCGTCCCCCAGCCCTGCAATGAGGACGCTCCTTGCAGCGGGGGGCTTCTGGCTGCATGGGAGACGATTCCCCACCTTTGTTGGTCAGAATTGTTTATCACTGGGGCAAGTGTTCTGATAGGGTTTTCATCTGTGTAACTAGTGGGTTCTTAATTAGCAACGTGAACGGTGACATCAGAGGTCCTGAATCAGGATGGAAATACTTATCCCTAACATGTACAGGCGTAAAAACCTGGGGAGGGGGCTTCCCTGGTGGCTCAGTGGTTGAGAGTCCGCCTGCCGATGCAGGGGACACGGGTTTGTGACCAGGTCTGGGAGGATACCACATGCTGCAGAGCGGCTGGGCCCGTGAGCCATGGCCGCTGAGCCTGTGCGTCCGGAGCCTGTGCTCTGCAACGGGAGAGGCTGCAACAGTGAGAGGCCCACGTACCGCAAAAAAAAAAAAAAAAAAAAAAAGGAAAAGAAGAAACCCGGGGAGGCTGTGTGCAGCCGGCACCCTTAGGGATTGGCTTCTGACTGACCCCTCAACCTTCTGGTGTCCAGCCACTGCTTTAGGATTTCTTGGGCCCAATTCTGACTCTATGGGTTCTGCAATCCAGCCTCTGTCGGCCTTTAATGAGACCCGCACTTCCAGGATCCTACAGAGCAGGGTCTGTGTGACTGTTCAGTGGCTTCTATAAAAAATGACCACAAGCTGGGTGGTTTAGAACAACAGGAATTCATCCTCCCCAAGTCTTGGAGACCAGACATCTGAGATCAAGGTGTTGCAGTACGGAAGTCTCTCCAGAGGCTCCAGGATAGGGTTCTTCCTGCCTTTTCCAGCTTCTGGGGTCTCCAGGCGTCCCCAGGCTTGTGGCTGCATCCCTCCCGTCTCTGTCTCTGTCTTCACGTGGTTTCTCCTCTATGTCTGTGTTTCTCCTCTTTTGTCTCTCATAAGGACTCTCTCAGTTGGATTGAGGGTCATCCTAACCCAAGATGACCTCACCTCTAGATCCTTAACTACATATACAAAGACACTTTTCCCAGATATGGTCCTGTTCATGTGTTCTGGGGGGACACATCTTTTGGGGCCAGTATTCAACCCATTACCTGTGTATAAAATAACACTCTTTTAGGAGATTACCAAGGTCCCATGTGGACTGGCAAAGACAGTAGCCATGTAGGTGGTGAACGTGGGGCCGTGGTGGTCTGGGGAGAATGAGGACCCTGGAATCACCTGGAAAGGGTGAAGTCCTGGCTGCATTAGGTGAGCTCTTCCACCACGGGGCCCGTGGAAACAGTCACTTCACTCGGTCCGTGGAAAGGGACCCAGTGCCGAGTCCAGAAGTGGTTATGTTGCAAAGCTGGCTCTCCTGGGATCTCATCATCAACAGCATCATGTAACCAGTAACTACGGGCTTGGAGGAATCACTCTCTGGTACGTGATGACAGCACTGTCACTTTAGGCTCATCAAGCCTAGAATAGGAATGTTTGAAGGAGAAGAGTTTGGGAGATTGCAAAGCTTGGTTGTCAAGGCAACTGAGCAGGTTTGTCAAGGTTGTCAAGGAAACTTCCTCCTTAAACTGAAGGCAGGGCTGGGAGAGCTGAACTCCAGGGATCTTTTAAAGGGGCTGCTCTGAAGCACCATCACCTAAGAGGAGGTCTCAGTGTGAGCTGGGGTTTGAGAAAAGTGTGATGAGATTAAGCCTGACTTTCTGTGACAGCTGGGGAGGGGTTTGTAAAGCACCTTGGCTTTTAAGGCAAAGTTTGTTGCTGGAACAGAGTGTCTCCCAAAACTGGGCTGAAGTTCAAGATGTCTCTGTCCCTTTCTTGTGAGAGTCCAGGGCAGGTGGGTGTCAGGTCCCAGGCTCTGTCGCCCTTGCTTCTCCTCCCTGCTTCCAGGTGAGGGCTCCAACCAGCAGGGTGAGGTGACCAGGTGGGCATCATGCCCTCCGTCCTAGGATGCAGGTTGGCCAAGGCCCTCACCACCTCCACCCCTTCCCCTTGCTAACACGAGACACTGCGCCCCAGCTGTAAGGGGTGGGAAGGCTGGGAGGTGCAGGGTAGCTGTGAACAGGAAAAAGGGAAATGGGCTCTGATGGGCAGCTGTGCGGCCCTGCTGTGAGGGTCACCTGGATGGTAGTGCACAGACTCTGGGGCCTGTGAAGCTTCGATGCTTTGTGGTTCTGGAAATCCTATAGGAGACAGTCCACAGCAGGTGAAGCTAATGCTCTCAGTGGAGATGGTGAAGCCAAAGATCTGCAGTTCAGACTGAAGGTGCCGATGTACATACAGGACAAAACCATCTCGTGTGAATGTAGTTCAAGCACGTTTAACATGAATGCAGCCATGTTAATGTCTAGCATCTTCTATCTTGTGCCTCCCCTCAGGGACCTACTCCTCAGTTCCTGAGGATCCTGTAACTCACATACAGGGGGATGGAGAGTGGGCTCTGTCCAGTCTGAGCCCTGAGTTAACCCTGCGTGTGAGTCTGCTCAAGACCGCCGTAACAAATAGCACAGACAGGGCAGCTTGGATAACGACCTATCTCCCAGTCCTGGATGCTGTCGGAGATCAAGGTGTGTGCACACTGGCTTCTCCTGAGGCCTCTTTCCTTGGTGCTTACACAGCCATCTTCTCCCCAGGTCCTCACATGGTCTCCCCCTGTGCCTATCTGTGTTCTAATCTCTTCTTGTAGGACATCAATCCTACTGGATTAGGATCCACCCTGTGACCTCATTTTTACCTTGATCACCTCTTTAAAAATCCCATCTCCAAATACAGCCACATCCTGGGGTCCTGGGGGTTAGGGATTCAGCATGTGAATTTGGGGGGACGTGATTGAGCCTATACCATCCTCCTTAGGAACGAAGTGTGCTTCGGTCCTTCCTTCCCTCAAGTCACACGAGGTGATGTAATGGCTCAAGGAGAAGCCACTCGTGCAGAGTTTGTGTCCCAGCTGGGGACCCCTCCTCTGCTGTCTTTGATGAGGCCGTGGCAGTGCCTGCCCGGTCCTGAGGTGAGCAGTTCTGGGGTTTCCTGCCATGTCTCCCGGCCTGCTGAGGTGCACATTGTCAGGGAACCCAGGAGCCAGCAGCCTAGTGGGGATGCCGGAGACTCTCAGGGCCTTGGCAGATGTCTCTCCCGGCAGATACCCTAGCGAAAGTGGGGAAACATTTGGGGGATTACAGGTGGGAGAGAGTCAGTCTCGTTTGTGCTTCAGAAAGAGCACGTTGGGGTGGGATGTGAGACGCACCATGGGGCAGGGAGCTTTGTCAGGCCTGATGGAGGAACCAGGCACAAGATCGGGCTTGGGCCAGGGCTGTGGGCGTAGAGGGGAATTAGTGTGGGAACTGGCCACAGACTGTTGTCGAAATCTCGGCTTCCCTGTGCACCGAGGCTGAACAGAAATACGGAGACGGGTTTTGGAGGAAGAGAGAGATGGCTTTATTTTTCTGCCAGGCAGACGGGAAGACACAGCTGGCAAGCGCCTCAAGAACTGGGCACCCCCCCCACCCCCGCTCCTTGAGAATCAGGGAAGATTTTATATGTGGGGCTCTCGCAGTCTGGGGTATAGGATAAGGATCAAAGTAGTGACGGTCTTGCATTCCTCCTTTCCTTTGCATTATTTCAAAACAGTCACAGTTGGCATCAGGCCGCCCAGTAATTGGGGTCCAGCAGTCTGGTAATTGCGTCCATTTGCCTCTGGTTTATCGACGGTGACCTTGTTTCTGAAATGCAAAAACCATAGGGGGTGATTTGTTAGGAGGGGCGTATAGAATGTAAGTGCTGGACATAATAAGGTTAGGGAGTGAGAGGCAGGTGATGTAACTCTCACAGAGTTAGGGATGATGGGTGCCAAAGGTAAATTACATAGTGTCATGGAGTGAGGTTAGTCTTGTAAAGTACAAATCTAGTTACTACAAATGAGTGACAAAGTAAAACAAGGAGTGATGAACTCTTTCAGGCCAGGTTATGTTTCTTCTCTAGCCTGTTTGCTGTTCCCTTTGTTTTCCTTGTTCTCAGGGCAGGGAAAACTTCATTTCTATTTTTGCTGCAACACGACTCTGGAGGAGCAGATGACAGTCAGTGGGGCACAAGGAGAGTGGGAGCGTGGGAGAACCCAGTGTTTCTGAACAAAATGTGGGTCCGCTTGCCCGACTGCAGTAAAGCCAGTCTGACACCAGGTGTGGTGAAGGAAGGTGCAGCCTTAATTGTACAAGTGCCAATACAAGGAGGCCATGTGGATTGTGCTCTAAAACCCCAAACTCCCTGAAGGATTTCAGCAAAGCAATTTTAAAGGCCAAGTTAAGGAGGGGTGTCGCAGGGTACGTGATCAGCTGGTGCACAATTCTCTGGTTGATGGTGAGGTAACAGGCGGTTAACATTGTAAATTCCTAGGCACCAGAAGCTCTGGGGATAGGGGAAGGGGTAGGGGTAATGTCAGCGTACGGGTTAGGCTCAGGGTACAGGTTAGGTTTAGGCTACGGGTTAGGGTATGGCTACGGGTTAGGGTTAGGGTACGGGTTAGGGTGTAGGTACGGGTTAGGGTACGGGTTAGGGTTAGGGTACGGGTTAGGGTTAGGGTACGGGTTAGGGTACGGGTTAGGGTACGGGTTAGGGTTAGAGTATGGGTTAGGGTTAGGGTACAGTTACAGTTAGGGTATGGGTTAGGGTTAGGGTTAGCGTACGTGTTAGGGTTAGGATTAGGGTTAGGGTTAGGGTTAGAGTACGGGTTAGGGTTAGGGTACGGGTTAGGGTTAGGGTACGGGTTAGGGTACGGGTTAGGGTTAGGGTACGGGTTAGGGTTAGGGTACGGGTTAGGGTTAGGGTTAGGGGTTAGGGTTAGGGTACGGGTTAGGGTTAGAGGGTTAGGGTTAGGGGTTAGGGTAGGGTTAGGGTTAGGGTTTAGGGTTTAGGGTTAGGGTTTAGGGTTTGGGGTTGGGTTAGGGGTAGGGTTAGGGGTAGGGTTAGGGTTAGGGTTAGGGTTAGGGTTAGGGTTAGGGGTTAGGGTTAGGGTTAGGGTTAGGGTTAGGGTTAGGGTTAGGGTTAGGGGACGGGGACAGTTTAGGGTACAGGTTAGGGTACGACAACGGTTTAGGGTGAGCGTACGTGTTAGGGTACGGGTTACTGTTAGCGTACGGGTTAGGATTAGGGGACGGGTGAGGGTAAGGGTTAGGGTTAGGGTTAGGGTTAGGGTTAGGGGACGGGGACGGTTTAGGGTACAGGTTAGGGTACGACAACGATTTAGGGTGAGCGTACGTGTTAGGGTACGGGTTAGTGTTAGCGTACGGGTTAGGATTAGGGGACGGGTGAGGGTAAGGCTTCGGGTAAGGGTTAGGGTTAGGGTTAGGGGACGGGGACGGTTTAGGGTACAGGTTAGTATACGACATCGGTTTAGGGTGAGCGTACGTGTTAGGGTACGGGTTAGTGTTAGCGTACGGGTTAGGATTAGGGGACGGGTGAGGGTAAGGCTTCGGGTAAGGGTTAGGGTTAGGGTTAGGGTTAGGGGACGGGGACGGTTTAGGGTACAGTTTAGGGTATGACAAAGGTTTAGGATGAGCGTACGTGTTAGGGAACGGGTTAGTGTTAGCGTACGGGTTAGGATTAGGGGACGGGTGAGGGTAAGGCTTCGGGAAAGGGTTAGGTTAGGGTTAGGGTTAGGGTTGGGACGGGGACGGTTTAGGGTACAGGTTAGGGTACGAGAACGGTTTAGGGTGAGCGTACGTGTTAGGGTACGGGTTAGTGTTAGCGTACGGGTTAGGATTAGGGGACGGGTGAGGGTAAGGCTTCGGGTAAGGGTTAGGGTTAGGGGACGGGGACGGTTTAGGGTACAGGTTAGGGTACGACAACGGTTTAGGGTGAGCGTACGTGTTAGGGTACGGGTTAGTGTTAGCGTACGGGTTAGGATTAGGGGACGAGTGAGGGTAAGGCTTCGGGTAAGTGTTAGGGTTAGGGTTAGGGTTAGGGTTAGGGGACGGGGACGGTTTAGGGTATAGGTTAGGGTACGACAACGGTTTAGGGTTAGCGTACGTGTTAGGGTACGGGTTAGTGTTAGCGTATGGGTTAGGATTAGGGGACGGGTGAGGGTAAGGCTTCGGGTAAGGGTTAGGGTTAGGGTTAGGGGACGGGGACGGTTTAGGGTACAGGTTAGGGTACGACAACGGTTTAGGGTGAGCGTACGTGTTAGGGTATGGGTTAGTGTTAGCGTACGGGTTAGGATTAGGGGACGGGTGAGGGTAAGGCTTCGGGTAAGGGTTAGGGTTAGGGTTAGGGGATGGGGACGGTTTAGGGTACAGGTTAGGGTACGACAACGGTTTAGGGTGAGCGTACGTGTTAGGGTACGGGTTAGTGTTAGCGTACGGGTTAGGATTAGGGGACGGGTGACGGTAAGGCTTCGGGTAAGGGTTAGGGTTAGGGTTAGGGGACGGGGACAGTTTAGGGTACAGGTTAGTGTATGACATCGGTTTAGGGTGAGCGTACGTGTTAGGGTACGGTTAGTGTTAGCGTACAGGTTAGGATTAGGGGACGGGTGAGGGTAAGGCTTCGGGTAAGGGCTAGGGTTAGGGTTAGGGTTAGGGTTAGGGGTTAGGGGTTAGGGTTAGGGTTAGGGTTAGGGTTAGGGTTAGGGTTAGGGTTAGGGTTAGGGGTTAGGGTTAGGGTTAGGGTTAGGGTTAGGGTTAGGGTTAGGGGTTAGGGTTAGGGTTAGGGTTAGGGTTAGGGTTAGGGTTAGGGTTAGGGTAGGGTTAGGGTTAGGGTTAGGGTTAGGGTTAGGGTTAGGGTTAGGGTTAGGGTTAGGGTTAGGGTTAGGGTTAGGGGACGGGTGACGGTAAGGCTTCGGGTAAGGGTTAGGGTTAGGGTTAGGGTTAGGGTTAGGGTTAGGGTTAGGGTTAGGGTTAGGGTTAGGGTTAGGGTTAGGGTTAGGGTTAGGGTTAGTGGACGGGTTAGGGTTAGGGTTAGGGTTAGGGTT